>NC_069508.1:202847532-203005032 GCF_027579735.1 Bombina bombina
ACAAATTCCTTTTAGGTATTTATTTGTCACTGATACCAGAAGAGCATGAACAACAAATTATATGAAACTAATAATAGATTTTATCATTTGAAGTGTATTTAAAAGGTATTTAGCTATACAAAGATGCCAGTATTTTGTTTCTGATTATGATCCATGTGTTTGAATTTTTATATTGCGTACTGTGTTCATCATGCCTGTATGTATGTATATTATATATAGCTTGAATTGCAGAAAGAAAAAGCCGGCACTTCTCCCAGAGTGAATAATAAAAACGATCTTTATTCCATATACATTAAAATAAGTTCAGAAAGAATGCAACGCTAGAAAGTACGCCTTACATGTTTCGGCTTGTGCAGCCTTAATCATAAGCATACTCTCAGGTAAAAATGGCTAAAATAAATAGTGCTTGCCTTTCACTTAATGGTTGAATCAAACATGTGACTAAAGTTACCTGGATGTACCTGTAGCTAGACATTTAAGGTGGAATTAATTCAACATTAAATAACTGAACAATGACTTTCATGTCAGATTGAATAACAGCAAAAAATGGAAGTGCATTTAATAGTTAATCGCACTTTCTCATCAGGTGGCAATGCTTTCTATAGTGCAAAGACATATGTTGCTGAAAAGGCAAATAAATTAATTATATTGTTGAAAGAGACCAAACAACAGTATTCCTTGTAGGTGAAGTTTTAGTATTGAGTTCATATGTATTTACCACAATGAAAGTAAAAAATGGTATTGGATGTTTAGTAAAAGGAGGTGACAATCCTACCACAATGTATATAATATATAAGAGCACTAAATCCAATAAATTGATTTGCGCTCAACTTTATGAGCTTAAAGCTGTAATAACTTAAAATACATGGTTGTGGAAATATACCATTATAAATATCACTACAATTTCATACTTATGAAGCCATTGCAAGTCAATTGACATATAGAGATATTTATACAACTACATTCATTTGATAGAGGTTCAAAATTCACACTCAGGTAAATGTCAGTGACACTACATTGCAATGATTGCAATGCTGTGATAGAAAACATTATTCCCAAGAATTGATTAGATCAAAAATTGAGTTGTATCCCTTAGGGATTCTGGTGTCTAAATGGAAAATCCAGAATGCCTCACGTTTCAGGAGTAATTTACCAATGTTGCCCCCACGTTTGGGCAATCTGACAGATTCAATAACCATCCATTTCAGTGTTCTATTGTCACTGTTGTGTTCCCGAATGAAATGGTTCGCTAATTCAGAACATTCATCTTTCCTTTTAATGTCAGAGAGGTGTTGCCTAATTCTCTCTCTGACCTCTCGAATTGTACACCCAATATATTGTTTCTTATTGCATGTACACCAGATCATGTATACTGCGTATTTGGACCTGCAGTTAACACATGTATCTAGTTGATAAGTTTTTCCATTGGTATATGATGAAAAAGTTTTTGACATATGTCCAAAACTGCATGGAATGCATTGGCCATAACCACATCTGTGCATTCCTGTCACCTGTAACCAGGAACTTTTCGGTTTGTCACTTTTTAACTCGCTAGGTGATAGGATATTACCCAAGGTTACTCCTTTTCTGTAAGAGAAATTGCAACCTTTTTGCACTACATGCTGTAATCTGTCATCCGCTGAAAGCATGGGTAAATGTTTTTTAATCACTTCCCAAATTCTATGATAATCTGAGGAGTATTGAGTCACAAAATTGACTTTATCTGTAGAGAATTGAGATTTTTTGTCTCTTTTTCTTTCACTCAGTAGAGATTTGCGGTCAATTGTCTCAATTTCTGCTTTTGCCTTTTGAATCAGTCTTTTATTATATCCCCTTTCAAGGAATCTTTTAGTCAGTTCTGAACTTTGATGTTCAAAATCCGATGGATTGGTACAGTTTTTTTTGGCCCTGAGTAACTGTCCCTTAATTATAGAATAAGGAACATGTTTGGGATGGTTACTGGACCCATGCAACAGAGTGTTACCCGAAATGGGTTTTCTGTACATGGTGGTTTCTACTTTGCTGGTGTCATAATTAAATGATAAGGTAATGTCCAGAAAATTGATACTGTGTCTGCTGTACTCATGAGTGAAGCGTAAGCCACATGGGTTGTCGTTAAGATAATCCATGAACTCTTTTATCAGACAGTCATTCCCAGACCATACCAACAGCAAATCGTCTATATAACGATGATATGTGCGTATGTTGGAACTAACAATGTTACGTTCTCCAAAAAGGAACAAAGATTCCCACCAGCCAATGGTTAAATTTGCAAATGAGGGGGCAAAATTTGCCCCCATTGCAGTTCCACGTACCTGGAGATAATAGGAGTCTTGAAATGTAAAATAATTATGAGTCAAAAGGAACTCAGTAACCTCGACTAGGTAATCAATGAAAATGGGAGTATAATTAGTGTTGTTCTCTAAAAAGTATTTAATCGCTCTTAGACCCACACAATGCGGGATAGAGGAATAAAGGGAAACCACGTCTATCGTAAGCCAGTGGTTATTAGGCTCATACTAAAATTCTCAAACTTTTGTAAGACTTGTTTCGTGTCTCTTACATAACTGGGGAGTGTCACAACTAAAGGCTGTAAGATGCAGTCCAGCCATTCTGACAACTTCTCACATAATGAGCCTATTCCAGACACTATAGGTCGGCCCTTTACATCTTCCAAGGACTTATGTACCTTTGGGAGTACATGGAAGATGGGAACAACTGGTTGTTGAACAAAAAGAAATTTAAAGGTTTCCTGATCTAAATGACCAGCCGTGAGACCTTTATCAAGAAGTGTTTTAAGCTGTGTTTTAAAGGCGGTAGTTGGATTATGGCTAAGTACAGTATAATCATCTGTGCTTTCTAGTTGTCTCAAAATTTCTTTGCCAAACAACTACAGTGCCGCCCTTGTCAGCCATTTTGATTACCAAGTCAGGATTATTCTTTAGTGATTCAATGGCCTTTCTATCTTTAGCTGATAAATTATCGTGACTTTTTTTCTGGATTAAGAGACAGATGTATCAAATCTCTTTCAACTCTTTTTTGAAAGTTGACCAGAATTTCACCTCTTGTATGTATTGGGTAGAATACTGATTTGGGTTTAAACCCTGTATGTGAGTTAATCATTCCCTCCAGAGTATTACTCTCATAATCCAAGGTGATCAAACTTTGAACATCAGATAATTCTGAAAAGGTGAAATCTTCCATCTGGAGACTTTCCCTTAAAGGGACACCATTGTCAGATATATTCATAGTTTCACTTTCTGGGGAAGAAATGAAATGTTTTTTCAAAGTAAATTGTCTTATCATCTTATTTACATCAACCAATGTTTGGAATAGAATAAATTTAGATGTGGGTACAAAGCCCAGACCTAATTCCAAAACTTTACTTTCCTCATCACTGAGAATGTAGCTGCTGAGATTAATCACATTGTTATATGTTTTGTCAACACCTCCTACATCACATATATATTATATATAGCATATCCTTTTATATTTGTACACAAACAAACCTTTTAATATGATCATATTGCTACCATAATGTTGCAGCTATTAAAGACACAGTAAAATAAAAAATAAACTTTTATGATTAAGTAAGATCATGCTCTTTTAGAAATGCCCTATTGGGAGCTAGCTGGTGATAGATGTATACACATGTATTCCTCTTGTCATTGGATTACATGATGCTCAGCTAGCTCCAAGTAGTGTATTGCTACTCCTTCAACAAAGGATACCAAGAGAATCAAGCACATTAGACAATAGAAGTACATTGGAAAGTTGTTTAAAATAGCATATTATATCTGAATCATGAACTAAAATGTCAGGGTTTCATGCACCTTTAAATTATATTTCTTTCCTAAGATATGATGATTCCACGATGTGAGTAATTACTGTTGGGTATATCACTCCTGGCCAGCAGGAGGAGGCAAAGAGCACCACAGTTAAATTGCTAAGTATCACACCCTTACCCACAACCCCCAGTCATTCTCTTTGCCTTCGGTGCATGGAGGAGGGGAAATTTAGTGGTCTAAAGAAAATATTTGATTTCATCTACAAGCAAGTTTTGGGGTATAGCCGTATTCCACGTCATTCCTTGCAGTCTGGTAGTGGTGGCATTAAAGCAGTTAGGAACTTGTAAAGAGGTACTTACTGCATTTTCCTAACAATTGCTGCCCTAGTTTAGAAAGCCAGAGTTGGCTACTCTGTTCTTTCTTTTTCAAAGGTCTCTGTCAAGAACTGTGTCTTCTAATACCTTGTAACTGTCTACATGCCGGACAGCAGAGCAAGTAAGTGCTTTTTTTTCCAGTTGGGGAGACCATGCACTTAACAGATTAAAAACACTGCTTTTTTATTGGGACATAGATAATCCTGTTGTATGGGTTACACTGGGGCATGAAGCATGCGCTGTAGAATGTGTGAGACTAACATTTAAACTCTTTTAAAAAGAAAGGGTAAAATGTTTTTATTAGGCTTTATTTTCTGACACATATTTACTTGACCAAACCATACAAGTTTAAACTGAAAGTAGGGCTGAATTTTCTATTTCCGCAGCTTATTCATTTCCCCTTTGCTTTAAATAAAACAATGCAACATTTTAAACTGTCCGGTTTGAAAAAACGGATATTTCTGGTACTCAGTGTACCAGGAAGCTATTTTTAGTGCCTCTGTGTGTCGCAGCAGTAATTTGAGCACGGCAGTTGCGTTAACATGACCGGCTTTACTTCATACTAATTCTGAGGAAAAAGTTGTTTTTCTCCATTTCTGGGTGATCCGGTTTTATTGGTAGTGGTAAGGCACCTCAGTAATTGAGGTGTGGGGTTGCCTGAGGGGTATTTTAGAAGTTTATTTGATGTTTATTAAATGTTTTTTCTTAACTTTTCTTAAATAATTTTAGCTGGGGATCGATCCCAATTTGGGATAAAATTTAAAGTATATTTTTTCCTTGGCTTATTTTAATTGAATATTAAATTTTTTGAAACTTATCTGTACAAGTTTATTTACTGTTTCACAACATGCAAGAGCCTGCTGTCATGAAATCATGCTTATTACGTTTAGATGCACAAATTGCAGCTCCTATGCAATTTTGTTCTTCATGTGTCAAGAAAATCTTGCTAAATAAAGGTAACATTTTTGAGACTTAAGTCTCTCAGGATGATGCTGTTAAAATTTTACCTCAGCTTTCTCCTGCTACGTCCCAAGTCACAATGGCGTCACATGCAGTGCCCTGCGGTTCCTCTATAACTCCTAGTTATTGTTGCCCAGGTATCTTCAGCGGTTTCAATGGCATTAGCTACCATTCCAAGAATACAGGGAAAATGCAAGAGGAAATCTAGGAATTCAGAAAGTATTGTACCTGTTCTCAATTCTGCATTCAAGTTGCCCTTTCTCATAAGTCTGATGAAGAAGATACATCGGGACTTCGGACAGTATAATTCCTTCTTCTGAGACTGAGGTGGTATCCTTCAGATTTAAGCTTGAACACCTTTGTGTATTGTTAAAGGAGGTTTTAGCTACTTTAGATGACTCCGATATTCCTGTTGTTGTCACTCCTAAGAAATCTAGTAAACTTAATAGTTTCTTTGATGAACCTTCCACTTCTGAGGTTTTCCTATGCCGGACCGTGATAGGAAGATTACCTCACAGGAATGGAAGAAACCAGGGTTGTCTTTTTCCCCATCTCCCATTTTTTTTCCTGTTGAGGACTCCATTAAAGACACTTGGTATACTGTACCCAAAGTTGAAGGGGTCATTTCCACTCTGGCTAAGAGAACCACTATTCCTATTGAGGATAGCTGCTCTTTTAAGGATCCGATGGACAAGAAGCTGGAGGCTTATTTGAAAAAGATATATGTTCATCAAGGTCTCCAATGGAAACCTGCAGTGTGTATTGCCACCGTGACTAGTATGGCATTTTATTAGTTCTATGCCTTATCTGATTGTCTTCAAGTAGAGACTTCCTTGGATGAAATTCAAGATAGGATAAAAGCTATTAAGTTGGCCAATTCCTTTATTGCAGATGCCATTTTACAGGTTGTTAGCTAAAACTTCTAGTTTTGCTGTCCTAGCCCACAGGGTGTTATGGTTGAAATCCTGGTCTGTGGACGTTTCCTCTAAAGTCAAGCTTCTGGCAATTCCTTACAAGGGCAAAACCTTGTTTGGACCCGGTTTGGCAGAAATTATCTCTGATATTACGGGTGGAAGCCTTCCCCTTCTTCTTCCAAGCAGAAACAATCCAAGTCTTCTTGGAAACCCAATCAGTCTTGGAACAAAGGGAAACAATCAAGGAAACATGCAGCTGATTCCAAATCAGCATGAAGGGTTTTGCCCCCGATCCGGGATCGGATCAGGTGGGGGACAGACTTTCTCAGTTCTCTCAAGCCTGGATACTAGATGTCCCAGATCCTTGGGCTGTGGACATACTATTCCAGGGTTACAAATTGGAATTCAAGACTTTTCCTCCCAGAGGCAGATAGGTGTTTTCCAGCTTAGTCCTCAAATGGGGGTGCAGGAGTTAGATCTGATGGTGTCCCATCAGAATGCCAAGCTTCCAATGTATGGTTCAAGGTCAAGAGATCCACAGGCCATTCTGATAGATGCTCTGGCGGTTCCTTGGGTTTTCAGATTGGCATACTTGTTTCCTCCGTTTGCTCTCCTTCCACGAGTGATTGCTCATATCAAACAGGAGAGGGCTTCGGTGATTCTAATAGCCCCGGCGTGGCCTCGCAGGATCTGGTTTGCAGACCTAGTGGAGATGTCATCTTTCTCACCTTGGAGACTACTTCTGAGGAAAGACCTCCTGATTCAGGGTCCCTTCCATCATCCAAATCTCGTTTCTCTGAAGCTGACTTCTTGGAGATTGAATGCTTAATTCTGTCTAAGCATGGTTTTTCTGAGTCGTTCATTGAGACCATGATTCAGGCTTGCAAGCCTGTTACTAGAAAGATTTACCATAAGATATGGCGTATATATCATTATTGGTCTGAATCCAAGGACTACCTTTGGAGTAGAATTAGAATTCCTAGAATTTTATCTTATCTTCAGGAAGGCCTGGAGAAGGGATTGTCAGTCAGTACCCTGAAGTGTCAGATTTCGGCTTTATCAGTTTTACTACATAAAGTTTTGCGGATGTGCCAGATGTGCAATCTTTTTGTCAGGCCTTGCTCAAAATCAGGCCTGTCTTTATGCATGTTACTCCTCCTTGGAGTCTTAACCTTGTTCTCAAAGTTTTACAGCTGGCTCCGTTTGAGCCGTTGCATTAATAGACATTAAGTTGTTATCTTGGAAGGTTTTGTATCTTGTTGCTATCTCTTCTGCTCAAAGAGTCTCTGAACTTTCAGCTCTGTAGTGTGATTCCCCTTATCTTATTTTTATACCGATAAGGCGGTTCTTCGTACTAAGTTAGGTTTCCTTCCTAAGGTTGTTTCTAGTAGAAATATCAATCAGGAAATTGTTGTTCCCTCTCTGTGATCTAATCCTTCTTCTACCATAGAATGTTTGTTACACAATTTGGATGTTGCGCATGCTCTTAAATTCTACTTATAGGCGACTAAGGATTTTCGCCATTCCTCTGCCCTCTTTGTCTGTTTCTCTGGGAAACGTTAAGGTCAGAAAGCTACTGCTACTACTCTTTCTTTTTGATTACTGTCACGCCGCACCGCTCTAGACGTTGCTAGGGGCGCGGTGTCTCCTTCCTGTTCGTTGCCAGGGGCAGTGTCGGACCTGGCGTCCCCTTCCTGCTCGTTGCCAGGGGTCAGGATGCGTGCGGTGCTGACGTCATCGCCACACGCTCCTGATGCTGCTGGGAGCTCTGGCGCGAATCCTGCATCTTTTTAAACCCTGCACTAACGATCTGTCACTGCCCAAGTATAGGTGTTACTCTGTGTGCTCCTGGGTGTGACAGATCGTTCTATTCCATTATTGCTGATCCTGCCTGTTACTGACTACTCTACCTGCCTTAACCCTTTAACTGCTCAACTGATCTTTTGTTGCTGAACTCTGCCTGCCTGACTACTCTGCCTGGTTAACCCCTAAATTGCAGGACTGATATATTGTTGCCAAACCCTGCCTGCCTTGACCATTCTAGTGGTGTGCCCTTGGACTGCTTTACTGTTGCCGAACCCTGCCTGCCTTGACCATTCTAGTGGTGTGCCCTTGGACTGCTTTACTGTTGCAGAACCCTGCCTACCTTGACCATTCCAGTGGTGTGTCCTTGGACTGCTCTGCCGTTGCCACTGGGGACCGTCCTGCCTGTGGTGAGTGCCGCTCTCCTCATCTTACTAACTTTCTCTGCTCTGGGATATTCCCTATCATTCCGGCTCGATGCCGGGATAACAAGACTACTGGCCGAGTTCGGTCTGATAGAGGAGTATCCCACGAGCATTACATTATACTTGGGTCATGCAGCCAGATGAGGTGGCACGAGCTGTTTATCTTCAGGGACAGATGTTGGGAACCCATACCACACAGTTGCAGAATATGGATTCCAAGCTAGAAGCTATTACCGCTCAGCTCTCCTTACTAGTTGCAGCGAGGGATGGTTGCTACACCACCAGTCCCTACTCCCAGTACTGTGACTTCTTCCTCTGCTTCTGGAAGCATACCCCAGATACCCTTGCTAGACAAGTATGAAGGTACTACTGATTGCAGGGGCTTTCTAAACCAATGCAGGCTGCACTTCCGCAACAACCCTCACACCTTTCGGTCTCATCAGTCAAGGGTGACCTTTATCATTTCTTTGTTAAAGGACAAGGTCCTCACCTGGGTTTCTCCTCTTTTGGAACAGAATGCTACACTCTTGCATGATGCTGATGAGTTCATATCTGCTTTGTCTTCTGTGTTTGGGACTTCTGGCAGTACCTATGCTGCAGAATATTCTCTCCTGGATCTCCGCCAGGGTAATAAAACTGTGGCACAATTTGCCGTTGAGTTCCGCACCTTGGCACTTGAAACCACCTGGGATGGCAGTGCTCTCAAGGCAGCCTTTAGGAGAGGTCTCCATGAACGCATCAAAGATAAACTCACTTATCATGATATACTATCTTCTTTGGATGACTTTATAGCGCTTTGTATCAATCTGGACTCTCACTTTCAGGAAAGGCAAGCCGAGAGAGACAGAACAAGGAGGGTCCTTCCCTCCCGTCCTCCTATTTGCCCAGTTTCGGCAGCATCCACTACCCCTTCAGCAACTCCAGTTACCTCGGTAGAGGAACCCATGGATCTCTCCTCCTTCAAACCCTCAGAGTCTGAAAGGCAGAGAAGACGGAGACTGAGGCTATGTTTTTATTGTGGATCTAACACCCACCAACTAAAGGACTGTGATGTTCGGCCGGGAAAAGCCAATGCTTAGAGGATAACACTTGGGTACCTCTAAGCATGGTCTCAACTAAATCCCCTCACTCTTCTCGGATCCTGGTACCTGTTACCATTACCTTCCTTCAGAATACAGTCCACACTCAAGTCTTCATTGATTCAGGGGCAGCTGGAAACTTCCTGGATCACCGTTTCATGCTTCAAGCTGGGTTGCCTCTTCCACAGAAAAGACATTGTCTCAAAATAACTACCCTGGATGGCACCCCCCTTGGTTCGGGCCTGATTCATTTCGAGTCAGCACCCCTGACCCTGACTGCGGGAGTCCTCCACACTGAACAGCTGCAGTTTGAGGTTATTCATTCCCCAGCACAGCCTGTCATCTTTGGTCTTCCTTGGCTTCGGGTACACAATCCACGGTTCGATTGGACTGAGGGACAACTGGCCTCCTGGGGCACCTCCTGTTTCCACTCCTGCCTTTCTTGAAGTCATTCCTCTGACCCGTATTCCCATGGCCGCTATACAGACTCCTCCAAACCTTCCCTCAGTATATGCAGAATTCACTGAAGTGTTTGAGAACAAAGCAGCCAACGTGCTGCCACCCCACCGTCCTTACGACTGCAAGATCGACCTCTTTCCCGGAGCCCCACTTCCCAAAGCGAGGACTTATCCACTCTCCAAGGCTGAAACGAAATCCATGGAGGAGTACATAAAAGAGAACCTAGCTAAAGGTTTCATTCGTCCTTCCTCTTCTCCTGCTGGGGCCGGCTTCTTTTTTGTCAGTAAGAAGGATGGTGGGCTCAGACCCTGCATTGACTACAGGGCCTTGAACAACATAACCATCAAGAATCGCTATCCCATACCATTGATCACCGAACTGTATGACTCGCTCCAGGATGCCCGCTTTTTCACGAAACTGGAGTTACGTGGGGCATATAATCTGATTCGCATCTCCCCAGGCCACGAATGGAAGACCGCCTTTAACACAAGATCTGGGCATTACGAATACCTTGTAATGCCCTTTGGACTGTGTAACGCCCCTGCAGTCTTCCAGGCATTTGTCAATGATGTCTTCTGTGATCTTCTCAACCGCACTGTCATTGTTTATCTTGATGATATCCTTGTTTTCTCTCCCACTTTAGAGGAGTCCAATGTGAAGATAGTCAACAGCACTCCAATTCTTTTAAAAGGCAATTTTATTTCACATAAATCAGCAAATCAGCGATGTTTCGGGGTCACAGCCCCTTACTCATGCTTCCTTTCGGGGTCACAGCATGAGTAAGGGGCTGTGACCCCAAAACGTTGCTGATTTGTTGATTTATGTGAAATAAAATTGTCTTTTAAAAGAATTGGAGTGCCGGAGACTATCTTTACATTGGAGTTTATCTGCTGGAGGGATTGGCAGTTCCCTTGGTCTTGCGTGCACTCCCCATTCTCTGTGCTGTGCTCAGTTTGTGCCACTTTAGAGGAGCATCATAGGCACGTGAGACAGGTGCTTCTTCGCCTCAGGGATAATTCCTTGGTAGCCAAGCTAGAAAAGTGCGAGTTCAATCAAGTTCAAATCCAATTCCTTGGTTATGTCATCTCGAAGGAGGGTTTTGGCATGGATCCTGCTAAACTCACCGCGGTACTAGAGTGGCCTCAACCTACCTCTTTAAAGGAATTGCAGAGGTTTTTGGGTTTCTCCAATTATTACCGCAAGTTTAAAAAGAACTTTTCTGAAACAGTAGCTCCTCTCACTGAATTAACAAAATGGAACAAGGACTGTAAACATTGGCCTCCTGAGGCCATTAATGCCTTCTCTTGCCTGAAAAAGACTTTCTGTTCAACTCCTGTGCTCCGCCATCCTGATAATGACCTACAGTTTACTGTAGAGGTTGATGCCTCCGAGATAGGGGCTGGAGCAGTTCTCACCCAAAGGGACCCGTTGACTTCCAAGCCACACCCTGTAGCCTTTTACTCTAAACGTTTTACCCCTGCTGAGAGGAACTATGATGTTGGTAATTGTGAATTCCTAGCCATTGAGATGGCCTTAATTGAATGGCGTCATTGGTTAGAGGGCACCACTAATCCTATTCAGATTCTCACCGACCATAAGAATCTGACTTACCTAGAAACTGCTCACTGACTCAATCCTCGACAGGCCAGGTGGACCTTGTTCTTTTCTCGTTTTAACTTTGTGGTCCCTTATCTTCCTGGGACCAAGAACAAGAAGGTGGATGCCCTTTCCCATCAGTTCCCTCATTCAAGTGATTCCTACTGAACATATCATACCCCCTCCTGTGTGGTTGCTCAACTCAATACTACCCTTCTGCAGAGACTGCAACGTGCTCAGTCTAGTAAACCTCCTGGAGCCCCCATGTCCTCCGATATCCTCTTTGTACCCCGGAATCTACATAGCCCTGTGTTAGCCTGGGCTCATGATAGCAAACTCTCAGGACATCCAGGTTTGACTAGGACTTTCAAACGTCTTGTCCAACATGATTTGGTGGCCTACTATGAAGTCTGGATAGAAACCTGTGTAGACAGAGAGAGACAGAGGCACCTCATGGGACAGTATCGTGCAAGTAGAACAAATCACATTCAGTAATGCGGCTCGTAAACAGAGGTACTCACAAGAACGGCGGCATAAAAGTATGCCTAACAATGCAAGATGGGACTTTCTGTCGCCCGACAGACAATCACTCAGGTGCTTGAGCGTAAGATCACAGAACCAATCAGCGGCCACCTTGCAGTCGGTGTCAGTAGTGGGAGCTGTTCCGGGAGTAGCCAGTCACCAAACTCGACAATGGAAATGACAGCGGACCAATCAAATGCAACAAACGTAGAGCAAGTGATAATATAAAAACTCGCAATTTATTGAGTTATGGAGTTAAAACAATGGCAAACAGCAACGCGTTTCTCGACCTACGGGTCATTTCATCAGGCTGATAATGCACATATTAGACTTGCTCTACTTAAAACATACAATAAACCTATCAGAAGCTGACCTGACACACACACCCCTCGTGGAACCAATGAGGAGAGTCAGACATGAGCTGGACCATGGCCAATCAAAATAGCCCAGTCAGTGCGGTGTGTGTGTGACATGAGCTGTACAAAAGAGAACATATAAAAAATTAAATACAACTTAATCTGAAAATCACATTGTTCAGTATTAACACTTGAAAACCTTATATAAACTCACAATCATATACAACTTGATCAAAACTTCGCATCATTCAGAGTTGATATTTAGGAACCCTACACAAACTCGTAATATTTCATAGTCTATATAACAGGGACCATAGAGATGACGCAAGTGGTATTTCATCAAATTAAAACTATACTAATTTTTATAAAAATGTATATATGAGCATTCATATATGACCGCTACAGTCACAATATGAAAAATAACTACAGGTTACTCAGGGTCTCCAGACACTGTAATATTGCTCATAATGGTGATTTGAATTGTTTCCCTATAAACCCCATTGAATTCATACCCAAGTCTCATTTATATAATCGTTTCTTCAGACTCAGACAGAGGGAGACCTATTGGATCCATATACTGAAAAGTATGCATCCTGATGGTCTGAATTTGTGTGTGGATTTGGCTGCCTTTCAATGAGCAGCTCCACTGGCTCCCCCTCTGTCTGAGTCAGTTCTGTTATTGTTTGATTAATCATTATTTATACATTAATATAAACAGTATCACAATTCTATTTATTGTAAGCCATACACCATGTGTTAATCTTGATACTCCCATTATCATTTTAAGTGTCTCATATAAATTGACATTCCATATACACCATTGTACCCACTATAATTGCCAAAAAAATCTGATTGTGGCAAATGATTTTATTATGATCAAAGGACCTATGAGTACCTTTTATCCTTCTTGGATCAATTCACATCTGAAGTGCTGGCATTTCACTGTATGAATGTAGTTTATAGGAATTTACATTAATTAATATATCATATGTTTACTTTCCTTTTATTGTTTTTATCACACTGTTTACTCTAGTGACCTACCAACCGCACTATTGATTTTATTTATTGTTATTGTTTTTAATACATCTGATAGGTAGATATATATATATTAGTATGATATTTTTTATACTATATCATATCGAACGACTGCATTTATACATCTGTTATGTATATGGAGACTGTCGGTCATATATGAGTGCTCATATATAAATTTTTATAAAAAACATATAGTTCCCTGAGTTATGCAATTCAGAAACATTATCATATTATGTTCATTTTTTAGGTTTTTTAGGTTTTTATCTACATAAGATTGCACATTTTTAAACTGTTTCAATGGCTGTTTTTAGTAATGTATTTATTTATTTGCAACACATTTGATCTCAGCACCTAGCTATGTTATCTTATCAGGCATTTGAACACAGGTTGTAACACAGGTGGCATTTGATAGGCTGACCTATGAACTTCACCTGTATCAGCTCCTTTATAAGCCGGTTGGAGCACAGAAGAGAATCACTCTTGACAAAGTCTGGGCGAACCCAGATGAAACGCATAGAGACTTTTTTATCCCTTTTTATGACTATCTGCATTAACACTGCATCCACTGACACCGTTTGGAAGGTGTTTTCAACAAGTACAGTGTGGATTCTTGCAGCAGTCGTCACCTTGGAAATTTGCTTATACATATGCTTTGAATGTTTTTATGTTTGTAAGTAGCCATTTGTCTTGTGCACTTACTATTCAAATAAATTGTATTTCACTTGAGTCAGGCTGCGCCTGTCCCATTCTTTCTACTTTCAGTTCCTCTTTGATGAGATCCACGGACATCCATTACCTGTCACAGGCAGCAACTGATCACCCTTGACCCCGGAAGGAGAAACTCGCAACGCTGAGCTAACAGCCTGAATCATCTCTCCTCCAGCTCAAAGGAGAAACACCAGCTTTTTTCATCCCCACTGAAGTTCCAGGACCGTAAGCGCCAACATATTTGGCTCTGTTTGCCTAACTTTTCCTGTTTACTCTAGTGACCTACCGACCGCACTATTGATTTTATTTATTGTTATTGTTTTTAATACATCTGATAGGTAGATATATATATATATATTAGTATGATATTTTTTTATACTATATCATATCGAACGACTGCATTTATACATCTGTTATGTATATGGAGACTGTCGGTCATATATGAGTGCTCATAAATTTGTATAAAAATTAGTATAGTTTTAATTTGATGAAATACCACTTACGTCATCTCTATGGTCCCTGTTATATACACTATGCAATATTACGAGTTTGTGTAGAGTTCTTAAATATCAACTCTGAATGATGCGAAGTTTTGATCAAGTTGTATATGATTACGAGTTTATATAAGGTTTTCAAGTGTTAATTCTGAACAATGTGATTTTCTGATTAAGTTGTATTTAATTTTTTATATGTTTTCTTTTGTACAGCTCACGTCACACACACACCGCACTGACTCGGCTATTTTGATTGGCCATGGTCCAGCTCATGTCTGACTCCTCATTGGTTCCACGAGGGGTGTGTGTGTCAGGTCAGCTTTTGAAAGGTTTATTGTATGTTTTAAGTAGAGAAAGTCTAATATGTGCATTATCAGCCTGATGAAACGACCCGTATGTTGAGAAACGCGTTGCTGTTTGCCATTGTTTTAACTCCATAACTCAATAAATTACGAGTTTTTATATTATCACTTGCTCTACGTTTGTTGCATTTGATTGGTCCGCTGACTCGTCATTTCCATTGTCGAGTTTGGTGACTGGCTACTCCCGGAACAGCTCCCACTACTGACGCCGACTGCAAGGTGGCCGCTGATTGGTTCTATGATCTTACGCTCAAGCACCTGAGTGATTGTCTGTCGGGCGACAGAAAGTCCCATCCTGCATTGTTAGGCATACTTTTATGCTGCCGTTCTTGTGAGTACCTCTGTTTACGAGCCACATTACCAAATGTGATTTGTTCTACTTGCACGATACTGTCCCATGAGGCACCTCTGTCTCTCTCTGTCTACACAGGTTTCTATCCAATCGCATATATCCTAAGAGTACTGCCTGATCGTTTGAGAGATCGTTTGAAAGATATACTATCAGGGATCTTCCTGCTCTCCGGATGGTTTGGAACTGTCTATTTGCGCACCTCACATAGAGACTCTCTTGCTCTATTTTTTTTTTATTTTTTTTTTACTATGAAGTCTGATGCACAGGATTATGTCAAAGCCTGCACAACTTGTACTGCCAACAAGACTCCCCAATCTTTGCCTCCTGGCTTGCTTCAACTGTGGTCCATTCCCAAACAACCATAAACACATATAACAATGGACTTCATTGTGGATCTTCCTTCTTCTGAACACCATACAGTCATCTGGGTTGTGGTGGACTGCTTTTCCAGACTGGCTCACTTCGTACCACTACCCAAACTACCTTCTGCTCAAGAATTATCGTCCCTTTTTCTCTTGCATGTGGTACGACTTCATGGCATTCCTGTGAACATTGTTTCCGACAGAGGTTAACAGTTTATCTCTGCCTTTTGGAGGGCCTTTTGTAAATCGATTGGAACCACGGTTTCCTTGTCTTCTGGCTACCATCCACAGACCAATGGACTAACTGAGAGAGCAAACCAGGATCTTGAAGCCTACCTTAGAGCCTTTGTCAATGTTAGTCATACCAACTGGAGTTGCTACCCCTAGCTGAGCTGGCAAGAAACACTCATTGGCACTCTTCCCTTAAATGTTCTCCATTTCAAGCCGCAGCAGGATATCAACCTTGTGTGTTCCCTCTCTTAACTCAGTCCACTGGGGTCCCTGCCGCAGACCGACAAGTCACTGGACTCACCACTCATTGGCAACGTATTCGCTCTCAGTTACGTTCAGCTGTCTCTAGATATAAGAAGTTCACTGATCATCATAGGACTTCTGTATGTACCATTCCAGTGGGTGAACGTGTTTGGATATCTACTCGACACATGCGTCTACGTCAACCCTGTCACAAATTGGGGCCCAGATTTATTGGCCCTTACAAGGTCCTGAAAAGACTGTCTCCTGTTGCCTACAAAGTGGCCTTGCCAAAAACCCTATGCATACATCCAGTCTTCCACATCTCACTGCTTAAACCATAAATCAAGAATAGATATACCCGGCTCCGAGCACCTCCTCCTCCACTCCTGGTCCGTGGGGACCCCGAATATGAGGTAGCTAAGATCCTGGACTCCAGATACAGGCGCAGACAATTGCAATACCTGGTATATTGGAAGGGTTACTCCCTGGCAGATCATTCCTGGGTCCCTGCCCATGATGTGCATGCCCCATCTCTGGTCTCCAAATTCCATGCTGCTCATCCTTTGAGGCTGACTCTGGTTCCCAGAGGGAACCCTTGTGGAAGGGGCTATGTCACGCCGAGCCACTCTAGCCATTGCTAGGGGCGCGGTGTCTCCTTCCTGCTCATTGCCAGGGGCAGTGTCGGACCTGTTCTCTCCTTCCTGCTCGTTGCCAGGGGCAGTGTCGGCTCAGGATGCGTGCGGTGCTGACATCATCGCCGCACGCTCCTGATGCTGTTGGGAGCTCTGGTGCAAATCCTGTACCTATTTAAACCCTGCACTAATGATCTGTCACTGCCCAAGTATAGGTGGTACTCTGTGTGCTCCTGGGTGTGACAGATCGTTCTATTCCATTGTTGCTGATCCTGCCTGTTACTGACTACTCTACCTGCCCTAACACTTTAACTGCTCAACTGATCTTTTGTTGCTGAACTCTGCCTGCCTGACTACTCTGCCTGTTTAACCCCTAAATTGCTGGACTGATATATTGTTGCCAAACCCTGCCTGCCTTGACCATTATAGTGGTGTGCCCTTGGACTGCTTTACTGTTGCCGAACCCTGCCTGCCTTGACCATTCTAGTGGTGTGCCCTTGGACTGCTTTACTGTTGCCGAACCCTGCCTGCCTTGGCCATTCTAGTGGTGTGCCCTTGGACTACTTTACTGTTGCCGAACCCTGCCTGCCTTGACCATTCTAGTGGTGTGTCCTTGGACTGCTCTGCCGTTGCAGCTGGGGACCGTCCTGCCTGTGGTGAGTTCTGCTCTCCTCATCTTACTAACTTTCTCTGCTCTGGGATAATCCCTATCATTCTGGCTTGACGCCGGGATAACAAGACTACTGGCCGAGTTCGGTCTGATAGACGAGTATCCCACGAACATTACAGTTATAAAGTATAATTCGTTTGGCTTATGAGACTGCTAGACAGCAGCCTCCTGAGAGAATTACGGTTTCCTCATCTTGGGCTTTCAAAAATGAAGCTTCCGTGGATCAGATTTGCAAGGCTGCAACTTGGTCTTCTCTACATACTTTTTCCAAATTTGATACTTTTGCCTTGACTGAAGCTTCTTTTGGGAGAAAGGTTTTTCAAGCAGTGGTGCCTTCTGTTTAGAACTGCCTGTCTTGCTTGGGTATTGGTTCCCAACAGTAATTACTCAAGCCGTGGACTCACCATATCTTAGGAAAGAAAAACAAAATGTATGCTTACCTGATAAATTTATTTATTTATGGATATGGTGAGTCCACGGCCCCACCCTTTATTTTAAGACAGTTGTTCTTTTGACTATAACCTCAGGCACCTTGTGTTACTCCGTTTTCTCTATTTCCCTTCGGTTGAATGACTGGGGGTTGTGAGTAAGGGAGTGATACTTAGCAGTTTAAGTGTGATGCTCTTTGCCTCCTCCTACTGGCCAGGAGTGATATTCCCAACAGTAATTACTCAAGCGGTGGACTCATCATATCCAGAAAGAAATACATTTATCAGCTAAGGATACATTTTGTTTTTGAAAATGATTAATAAAAAGGTAAATAGAGAAGTTGAACTAAAAATTCCCCATAAAATGAATAATTATGTATGGCAAACATATAATATTTGTACTTTTTTTGTTTTATTTTATTTATATTTAAATTAGTGCTACAAATTACAGTAATGACAAACATGAACTTTTATTATTCAGATAGAGCATGCAATTTTATCTAATTATGCTTAGCTCTCCGGTTATTCTTTGTTGAAAAGGATACCTAGGTAGGCTTAAGCTCAGCAGTGCACTAGTTGCCAGCTGCTGATTGGTATCTGCACATATATACCTCTTGTTATTGGCTCATCAGATGTGTTCAGCTAGCTCACAGTAGTGCCCTGCTGCTCCTTCAAAAAGAATACCAGGAGAATGAAGCTTATGTGATAATAAAAGTAAATTGGAACCTTGTTTTATCTGAATCATGAAATATATATATTTTTTGTCCCTTTAAAGTGACATAAGAATGAAAGTGAAATGCAATACAATGACTGTTCTAGTGCTAGATATTACTGTGCCTGTTATGGAGCCTCTACAGTCAAGCACTGTTTATGTTACAAAGAGCAAATATTGCATCCAAGGCCGGCTCAAGGGTTTAATGTGCCCCAAGCAGGACTGTGGTACCTTAGTTGCATCTTGTACCATCTGTCTATCTGGGTATCACCCGCTGCACGTGACTATAACACTTAGCATGCAGGAGTTTTAGTTTACTGGCCTGGATAATAGAGATAATAAATAACAGATTGGGCTGTGGGCAAATTAGGCAGAGTCTTAAAAAAATGTATTTATAACTTAAAAAGTATATTTGTCAAAATCTATCATGTAAGGTCAACACATGATGAGCATTTGATTGACTTGTTAATGGAAGCCAAAAGCCCCATAGGTTGGAAGGCGTCCATAGGACCTTTGTGCCCTAGGCAAATGCCTACGTTAACCCAATGGATGGGACAGCCCTGTTTAAGGACTAGATTACAAGAGGCGTGCTAAAAAAATGTATTCTCTTGTGTGCTAACTGCACTCAAAGTAAAATTTAAGAGCGGTGGAGTTTGCTTGTGTATTACAAGTTGAAAGTAAAAAGATAGTGCACGAGAGAAAGACTGAGACATGCTAACTTCTGGACTTTAGACATCGCAACCACGCTAACTCCGTCTCAACATAGACTAAGGATCAATTAAATTAAGCAGCGGATGCCTGAAATGGAAGTTAAGAAGCAGCAGTCAAAAGATGCGATCAGGATGATTGACGGCCCATGCTAGCGGTCGATTGGTCGCCAGTGATCAGGGGGCAAAATTGCACAAGCATTTCACCAGAAATACTTGTGCAATGTTAAATGCTGACAGTGAATTGCTTGTCTGCGTTAAACCCGATGTGAGTTACGAATACTTTACATTTCTAAGTTCTTCACAGAGAAGAACATGTTCCTTTTATTTTTTTAATATTTATTTCTATATAGATCTGAATTTATTTTGTAAAATATATATCTATACCTATTTATCGATATGAATATAAAAAAATATAGATAAGAGCAAATAAGGAGCACCGAGCAAGTTAAGGGATAAAAAATATAAAATGTATTTGAAATTCCATAAAAAACGAAAGGGTTGCGCACACCCCAGGGTAAAACACTAGAGTGGGTTATGGGAATAATAGTACATTGGCTATTTTTGCTCTTATTTGTACACATTTTGGCCTTAGAGAGCACGAGTGAGTTACAGGGACTGCAGGGGAACGGTTATCCAGTCTGTAACCATAGGAGGATCCAGTAAGGGTCGGAAGCCCAGGAGGAGGCGGAACAAGGAGAAACTGACCCTTTACACAGAGCGGCATTAGCTGTATGCAATGCTGGAAGCAAAAGTCACAATGGATAAATGAAATCCTCCTACCGCCTTGGAACCGGACCTGAGAGTAAAACGCATTTGTTGTTGTTATACATTTAAAGCGTATTGTTGTTACTTAAGAGGATCCAATAATCAAGCACAGGGGAAAGTGTGGATTGTTATTTGGATTATATGGACTGTGAGCATTGTGTGCAGTGTAGTACGCTTATCTTTACCTTCAATACACTCTATTCAGAGACGTTATATCAAGAGGTTTCAAAAGTTTGCGTAATAAGAACTGCATGCACACATTTAATTGCTATGGCAAATTTAAATGATATAACCGTATGATAAGTGTGAGATCTTTCTTTCCCATTTTTCATTGCTATAAAAAAATATAGATATAGATATATATTGTATGTGTATATATATATATATATATATATATATATATATATATATATATAAAGAGCATTTTTTAAGCGAAGAGCATAGGAATTTCAAGTGATATTGCACATATAAAGGTATTTAGGAAGGGTTGATATATATATATATATATATATATATATATATATATATATATATATATATATATATATATATATTTATGTGGTGTATTTATATATACACATATATAGACATGTTTACATACATACATAGACACACACAAACACATATATATATATATATATATATACACAGATAAGCGCACTCACAGGAACAAACAACCAGCTCAATAACATTCACCTAGATTACGAGTTTTGCATTAGAGGCTATGCGGTGCTAACGAGCAGTTTTCTTTCACCGCTCACTTACATGCAGTGCTGGTATTACGAGTTTTCAGAAACCCATCGTTAAAAGACAAGAAGTGAGCGTTGAGCAAAATTTTGCTCCTTACCGCACTTCAATACCAGAGCTGCTTAAGTTAGTGGTGAGCTGATCGTATGTGCTTGTGCACGATTTCCCCATAGGAATCAACGGGGAGAGCCGGCTGAGAAAAAGTCTAACACCTGCAAAAAAGGAGCGTAAAACTCCTTAACGCAGCCCCATTGATTCCTATGGGGAAATAAAAGTTATGTCTACACCTAACACCCTAACATGAACCCCGAGGCCTCTATTTATCAAGCTGTCAACCCCAAATACGCTGGAATTCCGCAGCGTATTTGTGGCGAGCCTGATTCGCCGTAGTTATCAAACCCTACAGACCAGCAAAAATAGAATTTAGTGACGTAACATACGATCAGCCGGACTGACTCCGACACAGATCGATACTTACGTCACTACGGATGTTCCGAACGCAAGTTCGGCACAATCTGACTACTTTTGGTAGCTATCAAAAATCTACCAGGTACGCTCGCCACTATTCCGGCCCAGCGTACCTGGTTTTCAATCCGCCGCCCTGGAGGCGGCAGATGCCATAGGAATCAATGGGAGTCGGAAAGCAGCAACAGCTCATGTTTGCTGCTGCCCGATATCCCATTGATTCCTATGGGAATGTTTACACCTAACACCCTAACATGTACCCCGAGTCTAAACACCCCTAATCTGCCCCCCCTACACCGCCGCCACCTACATTATACTTATTAACCCCTAAACCGCCGCTCCCGGAGCCCACCGCAACTAAATAAGTTGTTTAACCCCTAAACCGTCGCTCCCAGACCCCACCGCAACTAAATAAATTATTTAACCCCTAAACCGCCGCTCCCGGAGCCCACCGCCACCTACATTATATTTATTAACCCCTAATCTGCCCATCCTACACCGCCGCCACCTAAATTATATTTATTAATCCCTAATCTGCCCGTCTACACCGCCGCCACTATATTAAATTTATTAACCCCTAAGTCTAACTCTAACCCTAACACCCCCTAACTTAAATATAATTTAAATAAATCTAAATAAAATTCCTATAATTAACTAAATTATTCCTATTTAAAACTAAATACTTACCTGTAAAATAAACCCTAAGATAGCTACAATATAACTAAAAGTTACATTGTATCTAGCTTAGAGTTTATTTTTATTTTACAGGCAAGTTTGTATTTATTTTAACTAGGTACAATAGTTATTAAATAGTTATTAACTATTTAATAGCTACCTAGTTAAAATAAAGACAAATTTACCTGTAAAATAAATCCTAACCTAAGCAACAATTACACCTAACACTACACTATAATTAATTTAATTAAATACATTAACTACAATGGAATACAATTAATTAAAATTAAATAAAATTAACTAAAGTACAAAAAATAAAAAAACACTAAATTACAGAAAATAAAAAAATAATTACAATTTACTTAAAGTAATTACACCTAATCTAATCCCCCTAATAAAATAAAAAGCCCCCCAAAATAATAAAAATCCCTACCCTATACTAAATTACAAATAGCCCTTAAAAGGGCTTTTTGTGGGGCATTGCCCCAAAGTAATCAGCTCTATTACCTGTAAAAAAAATACAATACCCCCCCAACATTACAACCCACCACCCACACACCCAACCCTACTCTAAAACCCACCCAATCCCCCTTAATAAAACCTAACACTACCCCCCTGAAGATTACCCTACCTTGAGACGTCTTCACCCAACCGGGCCTAAATCCTCAACGAAGCCGGGCAAAGTCTTCATTTAACTGGGCAGAAGAGATCCTTCAGACGGGCAGAAGTCTTCATCCAGGCAGCATCTTCTATCTTCATCCATCCGACGAGGAGCGGCTCCATCTTGAAGACATCCGACGCGGAGACACATCCATCCAGACCGATGACTACCCGACGAATGACGGTTCCTTTAAATGACGTCATCCAAGATGGCGTCCCTTGAATTCCGATTGGCTGATAGAATTCTATCAGCCAATCGGAATTAAGGTAGGAAAAATCCTATTGGCTGATTGCATCAAAGTTGCCTGTAAAATAAAAATAAATCTTAAAATAGCTACAATGTAACTATTAGTTATATTGTAGCTATCTTAGGGTTTATTTTATAGGTAAGTATTTATTCTTAAATAAAAATAATTTATTTCATGATAGGAATATTTATTTAGATTAATTTAAATTATATTTAAGTTAGGGGGTGTTAGGGTTAGGGTTAGACTTAGGTTTAAGGGTTAATAAATTAAATATAGTGGCGGCGACATTGGGGGTGGGAGATTAGGGGTTAATAAATTTAATGTAGGTGGCGGCGGGGTCCATGAGTGGCGGTTTAGGGGTTAAACATTTTATTTAGGTGCGGTGGGTTCCGGGAGCGGCGGTTTAGGGGTTAATACATATAATGTAGGTGGCGGTGGGCTCTGGGAGCGGCGGTTTAGGGGTTAAACACTTTATTTAGGTGCCGCGGGGTCCGGGAGGGGTGGTTTAGGGGTTAAACACTTTATTTAGGTGCGGTGGGCTCCAGGAGTGGAGGTATAGGGGTAAAACAGTATAGTATAATGTGGGTGCTTAGTGACAGGTTAGCAAGAAAGCTGCAAACAAGCCAAAGAGCAGCGAGATCGATGACTGTTAGTTAACAACAGTCCGCTGCTCATCGCACCGTACTTGGTGCGCGGCTTTTTGACAGCTTCTTGATAATTTTGGGGAACGTATTCAGGTCCGCGGCAGCGATGTTAGGCAATCTTAGGCAAGCGTATTGCTGCCGTCGAATGCAACAAAGTCGACGGCTTGATAACTAGAGACCCGAGTCTAAACACCCCTAATCTTACACTTATTAACCCCTAATCTGCCGCCCCCAACGTCGCCGCCACTATAATAAACATATTAACCCCTAAACCGCCGCACTTCCGCCTCGCAAACATTAGTTAAATACTATTAACCCCTAATCTGCCGTCCCTAACATCGCTGCCACCTACCTACGTTTATTAACCCCTAATCTGCCGTCAACTTCGCCGCCACTATATTAAAGTTATTAATCCCTAAACCTAAGTCTAACCCTAAACCTAACACCCCCTAACTTAAATATAATTTAAATAAATCTAAATAAAATTACTATCATTAACTACATTATTCCTATTTAAAACTAAATACTTACCTATAAAATAAACCCTAAGCTAGCTACAATGTAATTATTAGTTACATTGTAGCTATCTTAGGGTTTATTTTTATTTTACAGGCAAGTTTGTATTTATTTTAACTAGGTAGAATAGTTATTAAATAGTTATTAACTATTTAATAACTACCTAGTTAAAATAAAGACAAATTTACCTGTAAAATAAAACCTAACCTAAGTTACACTAACACCTAACACTACACTATAATTAAATAAATTAACTAAATTAACTACAATTACCTAATTTAAATTAAATTAGCAAAAGTACAAAAAAAACCCACTAAATTACAGAAAATAATAAACAAATTACAGATATTTAAACTAATTACATCTAATCTAATAGTCCTATTAAAATAAAAAAGCCCCCCCCCAAAATAAAAAAAAAACCCTAGCCTAAACTAAACTACCAATAGCCCTTAAAAGGGTCTTTTTTTGCGGGGCATTGCCCCAAAGTAATCAGCTCTTTTACCTGTAAAAAAAAATGCAAACAACCCCCCAACAGTAAAACCTACCACCCACACAACCAACCCCCCAAATAAAATACTATCTAAAAAAAACTAAGCTCCATTGCCCTGAAAAGGGCTTTTTGATGGGCATTGCCCTTAAAAGGGCAGTTAGCTCTTTTGCCGCCCAAACCCTATCCTATAAAACCCACCCAATACACCCTTAAAAAAACCTAACACTAACCCCCTGAAGATCGACTAACCGGGAGATGTCTTCATCCAATCTGGGCCGAAGTCCTCAACGAAGCCGGGAGAAGTCTTCATCCAGACGGCATCTTCTATCTTCATCCATCCAATCAGCCAATAGAATGCGAGCTCAATCCTATTGGCTGATTGGATCAGCCAATAGGATTGAAGCTGAATCCTATTGGCTGATTGCATCAGCCAATAGGATTATTTCTACCTTAATTCCAATTGGCTGATATAATTTTATCAGCCAATCGGAATCTAAGGGGCGCCATCTTGGATGACGTCACTTAAAGGTACCTTCATTCAGCTTTAGTCGTCGGAAGAAGAGGATGCTCCGCGTCGGCTGTCTTGAAGATGGACCCGCTCCGCGCCGGATGTCAGCTTTAGTCGTCGGAAGAAGAGGATGCTCCGCGTCGGATGTTTTGAAGATGGACCCGCTCTGCGCCGGATGGATGAAGATAGAAGATGCCGTCTGGATGAAAACTTCTGCCCGTCTGGAGGACAACTTTGCCCCCGCTTGGATGAAGACTTCAGCCTGGCTTGGATGAAGACGTCTCCCGGTAAGTCGATCTTTAGGGGGTTAGTGTTAGGTTTTTTAAGGGTGTATTGGGTGAGTTTTATTTTCAGGTTAGGGACTTTGGGCTGCAATAGAGCTAACTGCCCTTTTAAGGGCAATGCCTATCCAAATGCCCTTTTCAGGGCAATGGGGAGCTTAGGTTTTTTAGCTAGTATTTTATTTGGGGGGTTGTCTGTGTGGGTGGTGGGTTTCCCTGTTGGGGGGTTGTTTGTATTTTTTACAGGTAAAAGAGCTGATTACTTTGGGGCAATGCCCCGCAAAAGGCCCTTTTACAGGCTATTGGTAGTTTAGTTTAGGCTAGGGGGGGGGGGTTTATTTTGGGGGGGGCTTTTTTTATTTTAATAGGGCTATTAGATTAGGTGTAATTAGTTTAAATATCTGTAATTTGTTTATTATTTTCAGTTATTTAGTGGGGGGGTTGTACTTTGCTAATTTAATTTAATTTAGGTAATTGTATTTAATTTAGTTAATTGTTAGGTGTTGGTGTAACTTAGGTTAGGTTTTATTTTACAGGTAAATTTGTCTTTATTTTAGCTAGGTAATTATTAAATAGTTAATAACTATTTAATAACTATTCTACCTAGTTAAAATAAATACAAACTTGCCTGTAAAATAAAAATAAACCCTAAGATAGCTACAATGTAACTATTAGTTATATTGTAGCTAGCTTAGGATTTATGTTATAGGTTAGTTTTAAATTGGAATAATGTAGTTAATGATAGTAATTTTATTTAGATTGATTTAAATTATATTTAAGTTAGTGGGTGTTAGGTTTAGGGTTATACTTAGGTTTAGGGGTTAATAACTTTAATATGGCGGCGACGTTGGGGGTGGCAGATTAGGGGTTAATAAATGTAGGTAGGTTGCGGCGACATTGGGGAAGGCAGATTAGGGGTTAATAAATATAATGTAGGTGTTGGCGATGTTGGGGGCAGCAGAATAAGGGTTAATACATATAATGTAGGTGGCGGCGGTGTCCGGAGTGGCAGATTAGGGGTTAAAATTTTTATTATAGTGTTTGCGATATGGGAGGGCCTCGGTTTAGGGGTTAATAGGTAGTTTATGGGTGTTAGTGTACTTTTTAGCACTTTAGTTACTTTTTATGTTACGGCGTTGTACCATAAAACTCTTAACTACTGACTTTTAAATGTGTTAGGACTCTTGACAGGAGAGGGTGTACCGCTCACTTTTTGGCCTCTCAGGACAGACTCGTAATACAAGCGCTATGGAAGTCCCATAGAAAAAAGACTTTACGAAGTTTACTTAAGTCGTTTTGCGGTAAGGCCAAAGAAGTGTGCGGTGCCCCTAAACCTGCAAGACTCGTAATAGCAGCGGGCATAAAAAAGCAGCGTTAGGACCTTTTTTACCCTAACGCACAACTCGTAATCTAGCCGATTGTTAGACTATTCTATGACGGTTTACCACCTTCTTTTTAACCCAGTAATGCTTTTTACGGAGTAGAACTTTCCTGTAGTATGTCAGTCTGATTCCGCATATAACAGTCAGTCCAGTGCTGAAAAACCAGGCAATTCCTCTCTGAACAAGGAACACTGCAACCCCAGATGATCGTTACGGCCCTCATTGGGCCTCGTCAGTGAGGTGTAGCAGTATTCCTCTAAGTACACTGAGCAAAGCGTCCACGTCTGGTTTCCCCTTTTTTTCCTTAGGGAGACTAAATACACACAGAGAGAAGCGCACTCACAGGAACGAGCAACTAGCTCAATACCATTGTTAGCCTGTTCTATGGCAATTTACCACCTGGGTGCAGTTTCTTTTAGCCCAGTAATGCCTTTCACAGAGTAGAACTTTCCTGTAGTATAAAAGTCTGATCCCACTTATTACGGTCAGTCCAGCGCTGAAATACCAGGCAATTTGTCCTTGAACAAGGAACACAACAACCCCAGATGATCATTTCAGCCTTCATTGGGCCTTGTCAGTGAGGTGTAGCCATATTCCTCTAAGCACACTGAGCAAGGAGTCCACGCCTGGTTGCCCCTTTTTCCTTTAGGGATACTAAATACACACAGAGAGAAGCGCACTCACAGGAACGAACAACCATCTCAAAAACATTGTTAGCCTGTTCTATATTGATTTACCACCTTTGTGCCGCTTCTTTTTAGTGTATAAAAGACAGCAGCCCCACTTTTTCACAGCAAAGTTATGTATTTATTAGGACATAACCAACAGAGTACTGTTTACTGTGACTACAGCTTCTTTTTACCCCAGTAATTATTTACTTTCCTGAAGTTTATCAGACTGATCCCACCTATAACATACAGTCCAGCGCCGAAAAAGCAGACAATTCCTCTCTGAACAAAAACACGGCAACCCCAGACAATCATTTCGTCCTTAAAGGGACACTGAATCCAAATTTTTTTCTTTCATGATTCAGATAGAGCATGCAATTTTAAGCAACTTTCTAATTTACTTCTATCATCAATTGTTCTTCGTTCTCTTGCTATCTTTATTTGAAAAAGAAGGCATCTATGCTAAGGAGCCAGCAAATTGTTGGTTCAGACCATGGACAGCACTTGTTTATTGGTGCTGTCCAATCAGCAATGATAACCCTGGTTATTCACCAAATATGGGCCGGCATCTAAATTTACATTCTTGCTTTTCAAATAAACATGCCAAGAGAATGAAGAAAATTTGATAATAGGAGTAAATTAGAAAGTTGCTTAAAATTGCATGCTCTATCTGAATCCCGAAAGAAAAAACTTTGGGTTCAGTGTTCCTTTAATTGGGCCTCATTAGTGAGGTTTAGCTATATTCCTCTAAGCACACTGAGCAAAGAGTCCACATCTGGTTGCCCCATTTTTCCTTTAGGGAGACTAAAATTCAGTCTGATCCGCCTATAACAGTTCAGAGCCAAAATACCAGGCAATTCCTCTCTGAACAAGGAACACAGCAAACCCAGAAGATCTTTTCGGCCTAAAAGAAGCTGCACCCAGGTGGTAAATCGCCATAGAACCGACTAACAATGTTATTGAGCTAGTTGTTCATTCCTGTGAGTGCGCTTCTCTCCGTGTGTATGTATATATATATATATATATTTTATAATAGAAGTTTAAGCATATGAGCATAAAACAAAGTATCAGAGTTCCTCCATTTCATAGTCCGTCCCTCCGACTTCGTAGCACTGAAGTCAAGGTCCTGTCAGGGCTTCTGATTGAACAGGGACTCTTCCTGAACTCCTTTCTCTCCTCTTCATCTACGCGTTTCATCCGCCCTCTTTCTCAAGAGATCTGGAGATGACTAGTCTCCCTCAGTAAACGGCTTATGTGCGATTCATTAAGTACACACCTCCCATATGTTGTGATTTGATTGGGTGTTTAAATTTTCATATGGTGATTCATCGTATCGCCAATGAAATAGTGCATACTTATCGTCATACAAATTTGGAAATTTGGAAATAATGAAATTATTCATAGCATATAAAAAACATAAATGTTACAAGTTCATACATGATTGACCCCCTAAATTGATACATAAAATGCATGAATATGAATATGAATTTTAAAATGATAAAATATACTAAAAAAGCATAAATACATAAAATACCCTTAACTACTATATGTGCATGTAAAAAAAATATATATCATTGTAACCTGCCTAATCCATATAAAACTAAGATTTTTTTTTTGTGTGCCTATTTTCTCTTTAGTAACCTTTAAATATGAGGACGCCAGCAACATGTCCGGGCGATCACAGCAGCACCTCGATTACAGCCATTGTGGTTTGTACTGCAGATTCTGGCTATACACACAGGAACGTACTCCACTTTACTTACCATAGCTGCCGTTGCAGCAAGGAGACAAGTAAACCTTTTTTATGAACAGTGACTGGTTTTCACATTGGTGATATATCTATGTTACCGCATTGCGGTCTGTGACTATCCACTTATTTGTGACTTTGGAGGTTTTATTTTAGTATATTTTGCGCTAGTTTTTGTGTTCTATTTTTATTAATATGATTTGTTTTTATTACAAATTGTATATATGAGTGTAATACATTTTTTAATGTTTTAACAATTTTTTTTTAATTTTTTTAATCCTTACAGTTTACTTCAGGTCTGTAGTCGAACTAATAATTCTAGCGCAATGTCGGCTTTTGCTCGAGTGTTAACTACAACTTTCAACTTGTAATACCAGTGCTAACTAACGCAGTTGCAATGTCCATTGAAAGTATAGGTTGTGCTCGAACAATGTTGGACGCGCTAACCCTTCGCTGGTAAATGGGATTTTTTTACTTGTAATCCGGGCCTAAATCAGTCATGACTTTGTTTATATCATCGCTGATGAATACATGCCGGAGCAGTATTAAATTACTTATGTAAATATGCTCCGTGCACAATAAAACCTAAAACTGATCATTTTTACTAGAAGTTTATTTGCTAATAAATGGTCTTACCCAAAATATTTATTTTTAAAACTGACATGCATTTGTACATTTCAGTTCTGAGTTTTATGCTCCTTTAAATTTACAAAATTAACTTTTTTCCAATGCCCTCTGAGACGCTATAGTGAATTATTATTATACTTTATTTATTAAGCGCCAACATATTCTGCAGCGCTGTCCATGGATACAATTCATTTAAATAAAACAATACAAGACTTGTAAGATACAGGACAAAATTTACAAACACGTACAGGAGGGATTGAGGGCCCTATTCCCGTGGGAACTTACAATCTCTAAATGGTGACACCCCAACATGTTGCTCAATGACTGTTTGATCAGTGGAGTTCATTTATATCTCTCCCTAATTAACTACAGCAAGGAATAAAGGTAAACATTATCGAGATGTATGTCCTTGTACTGCAAAACAATGCAAATGTTAAGTTTAAAATGTTTTTAACATATTTATTTTGTATGTAGGTATTTTGCATTGAAGTGTTTTAAAGGGACAGTAAATCCAAAAATCCATTTAAATCTTCAGGTGCAGCTTTGGAGTGCCTTTAGGTCAGGTTCTTATACTAAAATGCCAGCTCTGAGCTGGAGGTTTTCAATCAACCCCAGACTTGTCTGACCAGGTGATTGACAGCCCCTGCTCACGCATGATTGGCTGCACGCAAACAGGAGGCAAAGTTGCACAAGCAGACACTTCTGTAATGTTGGGCGGTCAGGTTTGGAGTGTCTGCCCTTGTCCACCTGGCATTTCTTAAATGAACCTCATAGGATGCTATTTTAATTGAATTACCAATTTACTTCTGTTATCTAATTTGCTTTGTTATTTTGATAACTTTTGTTGAAAATCATTTCTAGGTAGATTTAAGAGCAGCAATTCCCTACTGGGAGCTACCAGCGGATTTCTGGCTGCACATATATGCCTCTTGTAATTGACTCACCTGATGTGTTCAGCTAGCTGCAAGTAGTGCATTGCTGCTCCTTCCTTCAACAAAGAATATATAGAGAATGAAGCAAATCTCATAATATAAATAAATTAGAAAGTTGTTTAAAAATGTATGTTCTATCTGAATCATGATAGGAACATTTTGGGTTCAATGCCCCTTTTACTGCTGATATATACTGTGAATAAGTTAAAAAGTGACTTTAAAGGGACAGTATACACTCATTTTCATATAACTGCATGTAATAGACACTACTATAAAGAATAAGATGCACAGATACTGATATAAAAATCCAGTATAAAACTGTTTAAAAACTTACTTAGAATCTATCAGTTTGGCTCTGTTGAAAAGGTCGCTGGAAAGCCCACTGCAAGTGGCAAATAAGACCCTCCCCCCTCCCCCTTCTTTTGCATATGAAAAGACCCTTTACACAAACAGGAGCAAGCTGGAGAAGGTAGCTGACAGTATTCACATAAAACTTAGGGGCTTGGTTAGGAGTCTGAAAATCAGAGCAATGTTATTTAAAAATAAGCAAAACTATACATTTATTTAAAAAAAAAAACCTTTATGGGCTTTATAAATAGATCATCTACAAAACATTTATGCAAAGAAAAAATGAGTGTATAATGTCCCTTTAATGCCCCTTTAACACTTTGCCATTTATGCTATTGATAGTCAGCTAGACAAACAGCTACTGTCTATTGACTTCACACCTTATAAAATGATACAAAGAGTAGTACCACAGACAGTTGTTCCCATAGATGTCCTGCTGTCAGCGGCTGATTCTTTTGCCTTTGATGTAATGATGCTTATTGCCCTGGGTAGATTATTTTGTGCAATGTTTTTAACTACGCAATTAAAAAGTGCAGCTGCAGCTCCAGCCTTATTCAATTTAGTTGATTGTGACCCACCTCCATTTAGAAGGATTTCTTTTATCTTCTGCTAATTGTTGGCATCAGGCGTGTAATAAAACAAGATGCCACAGATTTATTGCTTAACCCGCAGGTAGCGTTTAAAAAGAGGCTGGTTAGAAATACCGTGTGAACTAATAGGGGCCAGCTGTAGCGCTGACTAAATGTGTTTATTACATGTTGGGCTGATTTCATGTTTGACAGCAGATATTCTGTTGTTCCTGGTGTAGGTGATAAACAGAACACCTGTCAGTCATTGCCATGAAACAAACAGCCAAAAAATTGTACTTTGCTAAAGAGATTTTGCATATTGTGTAAATATCAGCAGTACTGTTTCTTTATTCAAAGTATTTTACAAACAAGTTCCCCTCTAGATAAAGGTTTAATATGCTTTGGAGAAACTATGCAATTAAATGTCTTTTATACTCAAAAATGTAAATCTAAAGGAACACAATTTAAAATGTTCAAACAATTGTGCTTGTTTAGTTAGTTAGAAGCATTATTAATTTCTAAAATGTCACATTTTTGTGTACAGAAGAATAAAAAAAAAAAAAGTAAAATATTACCTTTATAATAGCCCTCTAGAAGATTTACCCAGCCAACCCCAAGCAATGGCTGAAGGATTATTTCATGACACTCTCATTGGCGAGTTGAGCCAGTCGCACAGATTTTGACCACTGGCCTGCATTTCTCTAGTGCTGGGTACAATTAAAGTGAAATGAAAGTCAGCATTAAACTCATTGTGTAGTCCGCTAACAAGTCTAGACAAATCAGGAGACTTGTTTTTCCCACAGAAACCCTCTAAATACATTGTTTCCAATGCAGCAGAGGATTCTGGGTAAAATAGGAAAATCTGGGGCCTGATCCGATATGCAGCATCGCCCGCAAAAGCCGGCGACGCCGAATTTTGAGGGGGTTTGGTATCCTATATACGGCGTAACCTAGAAGTTACGCTCGTTTATTTCTGCCTTCGCTCGTAGTTTTTTGGGCCATAGACAGGTATACCAAACCCGCGCAGTTTGGTATCCAATATACAGCGTAAGGACTTACGTGGCGAAAATGGATAAATCTTACTCCATTTTCACCTCGCCACAAAATGCAGCCGTAGTAAGCCTTACGCTGTCTATTGGAGCCCCGTAACTCCCTAAACTACCTGCTAAATAAAACCTAACACCTAACAAATGCGCAATGTCTATCTACCTGTCAACCACGATCCCCCGCCGCAATCCCTAATAAAGTATTTAACCCCTAAACCACCGCTCCCGGACCCCGCCGCCACCTACATTAAAAGTATAACCCCCTAATGTGACCCCCTACACCGTCGCCAGCTACATTACATACCCCCTAATGTGAGCCCCTTACACCGCCGCCATCTACCTTACCTACCACCTAAAGTGAGCCCCTACCCCGCCGCCATCTACCTTACCTACCCCCTAAAGTGAGCCCCTACCCCGCCGCCATCTACCTTACCTACCCCCTAAAGTGAGCCCCTACCCCGCCGCCATCTACCTTACCTACCCCCTAAAGTGAGCCCCTACCCCGCCGCCATCTACCTTACCTACCCCCTAAAGTGAGCCCCTACCCCACCGCCATCTACCTTACCTACCCCCTAAAGTGAGCTCCTACCCTGCCGCCATCTATTTTAAAAATATTAACCCCTAATTTAATCCCCCTACACTGCCGCCGCCTATGTTAAACACATTAACCCCTAATCTAATCACCCTACACCGCCGCCAGCTATATTAACTATATTAACCCTAATTATATTTGGGTTAATATAGTTAATATAGTTATTATATTATATATATTAACTATATTAACCCTAATTATATTAGGGTTAATATAGTTAATATAGTTATTATATTATATATATTAACTATATTAACCCTAATTATATTAGGGTTAATATAGTTAATATCGTTAATATATATTATATATATATTAAGTATAATAACCCTATCTAACTCTAACATCCCTAACTAAATTCTTATTAAAATAAATCTAATTAATATTAATATTATTTATTAAAATATTCCTATTTAAATCTAAATACTTACCTATAAAATAAACCCTAAGATAGCTACAATGTAATTAATAATTACATTGTAGCTATTTTAGGGTTTATATTTATTTTACAGGTAACTTGGTATTTATTTTAACTAGGTACAATAGCTATTAAATAGTTCATAACTATTTAATAGCTACCTAGTTAAAATAATTACCAATTTACCTGTAAAATAAATCCTAACCTAGGTTACAAATTCACCTACACTATCAATAAATTAAATAAACTACAAATATCTAAACTAAAATACAATTAAATAAACTAAACTAAATTACAAAAAAAAAAAACACTAAATTACAAAAAATAAAAAAAGATTACAAGATTTTTAAGCTAATTACACCTATTCTTAGCCCCCTAATAAAATAATAAAGCCCCCCAAAATAAAAAAAAATCCCTACCCTATTCTAAATTAAAAAAGTTAACAGCTCTTTTACCTTACCAGCCCTTAAAAGGGCCTTTTGCGGGGCATGCCCCAAAGAAAACAGCTCTTTTGCCTGTAAAAAAAACCCACAATACCACCCCCTAACATTACAACCCACCACCCACATACCCCTATTCTAAACCCACCCAAACCCCCCTTAAAAAAAACTAACACTACCCCCCTGAAGATCTCCCTACCTTGTATTCACCCAGCCGGGCAGAACTCTTCTTCCACCCAGGCGATGTCTTCAATCAAGCGGCAGAGAAGTCTTCTTCCACCCAGGCGATGTCTTCAATCAAGCGGCAGAGAAGTCTTCTTCCATCCGGCGATGTCTTCAAGCAAAGCGGCATCTTCAATCTTCTTTCTTCGCTCCTCCGCTGCAGAGCATCCATCCGACACGACGACTGAACGAGGAATGAGGTATCTTTAAATGACGTCATCCAAGATGGCGTCCGTCAAATTCCGATTGGCTGATAGGATTCTATCAGCCAATCGGAATAAAGGTAGAAAAATCTGATTGGCTGATTGAATCAGCCAATCAGATTCAAGTTCAATCCGATTGGCTGAACCAAAAGAGCTGTTTTTTAGGGGTTTTTTAAGGGTTTATTGGGTGGGTTTTAATTTTAGGTTAGGGACTTTGGGCAGTAAAAGAGCTAAATGCCCTTTTAAGGGCAATGCCCATACAAATGCCCTTTTCAGGGCAATGGGGAGCTTAGGTTTTTTAGATAGGGTTTTATTTGGGCCATTGGTAGTTTAGTGTTGGTAGTGTAGTGTTTATTTTTATTTTGGGGGGTCTTTTTTATTTTGATAGGGCTCTTAGATTAGGTGTAATTATTTTTTATTTTTGATACTGTGGTTTTTTTATTTTTTGTAACTTAGTGTTTTTTATTTTTTGTAACTTATTTGTTATTATTTGTAATTTAGTAGATTTAAATAATTTGAGTAGGGTTAGGTTTTTAAATATGTAATATAGTTAATTTAATTGTTAGTTTAATGTAATTTTAGTATAATAGTTAGGGTAGGTTAATTAATAGTTTAATATAGTTTATTTTAATTCTAAAGGTAAGTTTAAATTTATTATAAGACGGGTATGAGGTAATTATAATGTAAAGTTGGCTGCTTGTTAGGTTTAGGGGTTAATAGGTTAATTTAGTTTATGGCGATGTGGGGGGCTGGCGGTTTAGGGGTTAATAGGTTTAGTAAGTGGTAGTGATGTGGGAGGCCAGGGGTTAGGGGTTAATACATTTATTTAGTGGTGGTGGGGTCCGGGAGCGGCGGGATAGGGGTTAATACATTTATTTAGTTGCGGAGGAGTCCGGGAGTGGTGGGATAGGGGTTAATAGCTTTATTAAAGTTGCGGTGGGCTCCGGGAGTGGCGGGATAGAGGTTAATAGCTTTTTTAAAGTTGTGGTGGGCTCTGGGAGCAGCGGGATATGGGTTAAACATTTAAGTATAATGGCGGTGTTTAGTGACAGGATATAAATCAAGTTGGGAAAAAGCCGAATAGCAGCGAGATCGATGACTGTTAGTTAACAACAGTCCGCTGTTCATCACCCCGTACTTGGTGCGCGGCTTTTTGCCGGATTTTTTTATAAATATGGCAATCGTATTCAGGTCCGCGGCCCCGATGTTAGGCGAATGCAGCAGTTGACGGCTTGATAATTCATCCTCAATGAGTTATTTTCTGTCAACAATAGATAAATCCAGGCCAGACATATGTATACAGAAACTAGCTAATGGTGTATTTCACCATTATACTTTGTTAAACAGCTATGTTACCAATAAATGTACATAAACTTTTCACTGCCTCTCCTGCACATAGCTTCCTCCAGAAAAGATTCTAAGATGGGTGCGCACAGCAGAATCCCTAATAATAAATCACATGACATCCCAATAGTACCCTGTGTAATTGGCTTAGACTTGTGCAGCAGTGAATAATTTGTTTCGTATTAATTATTGGTAACTGTTCGGTATTTGTTTTGTTTAAAAGAAAACAAATTCTGAATATTAAAACAGATGTAAATGTTCCTTTACTGCAGGTAAAAAACTGTCACCTCTAGTTTTTATTCTTAGTTATAGCGTGTTTGGGGAGCTCCACTAATCCCGACCCTTCTTCACAGAGAAGCAGGAGGTAACAATTTTCTTCTTAAAGGGACAGTATACACTAATTTTTATATAACTGCATGTAATAGACACTACTATAAAAAAGAATATGCACAGATACTGATATAAAAATCCAGTATAAAACTGTTTAAAAACTTACTTGGAAGCTCTCAGTTTAGCTCTGTTGAAAAGGTAGTTGGAAAGCCCACTGCAAGTGGGAAATAAGACACTCCCCCTCCCCCTTCTTTTGCATATGAAAAGACACTTTACACAAACAGGAGCAAGCTGGAAAAGGTAGCTGACGGTATTCTCATAAAACTCTGGGGCTTGGTTAGGAGTCTGAAAATCAGAGCAATGTTATTTAAAAATAAGCAATTTAAAAAAAACACACCTTATGGGCTATATAAATAGATCATCTACAAAACATTTATGCAAGGAAAAAATTAGTGTATAATGTCCCTTTAAGTAAAGGCTCTGTAATCTTTCACCCTAAGCCTCAGACACCCATAGAAACACTCACACACAGATACCCACAGAAACACAAAGACACCCACAGAAACATACAGACACCCACAGAAACACTCACACACAGACACCCACAGAAACACAGACACCAACAGAAACATACAGACACCCACAGAAACACTCACACACAGACACCCACAGAAACACACACACAATGACACACCCAGAAACAATTAAACATCAAGAGGAAAATGATTTAATTTATTTACACATCCAAGTGACAATTAAGAAATCAAATCTTTTATTTGTTAACATCAAGATTTTTTTTTAAACTAATGATATTACTGTTTGTTGATCTAACAAGGTATGTTAAAAGGTGTTGAAAGATGAAAGGTTTTTGGGGCTAAGAGGAATCGTCTCATTGCAGAAGTATTTAATGCAAGAACTTTTAAAATGCCTTAACATTTTAAAGAAAGGGAGTAATATAAAAGCTGTATTTAAAAACCTTTAGAGACCAAAAATATATTTGGGCGGCCCAAATACGAATTGGATTGGAATGGGTAGCAAAGACTGAATTTTTGCTAATGAAAATACAGAAACAAAAGGAGAATAAAGCAAACATGAGACCGGAGGCCTTTCTCCTATCAATTGATGTGGAGAAAGCCTTCAGTTGAGTGGAATAGTCATGTTTATTTGATACTGTGGAAAGGTTTTGGTTTGACGGAAAGTTCTTAGAAATTCTTAGAAAAATTTACACTAGGAGTTGTGTTTATATTTTAGTGGATCAAACTCTAATCCAGTTATACTAACTAGAGGAACAAGACAGGGGTATCCCATATCCCCTCTCCTGTTTAATTTGGTTCTGGAAACTTTCAGATCTAAAATAAGAATGCTATTACCGGGATATAGCATGGGTAATGAAAAAATTAAGTTGATCTTATGCTCTGTATTGTCCATCCGGATATCTATATCCCAAAATTGTTACAGCAGATAGAGTTATATGAAAGAATTTTGGGCTATAAAATAAATATCTCTAAATCAAAGATAATGTGGTTAAATAAATAAAACTGAAAAATCATACCCTTTCACTGAAGTAGAGAAGTTAAAATATTTGGGAATAGAAATTTCAAAAGATCCCAGAAAATGGTATGGCCTAAATATAGCTAAACTGGTGAAGGAAGAAGTGCAAAAATTACAAAATTGGAGTACACTGCCAGTGTCATTAACTGGCAGAGTCCATATGATTAAAATGTGTATTCTTCCTAGAGTGCTATATCCAATACAGCTATTACATTTTCTGCTCTCTAGCTCAGATTTAAAATTATTAAATACAGCAATCAGGAAATTTATGTGGAGGCCTTGGATTACCAAACTTCCAAAACTATAATTGGGCGGTCCTATTACGAATGGGATTGGAATGGGTAGCAAAGACTGAATATTATTGTCATAGAAAAATTGAACAAGCACAGATTAAAATGCTCACTGTCTTATTTATTGTGTGTAATACATAAGGACATGGGTAAAGAAATACTTTATAACCCATTATTCCGAGATATAATCTTAACGTGGCGCAAGATGAATATGATATAAGGAACAAATTAAAAAGTGTCACCTTTCCTACCTATAATCCTGCTTTTCCAGCTGGAGATTTATATAAAATATTTGATAAGTGGGACGATAAAGGGATTATAAATATATCAAACAAAGCTAATTTAAAAAAATAAAAGAAATCATGTCTTTTGAAGAATTTCAACATTCATTTGCCATTCCTGTAGTAGAAAGAATATATTATGAACAGTTAAGACATTGGGGCCAAATTATCAAGCTCCAAACGGAGCTTGATGCCCCTGTTTCCGAGCGAGCCTTCAGGAAACAGCAACCGCTGCTCCATAACTTGTCCTCCTGCTCTGAGGCTGCGGACATCAATCTGCCCGATCCTATACGATCGGGTTGATTGACTCCCCCTGCAAGTGGCCAATTGGCCGTGAATCTGCAGTGGACGGCATTGCACAAGCATGTAATTGTCTGCATTTAACGATGTGCGGCAGACATGATATGCTACATCGTATCATGTCCGCTCGCACTTTAATAAATCGACCCCATTATGTCTTGACATTGTTAAAATACAGCGCTTAGAAAAAGGATCATACATTATCATGGGAAATTATTTAGAAACAGGAGATTAATAATTTTTTTCTTTCAGCAGTAAATAATTGGATAATTAGTAAATAATTATATATAGGAAAAGAAAAGAGAGCTTAAGTGAAGTATGGAGTAAAATAATGAAACAAAATATTACAGAAAAAATGATTGAGCAAAGTATTAGAAACTTTTGTAAAACAACATTGTCAGCTTCAGTGAGAGAGACACATTTTAGAGTTTTAAATAGAGATTATTTGACACCGTCCAGAATCAAACACTGGAGAAATTATATATCAATAAATTGTTTAAAATGTTATTTCCAGATCCCTGATTTGAGACATTTTATGTGGAGTTGCGCCAAGACACATCAATTTTGGGGTAAAGTAAGTTGTTTTTTTTATGACGATTACAGGGGTTAAAATTTCCATTTCTGAGTTAAATATTACATTACTCATGATAGAGCTTAAATGCATGGATATAAAAAAAAACGTTATTGTTAATATTATACTCCTAGCGAGGAAAATCATTTTTTTACTTTTTTTACCAAGCACTTTTTAAACGAAGCACTTAATAACCATCATAAAAGGAGGATCTATGAGACAAACCGATTGAAATATAGAACTTTGTCTAGTTTGACCACAACTTTTAGAAGGACCGTGCACATGTAATCAACATATGATTTTAGATAAGTTAATGCATTTTTATTCAGTAAAGTTTATACTTGAACATTTTAATTTATATTAGTAAAGTTTGTATTTGAACATTTGGATTTATCGTATTAATTTAGTTTTAAATTCAATAATTTAATTTTGACTTTATCTTACCATTTCAATATAGAGGTAAATTAATTAATTTTATTGTAGAGGTTTATTTAATCTTATTCTAAAGATCAAGCCTACCACAGAGGTTTATATTACTTCAATTTCTCTTGTAAGATGTATCCAGTCCACGGATCATCCATTACTTGTGGGATATTCTCATTCCCAACAGGAAGTTGCAAGAGGACACCCACAGCAGAGCTGTAATATAGCTCCTCCCCTAACTGTCATACCCAGTCATTCTCTTGCAACTCTCAACAAGCAAGGACGTTGTAGGAGAGAGTGGTTAAATATAGCTAGTTTATTTTCTTCAATCAAAAGTTTGTTATTTTTAAATAGTACCGGAGTTGTGCTATTTTATCTCAGGCAGTAAATAGAAGAAGAATCTGCCTGAGGTTTCTATGATCTTAGCAGGTTGTAACTAAGATCCATTGCTGTTCTCACATATGTCTGAGGGGATTACACAGATGAGGTAAAACTTCAGCGAGAGAATGGCGGGCAGTTTATTCTGCTATCAGGTATGTGCAGTTATAATTTTTTCTAGAGATGGAAAACACTAGAAAATGCTGCTGATACCGGATTAATGTAAGTTAAGCCTGAATACAGTGATTTAATAACGACTGGTATCATGCTTACTCCCAGGGATAATACCCTTATGATATTTACAATATAAAACGTTTGCTGGCATGTTTAATCGTTTTCTCCAACATAGGTGTGTCCGGTCCACGGCGTCATCCTTACTTGTGGGATATTCTCTTCCCCAACAGGAAATGGCAAAGAGTCCCAGCAAAGCTGGTCACATGATCCCTCCTAGGCTCCGCCCACCCCAGTCATTCTCTTTGCCGTTGCACAGGCAACATCTCCACGGAGATGGTTAAGAGTTTTTTGGTGTTTAAATGTAGTTTTTATTCTTCAATCAAGTGTTTGTTATTTTAAAATAGTGCTGGTATGTACTATTTACTCTGAAACAGAAAAAAGATGAAGATTTCTGTTTGTAAGAGGAAGATGATTTTAGCAGAAGTTACTAAAATCGATTGCTGTTTCCACACAGGACTGTTGAGATGAAGTAACTTGAGTTGGGGGAAACAGTTGGCAGACTTTTCTGCTTAAGGTATGACTGGCCATATTTCTAACAAGACTATGTAATGCTGGAAGGCTGTCATTTCCCCTTATGGGGACCGGTAAGCCATTTTCTTAGTTAAATAAAAGAATAAAGGGCTTCAATCGGGCTTAAAAAACTGGTAGACATTTTTCTGGGCTAAAACGATTGCTTTGCTAGGCATATTTTGCAGATTCTAACTATTAATGGTTATTATAATCTTGGGGATTGTTTAGAAAAACGGCAGGCACTGTGTTGGACACCTTTTTCAGATGGGGGCCTTTTCTAGTTATAGACAGAGCCTCATTTTCGCGCCACTAATGCGCAGTTGTTTTTGGAGAGCAAGGCATGCAGATGCATGTGTGAGGAGCTAAGAATCACTGAAAAAGCTTATAGAAGGCATCATATTGTATCGTATTCCCCTCTGGGCTTGGTTGGGTCTCAGCAAAGCATATAGCTGGGACTTTATAGGGGTTAAATGTAAAAACGGCTCCGGTTCCGTTAATTTAAGGGTTAAAGCTCTGAAATTTGGTGTGCAATACTTTTAATGCTTTAAGACACTGTGGTGAAATTTTGGTGAATTTTGAACAATTCCTTCATACTTTTTCACATATTCAGTAATAAAGTGTTTTCAGTTTGAAATTTAAAGTGACAGTAACGGTTTTATTTTAAAACGTTTTTTGTGCTTTGTTGACAAGTTTAAGCCTGTTTAACATGTCTGTACCATCAGATAAGCTATGTTCTATATGTATGAAAGCGAAGGTGTCTCCCCATTTAAATTTATGTGATAATTGTGCCATAGTGTCCAAACAAAGTAGGGACAGCAATGCCACAGATAATGATATTGCCCAAGATGATTCCTCAAACGAGGGGAGTAAACATGATACTACATCATCCCCTTCTGTGTCTACACCAGTTTTGCCCACACAAGAGGCCCCTAGTACATCTAGTGCGCCAATTCTTATTACCATGCAACAATTAACGGCTGTAATGGATAACTCTATAGCAAACATTTTATCCAAAATGCCTACTTATCAGAGAAAGCGCGATTGCTCTGTTTTAAACACTGAAGAGCAAGAGGACGCTGATGATAACTGTTCTGACATACCCTCACACCAATCTGAAGGGGCCATGAGGGAGGTTTTGTCTGAGGGAGAAATTTCAGATTCAGGAAAAATTTCTCAACAAGCTGAACCTGATGTTGTGACATTTAAATTTAAATTAGAACATCTCCGCGCACTGCTTAAGGAGGTATTATCTACTCTGGATGATTGTGACAATTTGGTCATTCCAGAGAAATTATGTAAGATGGACAAGTTCCTAGAGGTTCCGGTGCCCCCCGACGCTTTTCCTATACCCAAGCGGGTGGCGGACATAGTAAATAAGGAGTGGGAAAGGCCCGGCATACCTTTTGTTCCCCCCCCTATATTTAAGAAATTATTTCCTATAGTCGACCCCAGAAAGGACTTATGGCAGACAGTCCCCAAGGTCGAGGGGGCGGTTTCTACTCTAAATAAATGCACTACTATTCCTATCGAAGATAGTTGTGCTTTCAAAGATCCTATGGATAAAAAACTAGAAGGTTTGCTTAAAAAGATTTTTGTTCAGCAGGGTTACCTTCTACAACCAATTTCATGCATTGTTCCTGTCACTACGGCAGCGTGTTTCTGGTTCGAGGAACTAGAAAAGTCGCTCAATAAAGAATCTTCGTATGAGGAGGTTATGGACAGAGTTCAAGCACTTAAATTGGCTAACTCTTTTATTTTAGATGCCGCTTTGCAATTAGCTAGATTAGCGGCGAAAAATTCAGGGTTTGCTATCGTGGCGCGCAGAGTGCTTTGGCTAAAGTCTTGGTCAGCGGATGTGTCTTCCAAGACAAAATTGCTTAACATCCCTTTCAAGGGTAAAACATTATTTGGACCTGATTTGAAAGAGATTATTTCAGACATCACTGGGGGAAAGGGCCACGCCCTCCCACAGGATAGGTCTTTTAAGGCTGAAAATAGGCCTAATTTTCGTCCCTTTCGCAGAAACGGACCAGCCTCTAATTCTACATCCTCTAAGCAAGAGGGTAATACTTCACAACCCAAACCAGCCTGGAGACCAATGCAAGGCTGGAACAAGGGTAAGCAGGCCAAGAAGCCTACCACTGCTTCCAAAACAGCATGAAGGGATGGCCCCCGATCCGGGACCGGATCTGGTGGGGGGCAGACTTTCTCTCTTTGCTCAGGCTTGGGCAAGAGATGTTCAGGATCCTTGGGCGCTAGAGATAGTTTCTCAAGGTTATCTCCTGGAATTCAAGGAACTACCCCCAAGGGGAAGGTTCCACAGGTCTCAATTATCTTCAAACCAAATAAAAAGACAGGCATTCTTACATTGTGTAGAAGACCTGTTAAAAATGGGAGTGATTCATCCAGTTCCAATAAGAGAACAAGGGATGGGTTTTTATTCCAACCTGTTCATAGTTCCCAAAAAAGAGGGAACATTCAGACCAATTTTGGATCTCAAGATCCTAAACAAATTTCTCAAGGTTCCATCGTTCAAAATGGAAACTATTCGAACGATCCTACCTACTATCCAGGAAAATCAATTTATGATTACCGTGGATTTAAAGGATGCGTACCTACATATTCCTATCCACAAGGAACATCATCAGTTCCTAAGGTTCGCTTTTCTGGACAAGCATTACCAGTTTGTGGCACTTCCATTCGGATTAGCCACTGCTCCAAGGATTTTCACAAAGGTACTAGGGTCCCTTCTAGCGGTTCTAAGACCAAGGGGCATTGCAGTAGTACCTTACTTGGACGACATCCTGATTCAAGCGTCGTCTCTGTCAAAAGCAAAGGCTCATACGGACATCGTCCTAGCCTTTCTCAGATCTCACGGATGGAAGGTGAACAAAGAAAAAAGTTCTCTGTCCCCGTCAACAAGAGTTCCCTTCTTGGGAACGATAATAGATTCCTTAGAAATGAGGATTTTTCTGACAGAGGTCAGAAAATCAAAACTTCTAAGCTCTTGTCAAGTACTTCATTCTGTTCTTCGTCCTTCCATAGCGCAGTGCATGGAAGTAATAGGATTGATGGTTGCAGCAATGGACATAGTTCCTTTTGCACAAATTCATCTAAGACCATTACAACTGTGCATGCTCAGACAGTGGAATGGGGATTATACAGACTTGTCTCCGACGATTCAAGTAGATCAAAAGACCAGAGATTCACTCCGTTGGTGGCTGACCCTGGACAATCTGTCACAGGGAATGAGCTTCCGCAGACCAGAGTGGGTCATTGTCACGACCGACGCCAGCCTGGTGGGCTGGGGCGTGGTCTGGGAACCCCTGAAATCTCAGGGTCTATGGTCTCGGGAAGAATCTCTTCTCCCGATAAACATTCTGGAACTGAGAGCGATATTCAATGCTCTCAAAGCTTGGCCTCAACTAGCAAAGGCCAAATTCATAAGGTTTCAATCAGACAACATGACGACTGTTGCATATATCAATCATCAGGGGGGAACAAGGAGTTCCCTAGCGATGGAAGAAGTGACCAAAATAATCCAATGGGTGGAGGATCACTCCTGCCACTTGTCTGCAATCCACATCCCAGGAGTGGAAAATTGGGAAGCGGATTTTCTGAGTCGTCAGACATTCCATCCGGGGGAGTGGGAACTCCATCCGGAAATCTTTGTCCAAATAATTCAATTATGGGGCATTCCAGACATGGATCTGATGGCGTCCCGTCAGAACTTCAAGGTTCCTTGCTACGGGTCCAGATCCAGGGATCCAAGGGCGACTCTAGTAGATGCACTAGTAGCACCTTGGACCTTCAACCTAGCTTATGTATTCCCACCGTTTCCTCTCATTCCCAGGCTGGTAGCCAGGATCAATCAAGAGAGGGCCTCGGTGATCTTGATAGCTTCTGCGTGGCCACGCAGGACTTGGTATGCAGACCTGGTGAATATGTCATCGGCTCCACCATGGAAGCTACCTTTGAGACAGGACCTTCTTGTTCAGGGTCCATTCGAACATCCGAATCTGGTTTCCCTCCAACTGACGGCTTGGAGATTGAACGCTTGATTTTATCAAAGCGTGGGTTTTCAGATTCTGTAATAGATACTCTGATTCAGGCTAGAAAGCCTGTAACTAGAAAAATTTACCATAAAATATGGAAAAAATATATCTGTTGGTGTGAATCTAAAGGATTCCCATGGAACAAGATAAAAATTCCTAAGATTCTATCCTTTCTACAAGAAGGTTTGGAGAAAGGATTATCTGCAAGTTCTCTGAAGGGACAGATCTCTGCTTTATCTGTTTTACTTCACAAAAGACTGGCAGCTGTGCCAGATGTTCAAGCATTTGTTCAGGCTCTGGTTAGAATCAAGCCTGTTTACAGACCTTTGACTCCTCCCTGGAGTCTAAATCTAGTTCTTTCAGTTCTTCAAGGGGTTCCGTTTGAACCCTTACATTCCGTAGATATTAAGTTATTATCTTGGAAAGTTTTGTTTTTGGTTGCAATTTCTTCTGCTAGAAGAGTTTCAGAGTTATCTGCTCTGCAGTGTTCTCCGCCCTATCTGGTGTTCCATGCAGATAAGGTGGTTTTGCGTACTAAGCCTGGTTTTCTTCCGAAAGTTGTTTCCAACAAAAATATTAACCAGGAGATAGTTGTACCTTCTTTGTGTCCGAATCCAGTTTCAAAGAAGGAACGTTTGTTACACAATTTGGACGTAGTCCGTGCTCTAAAATTCTATTTAGAGGCTACTAAAGATTTCAGACAAACATCTTCCTTGTTTGTTGTTTATTCTGGTAAAAGGATTGGTCAAAAAGCGACTTCTACCTCTCTTTCCTTTTGGCTTAAAAGCATTATCCGATTGGCTTATGAGACTGCCGGACGGCAGCCTCCTGAAAGAATCACAGCTCACTCCACTAGGGCTGTGGCTTCCACATGGGCCTTCAAGAACGAGGCTTCTGTTGACCAGATATGTAAGGCAGCGACTTGGTCTTCACTGCACACTTTTGCCAAATTTTACAAATTTGATACTTTTGCTTCTTCGGAGGCTATTTTTGGGAGAAAGGTTTTGCAAGCCGTGGTGCCTTCCATTTAGGTGACCTGATTTGCTCCCTCCCTTCATCCGTGTCCTAAAGCTTTGGTATTGGTTCCCACAAGTAAGGATGACGCCGTGGACCGGACACACCTATGTTGGAGAAAACAGACCTGATAAATTACTTTCTCCAATGGTGTGTCCGGTCCACGGCCCGCCCTGGTTTTTTAATCAGGTCTGATGAATTATTTTCTCTAACTACAGTCACCACGGTATCATATGGTTTCTCCTATATATATTTCCTCCTGTCCGTCGGTCGAATGACTGGGGTGGGCGGAGCCTAGGACTGATCATGTGACCAGCTTTGCTGGGACTCTTTGCCATTTCCTGTTGGGGAAGAGAATATCCCACAAGTAAGGATGACGCCGTGGACTGGACACACCGTTGGAGAAAGTAATTTATCAGGTAAGCATAAATTCTGTTTTTATATATGCTTTGGTGATAAAACTTTATTGGGGCCTAGTTTTTTCCACATGGCTGGCTTTATTTTTACTAGAAACAATTTCCACTGTTGTAGTATAAAAGTTACAGTTGGTGCAGTTAAAATTACAAACTATGACATCCAGCTTCCCTCAAATGCCCTCTGAATGCTATAGGACATCTCTAAAGGGCCCAAAGGCTTTCCAAAGTAGTTTATCGGGGAAGGTAGGGCCACAGCTTGCTGTGGCAGTTGGTTGTGACTGTTAAAAAACGTCTATTTCGGTTTTTTTTATCCGTTTTTTGAACTAAGGGGTTAATCATCCATTTGCAAGTGGGTGCAATGCTCTGTTAGCCTATTATACACACTGTAAAAATTTCGTTTGATTTACTGCATTTTTTCACTGTTTTTCAAATTCTGACAAAATTTGTTTCTCTTAAAGGCACAGTACCGTTTTTTATTTTGCTTGTTAACTTGATTTAAAGTGTTTTCCAAGCTTGCTAGTCTCATTGCTATTCTGTATAAACATGTCTGACATAGAAGAAACTCCTTGTTTATTATGTTTAAAAGCCATGGTGGAACCCTCTCTTAGAATGTGTACCAAATGTACTGATTTCATTTTATGCAATAAAGATCATTTTCTGTCTTTAAAAAATGTATCACCAGAGGAATCTGACGAGGGGGACGTTATGCCGACTAACTTTCCCCACGTGTCAGACCCTTTGACTCCCGCTTAAGGGACTCACGCTCAAATGGCGCCAAGTACATCTAGGGCGCCCATAGCGTTTACTTTACAAGACATGGTGGAAGTCATGGATAATACACTGTCAGCGGTATTAGCCAGACTACCTGAAATTAGAGGTAAGCAAGATAGCTCTGGGGTGAGACGAAATGCAGAGCATACTGACGCTTTAAGAACCATGTCTGATACTGCCTCACAATATGCAGAAGCTGAGGAAAGAGAGCTTCAGTCAGTGGGTGATGTTAATGACTCAGGAAAGATACCTGATTCTAATATTTCTACATTTAAATTTAAGCTTGAACACCTCCGCGTGTTGCTTAGGGAGGTTTTAGCTGCTCTGAATGACTGTGATACCATTGCAGTGCCAGAGAAATTGTGTAGACTGGATAAATACTTTGCAGTGCCGGTGTGTACTGATGTTTTTCCAAATACCTAAAAGGTTTACAGAAATTATTAATAAGGAATGGGATAGACCAGGTGTGCCGTTCTCTTCCCCTCCTATTTTTAGAAAAATGTTTCCAATAGACCCCACCACATGGGACTTATGGCAGACAGTCCCTAAGATGGAGGGAGCAGTTTCTACTCTAGTAAAGCGTACTACTATCCCTGTCGAGGACTTTTTTTTTTTTTTTTTTAAGATCCAATGGATAAAAAATTAGAGGTTACCTTAAGAAAATATTTATTCAACAAGGTTTTATCCTACAGCCCCTTGCATGCATTGCCCCTGTCACTGCTGCTGCGGCGTACTGGTTTGAGTCTCTGGAAGAGGCTTTACAGGTAGCGACTCCATTGGATGACATACTTGGCAAACTTAGAGCACTTAAACTAGCCAATTCTTTTATTCTGATGCCATTGTTCATTTGACTAAACTAACGGCTAAGAATTCTGGTTTTGCTATACAGGCGCGCAGAGCGCTATGGCTTAGATCATGGTCAGCTGACGTGACTTCAAATCTAAGCTACTTAACATTCCCTTCAAGGGGCAGACCCTATTCGGGCCTGGTTGAAGGAGATTATTGCTGATATCACTGGAGGAAAAGGTCATGCCCTTCCTCAGGACAGCTCCAAATCTAGGGCCAAACAGTCTAATTTTCGTGCCTTTCAAAACTTCAAGGCAGGTGCGGCATCAACTTCCTCTAATAATAAACAAGAGGGAACTTTTGCTCAATCCAAGACGGTCTGGAGACCAAACCTGACATGGAAAAAAGGTAAGCAGGTAAAAAAGCCTGCTGCTGCCTCTAAGACAGCATGAAGGAACGGCCCCCTATCCGGGAATGGATCTAGTAGGGGGCAGACTTTCACTCTTTGCCCAGGCGTGGGCAAGAGATGTTCAGGATCCCTGGGCGTTGGAAGTTATATCCCAGGGATATCTTCTGGACTTCAAAGCTTCCCCCCCAAAAGGGAGATTTCACCTTTCACAATTATCTGCACACCAGATAAAGAGAGAGGCATTCTTACACTGTGTACAAGTCCTCCTAGTTATGGGAGTGATCCATCCAGTTCCAAAGGAGGAACAGGGACAGGGTTTTTACTCAAATCTGTTTGTGGTTCCCAAAAAAGAGGGAACCTTCAGACCAATTTTGGATCTAAAGATCTTAAACAAATTCCTCAAAGTTCTGTCGTTCAAGATGGAAACTATTCGTACCATCCTACCACTGATCCAGGAGGGTCAATATATGACTACAGTGGATCTAAAGGATGCTTATCTTCACATTCCGATACACAAAGATCATCATCGGTTTCTCAGGTTTGCCTTTTAAGACAGGCATTACCAGTTGTAGCTCTTCCCTTGGGATTAGCTACAGCCCCAAGAATCTTTACAAAGGTTCTAGGGTCACTTATGGCGGTCCTAAGGCCGCAGGGCATAGCAGTAGCCCCTTATTTAGACGACATCCTGATACAGGCGTCAAACTTCCAAATTGCCAAGTCTCATACGGACGTAGTACTGGCATTTCTGTGGTTGCATGGGTGGAAAGTGAACGAGGAAAAGAGTTCTCTATCCCCACTCACAAGAGTTTCCTTTCTAGGGACTCTGATAGATTCTGTAGAAATGAAAATTCACCTGACGGAGTCCAGGTTATCAATGCTTCTAAATTCCTGCCGGGTTCTTCATTCCATTCCGCGCCCTTCGGTGGTTTAGTGTATGGAAGTAATCGGCTTAATGGTAGCGGTAATGGACATAGTGCCGTTTGCGCGCTTACATCTCAGACCGCTGCAACTATGTATGCTCAGTCAGTGGAGCGGGGATTACACAGATTTGTCCCCTCAACTGAATCTGGACCAAGAGACCAGGGATTATCTTCTCTGGTGGCTATCTCGGGTCCATCTGTCCAAAGGTATGACCTTTCGCAGGCCAGATTGGACAATTGTTACGACAGATGCCAGCCTTCTAGATTGGGGTGCAGTCTGGAACTCCCTGAAGGCTCAGGGATCGTGGACTCAGGAGGAGTCTCTCCTTCCATTAAATATTCTGGAACTAAGAACGATATTCAAGGCTCTTCAGGCTTGGCCTCAGTTAGCAACTCTGAGGTACATCAGATTTCAGTCAGACAACATCACGACTGTAGCTTACATCAACCATCAAGGGGGAACAAGAAGTTCCCTAGAGATGTTAGAAGTTTCAAAAATAATTCGCTGGGCAGAGATTCACTCTTGCCACCTATCAGGTATCCATATCCCAGGTGTAGAGCACTGGGAGGCGGATTTTCTAAGTCGTCAGACTTTTCATCCGGGAGGCATTTGCACAACTGATTCATCATTGGGGCAAACCAGAACTGGATCTAATGGCGTCTCGCCAGAACGCCAAGCTTCCGTGTTACGGATCCAGGTCCAGGGATCCCAAGGCGACACTGATAGATGCTCTAGCAGCGCCCTGGTCTTTCAACCTGGCTTATGTGTTTCCACCGATTCCTCTGCTCCCTCGACTGATTGCCAAGATCAAGCAGGAGAGATCATCAGTGATTCTGATAGCACCTGCGTGGCCACGCAGGACCTGGTATGCAGATCTAGTGGACATGTCATCCTTTCTACCATGGTCTCTGCCTCTGAAACAGGACCTTCTACTTCAGGGTCCTTTCAACCATCCAAATCTAATTTCTCTGAGGCTGATTTTATCAAAGCGTGGCTTCTCCGAGTCAGTTATTGATACCTTAAGACAGGCACGAAAGCCTGTCACCAGGAAAATTTACCATAAGGTATGGCGTAGATATCTTTATTGGTGTGAATCCAAGGGTTACTCATGGAGTAAGGCCAGGATTGCTAGGATATTATCTTTTCTCCAAGAAGGTTTGGAAAAAGGATTGTCAGCTAGTTAAGCGTCTGGCAGATGTTCCAGACGTTCAGGCATTTTGTCAGGCTATAGTTAGAACCAAGCCTGTGTTTAAACCTGTTGCTCCACCATGGAGCTTAAACTTGGTTCTTAAGGTTCTTCAAGGAGTTCCGTTTGAACCTCTTCATTCCATAGATATCAAGCTTTTATCTTGGAAAGTTCTTGTTCTGGTAGCTATTTCCTCGGCTCGTAGAGTCTCTGAACTATCTGCCTTACAATGTGATTCTCCTTATCTGATTTTTCATACGGATAAGGTAGTCCTGCGTACCAAACATGGGTTCTTACCTAAGGTGGTATCTAACAAGAATATCAATCAAGAGATTGTTGTTCCATCCTTGTGTTACACAATTTGGACGTGGTCCGTGCTTTAAAGTTTTACTTACAAGCTACTAAAGATTTTCGTCAAACATCTGCTTTGTTTGTTGTCTACTCTGGACAGAGGAGAGGTCAAAAGGCTTCGGCAACCTCTTTTTCTTTTTGACTAAGAAGCTTAATCCGCTTAGCCTATGAGACTGCTGGACAGCAGCATCCTGAAAGGATTACAGCTCATTCCACTAGAGCTGTGGCTTCCACTTGGGCCTTTAAAAATGAGGCTTCTTTTGATCAGATTTGCAAGGCGACGACTTGGTCTTCGCTTCATATTTTTTCAAAATTTTACAAATTTGATACTTTTGCTTCTTCGGAGGCTATATTTGGGAGAAAGGTTTTACGGGCAGTGGTTCCTTCCATTTAAGTTCCTGCCTTGTCCCTCCCTTCATCCGTGTACTTTAGCTTTGGTATTGGTATCCCACAAGTAATGGATGATCCGTGGACTGGATACACCTTACAAGAGAAAACACAATTTATGCTTACCTGATAAATTTATTTCTCTTGTGGTGTATCCAGTCCACGGCCCGCCCTGTAATTTTAAGGCAGGTAATTTTTAAATTTAAACTACAGTAACCACTGCACCCTATGGTTCCTCCTTTCTTGGCTTGTTTTCGGTCGAATGACTGGCTATGACAGTTAGGGGAGGAGCTATATTACAGCTCTGCTGTGAGTGTCCTCTTGCAACTTCCTGTTGGGAATGAGAATATCCCACAAGTAATGGATGATCCGTGGACTGGATACACCACAAGAGAAATAAATTTATCAGGTAAGCATAAATTGTGTTTTATCCTAGAGGTTCACTTCACTTTAGTCCATCCTAGAACTTTTAAGTTTATATCAACATACTGATTAGATATAATCATACTAAGTTTATAACTACATATGACTAGATATAATCATACTAAGTATATAACTACATACTGTACTGATTAGATATAATCATACTAAGTTTATAACTACATACGACTAGATATAATCATACTAAGTTTATAGCTACATACGACTAGATATAATCATACTAAGTTTATAACTACATACTGATTAGATATAATCATACTAAGTTTATAACTACATACCGACTAGATATAATCATACTAAGTTTATAACTACATACTGATTAGATATAATCATACTAAATTTATAACTACATACGACTAGATATAGTCATACTAAGTTTATAACTACTTACGACTAGATATAATCATACTAAGTTTATAACTACATACTGAATAGATATAATCATACTAAGTTTATAACTACATATGACTAGATATAATCATACTAAGTTTATAACTACATACGACTAGATATAGTCATACTAAGTTTATAACTACTTACGACTAGATATAATCATACTAAGTTTATAACTACATACTGATTAGATATAATCATACTAAGTTTATAACTACATATGACTAGATATAATCATACTAAGTTTATAACTACATACGACTAGATATAATCATACTAAGTTTATAACTACATATGACTAGATATAATCATACTAAGTTTATAACTACATACGACTAGATATAATCATACTAAGTTTATAACTATATACGACTAGATATAATCATACTAAGTTTATAACTACATATGACTAGATATAATCATACTAAGTTTATAACTACATACGACAAGATATAATCATACTAAGTTTATAACTACATACGACTAGATATAATCATACTTAGTTTATAACTACATACGACTAGATATAATCATACTAAGTTTATAACTATATACGACTAGATATAATCATACTAAGTTTATAACTACATATGACTAGATATAATCATACTAAGTTTATAACTACATACGACTAGATATAATCATACTAAGTTTATAACTACATACTGATTAGATATAATCATACTAAATTTATAACTACATACGACTAGATATAATCATACTAAGTTTATAACTACATATGACTAGATATAATCATACTAAGTTTATAACTACATACGACTAGATATAATCATACTAAGTTTATAACTACATATGACTAGATATAATCATACTAAATTTATAACTACATACGACTAGATATAGTCATACTAAGTTTATAACTACATATGACTAGATATAATCATACTAAGTTTATAACTACATATGACAAGATATAATCATACTAAGTTTATAACTACATATGACTAGATATAATCATACTAAGTTTATAACTACATACTGATTAGATATAATCATACTAAGTTTATAACTGCATACGACTAGATATAATCATACTAAGTTTATAACAACATACGACTAGATATAATCATACTAAGTTTATAACTACATTGACTAGAAATAATCATACTAAGTTTATAACTACATACCGACTAGATATAATCATACTAAGTTTATAACTACATACTGATTAGATATAATCATTCTAAGTTTATAACTACATACGACTAGATATAATCATACTAAGTTTATAACTACATACCGACTAGATATAATCATACTAAGTTTATAACTACATACGACTAGATATAATCATACTAAGTTTATAACTACATACCGACTAGATATAATCATACTAAGTTTATAACTACATACGACTAGATATAATCATACTAAGTTTATAACTACATACCGACTAGATATAATCATACTAAGTTTATAACTACATACTGATTAGATATAATCATACTAAGTTTATAACTACATACCGACTAGATATAATCATACTAAGTTTATAACTACATACTGATTAGATATAATCATACTAAGTTTATAACTATATACGACTAGATATAATCATACTAAGTTTATAACTACATACCGACTAGATATAATCATACTAAGTTTATAACTACATACTGATTAGATATAGTCATACTAAGTTTATAACTACATACGACTAGATATAATCATACTAAGTTTATAACTACATACGACTAGATATAATCATACTAAGTTTATAACTACATATGACTATATATAATCATACTAAGTTTATAACTTCATACGACTAGATATAATCATATTATCTGATTCCAGAAATACATTCCTAAGACTATATATCCTACCCATATCTTTTTTAGCGCTTCCCATCCCCCCTCTTTTAAATGTATAAATGTAGATAGCCTTGGTGTCTGCAAACTAAAGCCCAGATTGGCTCCTCCATATAAGGCAAATGGGGGGGGGAGTTTGGCTATTGCAAAAATATTGCAGTAAAAAGAATGTTAGTTTGATTTAAAAGACTTGGCTGGTATGTTATTTTTCTATCTAACAGGGTTTCCATGCAGCCTTGGTGCGCACTCTCTTTTATTGTTTGTTTTATATCTGCCCCAAATTGTCCTCAGCAGAAGAGAGAGATAAGTGGAAAGCTAGGTTCCATTATTCTATAGAAACTCAGTGGAACTGAGAAAAACAACGATTTTAAGAGTTAAATTACAGGAAAAAGGGGACAAAATAAATAGTGAACGTATATTTTAAAGTTTGTTTACTACAACATTAAACATGTTTTATTACAATCTCAAACAGTTTAATATTCTTTTAAATATGTGTATTAAAAAAAAAACAATTATGCTGCAATTTCATTTTTATTTTGTCTGCTTTTCCTGGTAATTAAAATCTAAAAATTGTAGCGCCCCCCTCCCCCCCACTTAGTCTGAATTTCAAATGAGTAGTCAATTTTTGTCTAACACTTTTTAAAGTTATTTTCATTTTCTCGGCCTCATGTGACACCAATCAGCCAATCACAAAACACATATATGTATACACTGAACTCTTGCTCATGCCCAGTAGGACTGGTGCCTCAGAAAGTGTGCATATAAAAATAAGTCAGTTGGAAATTCTCTTAAAATTACATTCTCTATCTGAATTTTGATTGTTTTTTTTTCTTTAGTGTCACGAACAATTCCATTGTGACAAATTGCACATTACAAAATTGTATAAATATAAATTTATGTCAAAAGAAATATGTACACTGACCAAGTGATTTTCTTTCTTTGAAAATTAATTTTTGTAACATTATATCCTATAGTCTACAATATCTCTGCCCTTGTTTTCAGTCTTTATTGTATTCCGGGCTGCATTAATTTGCTCTGTTTCTAAACGTAAATAATGTCATCTAATAAAAAAGCCAGAATCAATATGTCACAATGAGTTTTTCTTGCAAAACCAAGGGCCTTTGGATCAGGATCAGCTGTGTAAATTATTTTGAAATAATTTTATTAGATTTTGTGATAATAACAATAACATACTCAAGCATGTACAATCAACAGTTCAGTGTAATCAATATATTTCCTTACTAATCCGAACTCTATAGACCTTAACTTTTCTGCAGTAAGACAGGAAAGAGAGAGGAAAAAACAAAAAAAAAAAAAAATTTAAAAAATAAATAAATATGCTGTGTACAGTATTAGGCGGTAGGTGGTAGGCCCCGGCTCCTCATTGTGTGCTCGGCTCCATATCGTAAGAACTCTTAGGGGTTGTCATTTCTCCCTACTCTAGCTTCGTGGTGCATGATGTATGGTTCCCATATTGCAACAAAATTTTCTTTAGTGTTTAATGTTTCTGCTGTCAAGCTTGCCATTTCATAATGGTGTGCTATCTTTTTTTCAATGAATCTAAAGCTAGGGGGTGTAGATTTCCAGAACTGCGCAATACTAATTCGTACCACTGTACATATTGTCATAACTAGTTTATGATGTCGTTTCGGTATTTGTGGTGATGGGAAGTGTAGTAACGCATGTTCAGGTTGTAACCTAATTTCTTTCTGGAATATGGTACTAAGAAGAGTTGATGTTCCCTCCCAAGTCTCTCTAATTTTCTCACAGTGCCACCACGAGTGTAGATATGTCCCTCTATCCTTGCATCCCCTAAAGCAAAGCCTCGGGGGAGAGTCTCCAGAGCTTCCAAACCTAGTCGGGTGCAGATACCATCTGAAAGCCACTTTGAGGAAATTTTCCTTAAGTAAAGCATTGGGTGAGAACGACAGTCCCCTGGTCAAGTTTGAGTTCCATGTCTTTAAGGGCCACGTTTTGTCAAGTTCCTGTTCCCATTTCATAATGGTCGGTGATTTTGCCTCTCTAAAATTATTATTAAACGTGGGGTATAACAAAGAGATTGTACCATGTGTGAGTTCTTTAGTTAAGCACAGGGATTCAAATATAGTGGGTGTCGGTGTCTTAAAAGTGCCCGTCGCCTCTTGGATTCTAGATTTTAATTGTAAGTAATGATACCATATGTTTCTATCATCAGGGTCTATAGCTTTGTACTGCTCATAGGAGATGAAGTTGTCGCCCACCATTACATCTGCTATTCTATAAAGCCCCTTATTAGCCCATTTCTGTTGTGTAAGTGAGTCTATTGAGGTTTGTGGTAGTATCAGAGGTGTCAATTTTGATTTCTCTTGCACCAATGGAAACTTGGTGGTCAGCTTATTCCAAATAAAGATAGTGTGAGAGATCGCTACATGTCTGTGCATCAAAGGCTGTTTGTGCTTTTTTGAGGCCCATAATAAATTGTAAATTTGTCCTGTATCAGCAACTGTCGATTCAATTTGTGTCCATAGAGGTTGGTTTGCCTCATTGAACCAATGCAGTGTTTGGGCCATACGCGCTGAATAATAATATGATGGTAGGTGTGGAAGACCCACCCCTCCATCTCTTCTGTGAGTGCTCATGATTGTTTTATTAATCCTAGCTCTTTTCCCTTGCCAGACAAAGCGCAGCAGGTCTTTTTGAAGAGCGTTAAGCTCAGCTATTGGAATAGAGATCGGTAGGGATCTAAATAAATATAGTACTTTTGGTAGGAGAGTCATTTTAACGGAGACAATCCTTCCATAGAAAGATATCTTCAGTTGTAACCATTTGTTAATTAAATTTCTAATCTGTTTGAACATTGGGAGATAATTTGCCTGGTATAAAGAGTATATGTTAGCAGGGAGGTATATTCCTAGGTACTTAAGTTTTTTATGTGCCCATTTGAAGGTGAAGTTGAGCTCTAGTAATTTTTTCGTGTGTTGGGGTAAATTGAGGCCGAGCGCCTCGCACTTGTCCTCGTTTATTTTATAGCCGGATAGCCTTCCATACTTATTAAGTGTTGCATAAAGTGGTGGGAGGGAGAGTAGTGGTTTAGTTATTGATAATATTATATCGTCCGCGAAAAGCGAAACTTTGTATTCTTTAGCTCCCACTCTCAGACCAGCTATATCTGGGTCACTTCTAATATGGACAGCTAGTGGTTCAATACTCAGAGCGAACAACAACGGAGACAGAGGACAACCCTGTCTCGTTCCATTCCTAATCTGTATTGATTTAGACTGATATCCTGAAAGTCTAACGAAGGCCGAGGGGTGCGAGTACAGGGTGGTAAGAGCTTTGTGGAAAGCTCCGTCAATACCCGTTCTCTCTAGTACCGCGAACATGTAATCCCAATTTATTCTGTCAAACGCCTTCTCTGCATCCAAGGAGAGGAACAGAGAAGGCGCTTTTTCTACAGTAGCCACATTAATCAAATCAATAATCTTTCGAGTATTGTCTGGGGCCTCTCTATTTCTTATGAATCCTACTTGATCTGGGTGAATTATTTTTGTGAGAATGGGGTTCAGTCTATTTGCTAAAATTTTTGTAAATAGTTTTATATCCTGATTTATCAAGGAAATGGGTCTATAATTTTGGCAGTGCAGTTTATTTTTTCCCGGCTTAGGTATTACTGCTATCCTGGCCATAAGCATTTCTTTGGGGATTTCTTTACCTTGCATTATAGTGTTAAATACCAGAGAGAGTTGGGGTATGAGAATATCTTGCAAAGATTTATAAAAAGTACCTGAGTACCCATCTGGTCCCGGAGCTTTAGAGCTTTTCATAGATTTTATAGCTAATTTAATCTCATTTTGAGATATAGGAGCATTCAGCTTGTTACGGTCTTCGTCTGAGATTTTAGGGAGTGTGTTGGGACCTAAAAATGTGTCTAAGTCTTCAAGGCTGTTTTTATCTTTCTTATTGGTTGGGAGGTTGTAGAGGTCATTGTAGTAATCTGCAAATCTATTTGCTATACTGAGGGGATCATTGGTATTCCTATTGTCAGGTAGCTGGAGTTGTGGTACGGTAGTATTTCTAGTGATCTCCTTAAGTCTATTCGCCAACATTTTATCGGGCTTATTCCCATATATGTAGTAATGGGTGTCGACCATTTTAATAGACCTAGATACCTCTCTATTAAGCAATTTATCTATCTCTTCATTGATATCTCTAAGTTTTTTCCTGTTTTTCTTACTTGTGTTGTGGGTGACATGGGAGCGTAGTTCATTTGCCTCAGATTGTAATTGTGACAATTTAGCCTTGTCTTGTTTATTGCGCTTACTGGTCTCTGCTATCAGAATGCCTCTCACAAAAGCCTTTAAAGCCCCCCAAACATGCATAACATTTGATGTGCTACCTTCATTAAGCCTTATAAATTCCGCTATTTGTTGTTGGAGTCTTTGTACTACTGTGTTATCTTGCAAGAGATTGGCATTAAGAGACCAAGATTTAGTTCTGTTTGGATTTAGAATTCTAGATAGGGTTGCTTCTACAATGGAGTGGTCTGACCAAGGACAATTTAAAATCTTTGCTGTAGTCAATAGGGGTAACAGTATTTGACTCATAAAAATGTAGTCTATTCTAGATTGTGTCTGGTGCATTGGGGAGAAATAAGTATAATCCCTATCATTTCCGTTTTTGGATCTCCAACTATCAATCAGGTTATGATCTAAGGAAAAATCCTTTAAAATGTTCTGGGAGGAGCTATGGGATCTAGAGTTTACTGTCCTCACTATCGTTCTGTCAAGTGTCTGGTCCAATGAAAGGTTAAAGTCACCTCCTATGATGGTTTTGTATCGTTTCCATTGGGTCAGTAATTTGCTCAGTTTGGTTAGAAAAAAGGCTTGTCGTTCGTTGGGGGCATAAACATTAACTAGTAAAATCGGTGTGTTTTGGATTAAACCCCTTACTATTATAAATCTCCCTTCTTTATCCCTAATTATTTCTTCCTCTTTAAAATTAAGGGTGGAGTGGAGGAGTACTGTGACTCCACATTTCTTTTTCCCGCTAACTGCATGGTATTGGGTAGGATACAATCTGTCCCAGTATTTCGGTGTGTAATTTGTTGTGAAGTGTGTTTCCTGCAACATAACTATATGGGCTTGCAGTGATTTATAGGTGGTGATTGCTTTTTTCCTTTTGGTGTCTGAGTTTAAGCCTCTGGTATTGTGTGAGACTATTTTAATGGACATATTAGAAGGTTGGTGAGAGAATTATCGTGTAGGCGATGGAGTATGGATAAAAAGGCCTAAGGCCCAAGGCAGCTTTGTTGTGAACCTGCATGACAACTCAGAACATGGTTTACGTGTAGTATGAGCCTGTGGAGGAGAGCCGGGACCTACCTTATACTGAAGAGCATTAAATATAGGGACGCAGCATACAAAGCGCCTGACTCCCTGCAGTCCAGAGCCAAAGAATACAGCATCTATAGGATGTAGAACAACATATATTACACTTTGAGTTTTTTCTATAAATTGAGAACATACCTGAGTAAAAAAAGTGAGAATAATAATGGACAAAATAACTTTCTTATTTATAGTAGTGTCTTCCCACATAGAGAAGCGTAAAAACATAAGAACATGAGGGGCGGCAGGCCCCTACAACACTCATAATAATGCTTTTTCGTGTCACGCTACCTCTGAGTAGCCGTCTGGCTACAAACCTGGAGGGGGAGAGGGGTAGGGGAGACGAAGGGGGTAATAGAGAAATTGATGCTGGAAGAAAGGGGGGATGGGAAGGTATGAGAAAAAAAAAACAAAAACCAAGAACATCCGCCCCTAAGTAAGGTAGAAAATGCTGTTAAACTTGCAAACATATATGGATAGGTTTACAACTCTTAATATCTTATAACTTTTAACCAGAGAACAGTAGTATAAGTAGGCTGTTTATGCTCATTGTTAAGTATAACAGTCTCTAAGTAAGGTGGGGGCTTCAGCCCAACTTACAGGTATAACTCAATAGACAAAAAGCGCAGAAGCACCCATATCCCACAGCCTTAGTCCAGGGTCATACGTGTATAGTCTCTTGTCATGGAGACCGGATCCTCATCTGTCACCTAAAGGCAAAATCAAGTTAACTTGAAAATAATACCCAACAGGTCGCTCTCTCTCTCCCCTCCCCTCCCCCCTCCCCTCTTCTTTTCCTGCGTTCTCCATTTCTATTTTCAAGTGGGAGGGGCCTCCTCCTCCCTTGGAGATCCCCCCTCCGTAGAGCTGCTTGGGTTGTTCCTCAGCTTTTTTTGCTTTTTAGAGTTTCCCACTGGTAACCACTCTCTTTGAATGGAACGCAGCTGTGTAAATTATACTGATATGTGATAAAACTACACATAAAACCATTGCTTGAGAGATTAGCGAGCTTAATAAAACATACGTTATATCCCCCTTGAAGATTGTAATTAAATTTAGGAGCAGGCTTTTCTACAAATTTGACAAAAGATGTTGGGTCCTGTTTTTTAAAGTCATGTTACATAAGGATTATAGCTCCCCCACTGTTTGGGAAAGATAATTTCACTTGTAACTCTAATAACTTATGTAGGAAATAGCTGGCTCAGTGAACGGAATGCACTTCACTGCTCATCTTGGCTCTGCTAGAAATCGGAAACAGATGGTCCTTGCGGCTGGCTTCCCACTCGGGTACATTCAATGCCAGCCTGTGGTGGTCGGCTGGTTGCTGCTGGCACTGTGTGACTTGAGCATACTAGGACAGTGGCAAAAGAAATCAAATCTTTTTCATTGAGCAGTAAACTGTAATAGCATATGACAGATCTGACATTCTATACCTTACATCTACTTAGAATATATTAACCTTTTGCTGTTCTTTATCTCTTTTAAATGTCAATTAGAATCTTATATAGTTGATTTTATCATTAAAGTACCACTGCAAAGAAACTTAACCAATGTTTTGTATTATCTTATCCTAGAAATGCACATGCTGCCTACAGTATGTCTATTAAAGAGTATTTGCTAATATTTAACTATTATCTGCCCTTTTTTCGTTGATATTTCTTTATAAAAAGTTAGAAGTTAAATGCTAAGTAGCAAATACAACTTTATGAAATAGCCTTGAACGTATATATTGTTTTTTTTTTAATTAAGTATGGAGGTTAAATTTAAGGAAAAGCAGTAAATGCATTGACAACTAAATTCTGTTGTTGGTGACATTTAAGTGTGAACTGGAAATCATGACAATATAGTTATTGACTCCTGTGTGTCAACACAAATATATTGCATTATATATTATTTACTAAGAAAAAATCATCTTTCTGAAACACAACACAATTTTGTTCCAAATTATAAACTTGTATGCTACTTGTGCATCAAGGATATTTTTAGACATACTTGATATTTACAATAATTAATTTGGCTTAGAATAGAATATCAAATAATTATGTCCAGAAGTCTGTCACAAAACAACAACAACAACAAACAAACAGTAATCTTGTTTGGATCAAAATGTGATTATTAATGTTTGTTATGGGTACATTACTGCTTTTTAGTACTTCATTAATTAAATCAAATTACAATTATTATTCATGTTAATCATTATGGAATTTGCAAGTTTAGGAATAGAATATAAAAACTTCTGGATGTATTTTTTATTGATTGTTTTACCAAACTGTACCTAACAAATACCTTAAGTATGCACCGGACAATATATAACTAAAACAAAGAAAAAACAATAGTTCCAAATTGCATCCAATTTAAAAAATAGTGACTATGTTGTATGTACATGAGGTACAGATGTAGACACTAACTATACACAACAGAAAATGTAATACGTTTGATGTATTTTCACAGCACATTTGCAAATACAAGCTTTGAAAAATTTACTTGCAAAGATAGTAACAAAAGGAAAATCCCTTTCATTGTATTTGTCATTGAGAGATGCCAGGCATCAGCTGAGTGTGTTTGTGTGTGGTTTTCTTTTCTTTCTTTTTTTAAAAAAAAATAATGCATCTGCTCTCTTTATGGAAGTTTTATCTCTGCATTTTTACTGGAATTAAATGTTATGATACAGACACTGCGATAACTAGCAAGCTTGTTTACAATACAATTTACAATTTTTATATATTTATAAATACTGACCGAGTCAGAAAATCAAATAAGTATTGTTCCTAACATTTAACATAATAAAAATGTATAATTTAAAAACATTTGTAAATAAATAACTACAATAATGAACAAACATATTTTATGTTAGCATGAAAAAAACAATGTAGTATTAATTTGTGTCAAATGACTAGCTTTCTGTAATTCCAAAAGATATGATTGTTCATATCTGTTCTATGATACCCAAAAACTAAAGTTCAATAAATAGTTTATATCTACTCATTTTGTACTGTAACTGTATATTGGTGCTTTTAGATGTCAGTTACAATCATTCTAACAGTAATAGAAAAAAGAGAATTTTGTTATTTGAAAGTATCATACATAGTACTGAAAATTAATTTGCTTTACATAAAAAGATATCCCTAGTTAAAAAAAATTTTTTTTACTAATTAGTGTGTTTGATTATATATAATACCGTGAAATTAAATAGATTTTTTTAAAAAGAATAAAAAATATATACTAGGAAGTAGTGATGTCGCGAACAGTTCGCCGGAGAACAGTTCCCGGCGAACATAGCTTGTTCGCGTTCGCCGCTGTGGGCGAACATATGCGATGTTCGATCCGCCCCTTATTCGTCATGAATGAGGAAACTTTGACCCTGTATCTCACAGCCTTCACACACATTTGAGCCAAACAGCAGCAGACACTCCCTCACAGACCCTCACAGCTCCTGGGCAGCAGCCATTTTAGATTCATTACGATCTTGCTTTCTTAGTGAGAGGAGGTTTAGTGTTGCTGCTGCTGACATTATAGGGAAATAGATAGCTAGGCTAGTGTATTTAGTGTCCACTACAGTCCTGAAGGACTCATCTAATCTGTGCTGTAAGGACAGCACCCCAAAAAAAACCCTTTTTAGGGCTAGAACTTCAGTCATTTTTTTTTTATTATTTGTTATTTTATTTGCATTTGCCTGGCTTTCAGCCTGTGTGTGAGGCTCACAGCATATACTGTGATTAGTGCCACCACTGATATCTGCTTAACATTAGTGTAAATTTAAACAACAAAACTTTCAAATCATTTTGCTAGTGTAATCTAATTTCATTTTCTATCAGGCCTGTGTCTCAGGCTCACACAGCATATACTGTGGTTAATTGCTCTGTGCCAGCCACCACTCATATCTGCTTAACATTAGTGTAAATTTAAACAACAAAACTTTTAAATCATTTTGCTAGTGTAATCTAATTTAATTTTCTATCAGGCCTGTGTGCTAAGAATAGTACTACTTAACACAACCTTACCATGGGTCACAGCCCGCATGTCTTATTATTATATTTTGTCAGGGTAATCATGCAGGCCATATAGACCTCCCCCCGATAGGGTGAGTAACAGGTATTAAACTAATAAGAACAGTACTACTTAACACAACCTAGTTACCATGGGTTCCAGACCGCATGTCTTGTTGTTATATTTGGTGAGGGTAATCAGGCAGGCCGTATAGACCTCCCCCAATAGGGGGAGTAAAAGGGATTAAAGTGCTAAGAATAGTACTAATATAAACACAACCTAGTTACCATGGGTCCCAGACCGCATCTCTTGTTGTTATATTTGGTCAGGGTAATCGGGCAGGCCATATAGACCTCCCCCGATAGGGGGAGTTACAGGAATTAAAGTGCTAAGAATAGTACTACTTAAAACACAACCTAGTTACCATGGGTCCCAGACCGCATGTCTTATTATTATATTTTGTCAGGGTAATCATGCAGGCCATATAGACCTCCCCCGATAGGGGGAGTAACAGGGATTAAAGTGCTAAGAATAGTACTACTTAACACAACCTAGTTTCCATGGGTCCCAGACCGCATGTTTTATTACTATACTTTGTCAGGGTAATTATATATCTATCAAATCTATCTATTTATCTTCTATCGATTCTATCTAACTATCAATCTATGTATATCTATCTATCAAATCTATCTATCTCGTGGCCGGACTGATTTGAGACAGCCACTTGTGTTTAGGCCAAATTTGAAGTAGGAGGACAGACCAATCATCTTCTTCCATCTCCCTGTTCCAAAAATGCAGCCCATATAGACCTCCCCCGATAGGGGGAGTAACAGGTAGTAAACTGCTAAGAATAATACTACTTAACACACCACGGGTCCCAGACCGCATGTCTTATTGTTAATTGTTATACTCTGTCAGGGAAATCATATATCTATCAAATCTATCTATTTATCTATCAAATCTATCTAACTATCAATCGTATCTATCAAATATAAATTGCATCTATTGATCGATGTAATTCGTATCTATCAAATGTATATTGCATCTTTTGATCTATGTAATTCGTATCTATCAAATGTATATTGCATAGATTGATCTATGTAATTCGTATCTATCATCAAATGTATATTGCATCTATTGATCTATGTAATTTGTATCTATCATATGTATATTGCATCTATTGATCTATATAATCTATGTATCTAACTATCAAATCTATCTAACTCGTGGTTGTGCAAATGGACTGTTTGCAGTTGTTTGCGGTGAGTTACACGGGAAGTTTGGTCTGTCACTGTGAAGCGGGCATAACCCTTACACTACCTGATCGATACTACATCATACCTGATGTTTTAAAGCACGTTATTCAAAAGAAATGTAGGAATGTTAGGTGATTAAGGCACTTTATGGTTAAAAACCAGACTCTGCCTCAACTATGTAGTTTTCCGTGGGAGTTTTGCCATGGATCCCCATCCGGCATGCCACAGTCCAGGTGTTAGTCCCCTTGAAACAACTTTTCCATCACTATTGTGGCCAGAAAGAGTCCTTGTGGGTTTTAAAGTTCGCCTGCCTATTGAAGTCAATGACGGAAATTTTAAGGTTCGCGACATCACTACTAGGAAGATGGGACATATTTTACATTCACACACACACAAACATATATATATACTGTATATATATGTGTGTGTGTGTTATATATATTATTTATTAATATCTATTAAAATATCATCATTTTGTAACACAACTTTAATTATCTATTTTTCTATCTGTCTATCTAGCTATCTATCTTGTGTTGGGCTCCAAGAATGTCTGGAATAAGCATAAGGCTATCCTACAAACTAGATAAGTTTGACTTTTATGATATTTTGGGTAAACTTGTTGGGTTTATAGTTTTCTCTGCCATCAAAGTCTACATTTCTATGCCATTATCAGATATGAAAGAAGAAGCCCTGAAGTCAGTTATATGACCAATCGGATCTCAGATCAGACGTAAGGCCCTGAAGCCCAAGTCAGTTACATACCCATATCAAACCTGAGATCATAACGAAGTCCCTGAAGCCAAAGTCAGTTTTATTCCTATGTTAGACCACAGATCAGACTAAAGGCCCTACATTCCAAGTCAGTTACATGAAAATATCAGATTTCAAATCAGACCTGAGGCTGTGAAGCCCAAGTCCAATAAATGCCAAAACAGACCTCAGATCATACCCAAGGTCCTGAACCCCAAATCAGTTATATGCCTATGTAAGACCTCAGATCAAGCCCAATGCCCTGAAGTCAGTTGATTACCAATATAAGACCTCAGATCAGACAAAAGGCTCTGCATCCCAAGTCAGTTATATGAAAATATCAGTTCTCAGATCAGACATAGGGGTCGATTTATCAAAGGCTTCACAAGCCTTTCGACCCCATCAACTGCAGTTTCTCACAAGAGAACCGCCGTATTTAACAAGTAGCGGTCCTCAGACTGCTGCTTTCCTAACCTTTCCCACTTCTAAAGTGGTGAATTTCAATCTCCCCGATATAGTCCGCCCGGGGAGATTGACAGCTCCTGCCCGCGTGTGATTGGCTGTGTGCAGGCAGGGGGCGGGTTTGCACGCGAGCGCAAAATAGCGCTCATGTGCAATGCTGAATTCCGCCAGAGGTGAGCTGCGGCAGACAGGGGCGCCTATGTGTGCCCCTGTCCACCTCAGCTTAATAAATCGCCCCCATGAGGTTATGAAGCACAAGTCAGTTATGTGACCATATCAGACCTCAGATCAGACCCAAGGCCATGAAGCCAAAGTGAGCTATATGCCCATTTTAGACCAGAGAACAGACCCAAGGCCATGAAGCCAAAGTGAGCTATATGCCCATTTTAGACCAGATAACAGACCCAAGGCCATGAAGCCAAAGTGAGCTATATGCCCATTTTAGACCAGAAAACAGACCCAAGGCCATGAAGCCAAAGTGAGCTATATGCCCATTTTAGACCAGAGAACAGACCCAAGGCCATGAAGCCAAAGTGAGCTATATGCCCATTTTAGACCAGAGAACAGACCCAAGGCCATGAAGCCAAAGTGAGCTATATGCCCATTTTAGACCAGAGAACAGACCCAAGGCCATGAAGCCAAAGTGAGCTATATGCCCATTTTAGACCAGAGAACAGACCCAAGGCCATGAAGCCAAAGTGAGCTATATGCCCATTTTAGACCAGAGAACAGACCCAAGGCCATGAAGCCAAAGTGAGCTATATGCCCATTTTAGACCAGAGAACAGACCCAAGGCCATGAAGCCAAAGTGAGCTATATGCCCATTTTAGACCAGATAACAGACCCAAGGCCATGAAGCCAAAGTGAGCTATATGCCCATTTTAGACCAGAGAACAGACCCAAGGCCATGAAGCCAAAGTGAGCTATATGCCCATTTTAGACCAGAGAACAGACCCAAGGCCATGAAGCCAAAGTGAGCTATATGCCCATTTTAGACCAGATAACAGACCCAAGGCCATGAAGCCAAAGTGAGCTATATGCCCATTTTAGACCAGAGAACAGACCCAAGGCCATGAAGCCAAAGTGAGCTATATGCCCATTTTAGACCAGATAACAGACCCAAGGCCATGAAGCCAAAGTGAGCTATATGCCCATTTTAGACCAGAGAACAGACCCAAGGCCATGAAGCCAAAGTGAGCTATATGCCCATTTTAGACCAGAGAACAGACCCAAGGCCATGAAGCCAAAGTGAGCTATATGCCCATTTTAGACCAGAGAACAGACCCAAGGCCATGAAGCCAAAGTGAGCTATATGCCCATTTTAGACCAGAGAACAGACCCAAGGCCATGAAGCCAAAGTGAGCTATATGCCCATTTTAGACCAGAGAACAGACCCAAGGCCATGAAGCCAAAGTGAGCTATATGCCCATTTTAGACCAGAGAACAGACCCAAGGCCATGAAGCCAAAGTGAGCTATATGCCCATTTTAGACCAGAGAACAGACCCAAGGCCATGAAGCCAAAGTGAGCTATATGCCCATTTTAGACCAGAGAACAGACCCAAGGCCATGAAGCCAAAGTGAGCTATATGCCCATTTTAGACCAGAGTACAGACCCAAGGCCATGAAGCCAAAGTGAGCTATATGCCCATTTTAGACCAGAGAACAGACCCAAGGCCATGAAGCCAAAGTGAGCTATATGCCCATTTTAGACCAGAGTACAGACCCAAGGCCATGAAGCCAAAGTGAGCTATATGCCCATTTTAGACCAGAGAACAGACCCAAGGCCATGAAGCCAAAGTGAGCTATATGCCCCATTTTAGACCAGAGAACAGACCCAAGGCCATGAAGCCAAAGTGAGCTATATGCCCATTTAGACCAGAGAACAGACCCAAGGCCATGAAGCCAAAGTAAGCTATATGCCCATTTTAGACCAGAGACAGCCCCAAGGCCATGAAGCCAAAGTGAGCTAATGCCCATTTTAGACCAGAAAACAGACCCAAGGCCATGAAGCCAAAGTGAGCTATATGCCCATTTTAGACCAGAGAACAGACCCAAGGCCATGAAGCCAAAGTGAGCTATATGCCCATTTTAGACCAGAGAACAGACCCAAGGCCATGAAGCCAAAGTGAGCTATATGCCCATTTTAGACCAGAGAACAGAACCAAAGGCCATGAAGCCAAAGTGAGCTATATGCCCATTTTAGACCAGAGAAACAGACCCAAGGCCATGAAGCCAAAGTGAGCTATATGCCCATTTTAGACCAGATAACAGACCCAAGGCCATGAAGCCAAAGTGAGCTATATGCCCATTTTAGACCAGAGAACAGACCCAAGGCCATGAAGCCAAAGTGAGCTATATGCCCATTTTAGACCAGATAACAGACCCAAGGCCATGAAGCCAAAGTGAGCTATATGCCCATTTTAGACCAGAGAACAGACCCAAGGCCATGAAGCCAAAGTGAGCTATATGCCCATTTTAGACCAGAGAACAGACCCAAGGCCATGAAGCCAAAGTGAGCTATATGCCCATTTTAGACCAGAGAACAGACCCAAGGCCATGAAGCCAAAGTGAGCTATATGCCCATTTTAGACCAGAGAACAGACCCAAGGCCATGAAGCCAAAGTGAGCTATATGCCCATTTTAGACCAGAGAACAGACCCAAGGCCATGAAGCCAAAGTGAGCTATATGCCCATTTTAGACCAGAGAACAGACCCAAGGCCATGAAGCCAAAGTGAGCTATATGCCCATTTTAGACCAGAGAACAGACCCAAGGCCATGAAGCCAAAGTGAGCTATATGCCCATTTTAGACCAGAGTACAGACCCAAGGCCATGAAGCCAAAGTGAGCTATATGCCCATTTTAGACCAGAGAACAGACCCAAGGCCATGAAGCCAAAGTGAGCTATATGCCCATTTTAGACCAGAGTACAGACCCAAGGCCATGAAGCCAAAGTGAGCTATATGCCCATTTTAGACCAGAGAACAGACCCAAGGCCATGAAGCCAAAGTGAGCTATATGCCCATTTTAGACCAGAGAACAGACCCAAGGCCATGAAGCCAAAGTGAGCTATATGCCCATTTTAGACCAGAGAACAGACCCAAGGCCATGAAGCCAAAGTGAGCTATATGCCCATTTTAGACCAGAGAACAGACCCAAGGCCATGAAGCCAAAGTGAGCTATATGCCCATTTTAGACCAGAGTACAGACCCAAGGCCATGAAGCCAAAGTGAGCTATATGCCCATTTTAGACCAGAGTACAGACCCAAGGCCATGAAGCCAAAGTGAGCTATATGCCCATTTTAGACCAGAGTACAGACCCAAGGCCATGAAGCCAAAGTGAGCTATATGCCCATTTTAGACCAGAGTACAGACCCAAGGCCATGAAGCCAAAGTGAGCTATATGCCCATTTTAGACCAGAGTACAGACCCAAGGCCATGAAGCCAAAGTGAGCTATATGCCCATTTTAGACCAGAGTACAGACCCAAGGCCATGAAGCCAAAGTGAGCTATATGCCCATTTTAGACCAGAGAACAGACCCAAGGCCATAAAGCCAAAGTGAGCTATATGCCCATTTTAGACCAGAGTACAGACCCAAGGCCATGAAGCCAAAGTGAGCTATATGCCCATTTTAGACCAGAGTACAGACCCAAGGCCATGAAGCCAAAGTGAGCTATATGCCCATTTTAGACCAGAGTACAGACCCAAGGTCTTGAAGTCCAAGTCAGTTATATGTGCTGAAACGTGCAAATAAACAAATGTGAACAGAGGCCGTGTGGAAACTTAAGGGGCTCAAAAGGTCAAAATTTCATTTTAGTTTTTGGTAGAAGCATTGTTGCAATATACTTCCATTAGCAAAAATGCTTCTAGCAAAGTGTATAACTGTTTACGCTGCATACTTACATATTCTACATATGACTACGGGATCAGACAGCTGGTAGTGATGTGTATTTTGTCAGTGAAGACGTCATTTGTGTCATTTAAATCACCGCTGCCTCTTTGTGAAGGTGTGGTGTATGGGACACTCATAGCATATATGTATATGCCACTGAAAAACAATAATTACTTTTATTAATGAACCTATATTGCAAAAATATCTCCATTTCAATTTGAAATGCATGCATGCAGAATTAAAGCGTGACCTTCCTATCCCTTTAAATGTGTGAACAACCAGGATATGCTATGCGAAAGCTGTCAAAAAATGAAGTGATAAAAGTAGTTAAAATAAATCCTAAATAATGTGAAAACCCCTGCAAAAAGAGTTTTGTGATGGGCTGGAACATTTGGTGACTAATGAATCATCACAATGCAAAGATTCCTATAGACTTTCACAGCGCAAAGTTAAAAAAAATGAATTTGGAATGGTGTCTAATTTAAAAATACTGCAAAATCCCACACAAAGCACTTCATATGACTCCCCTAATACACTGACTTAGAATTTTACATAAATTTGTCAAGCCACCGGCCAATTATATAAAAAATATTTTTGCTAGCTTAAAGGGATATTCCAGCCAAAATAGGAAACCACATGGGTACATTTCGGTATTCAACAGAAGCATTTTTGTAATATACATGCATTAGCAAAAATGCTTCTAATAAAAGCTATAACTGTTTCAAAGGTGTATTTAAGTATGCACCGTGCACCAGCATTTTAAACACAACACTAGCTTAGAGAGCCTAAGGTGTTTGTACCATCTGGTAATGACTCAATTTGTTAATTGCTGACATGATACAAGCCCCACTGATTATCTAAGCAGCTGTATTATTTAAAACGTGGCTGCAGTGACAATATCTAGCTATGCTTAATATGCAGAGAAAAATATTAACACTAAAACAGTGATAACTCTTAATAGAAGCATTTTGCCAGTACATGTATATTGTAAATGTGTTTCTATTCAAAGATGCAATAAATCTATGTGCATTTATATTGTGACTGGAATGTCCCTTTAAGATTATAGAGATGTTAAAGGGATAGGAAACCCCATTTTTTTTTCTTTCATGATTCAGGTAGGACATACAATTTTAAACACCCTTCCAATTTGCTTATATTATCTGCTTATTTGCTTCAGTCTCTTGGTATCCTTTGTGGAAGGAGCAGTAATGCACTACTGGGAGTTAGCTAAAAACGCCAATAACATGAAGCATATAAGTGCAGCCACCAATCAGTAGCTTCTAAGTCTTCCGGGTATACATTTTAACAAAGGATACACAGAGAATTAAACAAATTAGATAACTAAAATAAATTGGAAAGATTTAAAATCCCATGCTCTGTCTGATTTATGAAAGAAAAATATTGGGTTTCATCTCCCTTTAAGATCAAAATTAAATTATTAATTAAAAGTGCAATAATGTGTAATAGAAAACCCTTTCATTATTTATGCTTCGTGCCTTCAAATTAAAGGGACAGAAATTAAACATTTTCCTTTGTGATTCAGACAAAGCATTTCTATGGCCCCGTTGCCTCTCTGCTCAGTGGCTTGTTCTATGGCCCCGTTACCTCTCTGCTCAGTGGCTTGTTCTATGGCCCCGTTGCCTCTCTGCTCAGTGGCTTGTTCTATGGCCCCATTGCCCCTCTGCTCAGTGGCTTGTTCTATGGCCCCATTGCCCCTCTGCTCAGTGGCTTGTTCTATGGCCCCGTTGCCTCTCTGCTCAGTGGCTTGTTCTATGGCCCCGTTGCCCCTCTGCTCAGCGGCTTGTTCTATGGCCCCGTGCCCCTCTGCTCAGTGGCTTGTTCTATGGTCCCATTGCCCCTCTGCTCAGTGGTTTGTTCTATGGCCCCGTGCCCCTCTGCTCAGTGGCTTGTTCTATGGCCCCGTGCCCCTCTGCTCAGTGGTTTGTTCTATGGTCCCGTTGCCCCTCTGCTCAGTGGCTTGTTCTATGGCCCCGTGCCCCTCTGCTCAGTGGTTTGTTCTATGGTCCCGTTGCCCCTCTGCTCAGTGGCTTGTTCTATGGCCCCGTTGCCCCTCTGCTCAGTGGCTTGTTCTATGGCCCCATTGCCCCTCTGCTCAATTGCTTGTTCTATGGCCCCATTGCCTCTCTCCTCAGTGGCTTGTTCTATGGCCCCTTTACCCCAGGGATGGGCGAATGTGCTGAACGTGTAATTTGTTTGGTAGAATGAATAGTCCTGTGGACATTGGTTTTGGACAACCGAATGTTGATAACAATGAAAATCCATTAAAATTCGGCAATCAAATGTTCATAATGAAATGGAATATCTACATGTAACATTCGATTTAACAAATACTATTATGAAGTTCAATAGTTCATGTGGTAGGAAATTTAGTAAATTGATACATAATAGATACAAATATATCAATTTTTTAAGAGAACATTAGAAATACTATTACAAATATATAGATTTGAATTTAAAATTTTGAATATTGCATCATTTGAATAAAATAATAAATTTAACCCTTTGGGGCCTATCTATCAAGCTCCGAATGGAGCTTGATGCCCCGTGTTTCTGGCGAGACTGCAGGCTCGCCAGAAACAGCAGTTATGAAGCAGCGGTCACGAAGACATCACCGGAATTCAACCCGATCGAGCACGATTGGGTTGATTGACACCTCCCTGCAGGTGGCCCATTGTGAGCTGCTGGTGGAATGCTGAATACAGAGAGCGCATTGCTCTCCATATTCAGCGAGGTCTGGCGGACCTGATCCACACTGTTGGATCAGGTCCGCCAGACTTTAGTAAATAGAGGCCTTTGAGTGCTAAGCACTTTCCCACCTGGGTGCTAAGCTTTTTTAAGTTTTTTTTTAGTTTTTTTTTTTTTGGAAAAGAAAATTAATGTTTTTTTCCCCCCGGATCCCCAAGACTTACACTGTTGGAAAGGTTAGGCAATTACCTTTCTAACAGTGGGTCTTGGGGGTATGTAGCTGCTTAGATGCCTGAGATACAGGCTTCTAAGCAGCATGGCCCCTGCTCCTATACTTAAAGGATTCCAAAACTTTCAGTTTTTGGCCACAACCTGAATATCAATTTCCAATCAATAATGTGTATATTGCATCACTTACCAACGATCTATAGAAACACTATAAAATGTAATTATATTTTTCGTAGATGACGTCATTTATAGCCAACCCTCTAATATGCGCCGTGCACGACCAAACTCAATTTTCAATCATATTCCTATTTCGTGCATATCATTATGTGACAATGTCGTCACCAGGCGCATGCGCATTGCGATTCGTGGTCTGACGCATGCGCATATCGTATCCCTGTTACCACACTTGCTGTGAGTGACGTCAAGTATGACATAACGGGATATTGTGCATGCGCATAGTGTCAAAAAATCGCCATTTTGATAACTTGGGTTATCGTTCAGGATTGGAGGATGGAAAATAATAGCTGTCGGTGGGTTTGGAAATAAATCTATTTTCAATATCGGATTACTAATAAACGGTAATACTTTTCCAAACAATGCTAATTATTTAAAATATATCGATATTTTGATTGAAGATAATTTTTTTCTAGGTTTAGTGTCCCTTTAACACTCAAATATGTCCTTCATTCCCCACATCCAATTGCTCTCTTCATCCTGCCGCAACCACCTACGCAATATCTCCAAAATGTGTCCGTTTCTAAGTGCTGAAACTACTAAACAGCTAACCCACTCCCTGGTAATTTCCCGACTTGACTACTATAACAACTTACTAACTGGCCTCCCTCTTTCCCCTCCAATCCATCCAAAATGCATCTGCCAGGTTAATCCACCTCTCTTGACGCTCTGTTTCTGCTGCACCTCTTTGTGAGTCCCTTCACTGGCTCCCTATTCACAACAGAGTTAAATTCAAAATTCTCACCCTGACTTACAAAGCCCTCACCAATGCAGCCCCACCCTACCTGTCCTCACTTATCAACAAATATACTCCTGCCCGCCCCCTAAGATCCAACAATGACCTGCTTCTTGCGTCCTTTACCATCACCTCCTCTCATGCGAGACTACAGGACTTCTCTCGTGCGGCACCAACCCTCTGGAACGCACTTCCTTGTGCTATCAGACTTGCCCCTAACCTCTCCTCCTTTAAATGTTGCCTAAAGACCTTTCTGTTCAGGGAAGCTTATCACCCGACTCATTAACAAACTAACTTCACTTAACTAACAGTTGCGCTCTATCTCCTCACTAATATCATTCTCACCTGTGCAGTCCCCACCTCCTGTTTCCCATTCTCCTACCCATCTAGATTGTAAGTTCCCACGGGAATAGGGCCCTCAATTCCCCCTGTATTTTGTCTGTAAAATTATGTCTTTTATCGTATTGTTTCTCCATTGTACTGTTATCCTTGTACCCATGGGCAGCGCTGCAGAATATGTTGGCGCTTTATAAATAAAGAATAATAATAATTTAAAAATGACATCATCACGTCATTGCACATGACGTCACTGCGCATAACGTGAAGATCCGGCAATGCCTGTCATTATGCAGGCCCGATCGCTGGGGTAGGAGCGGGTGGGAGCCCCCAGATCTCCCTCAAGGTGGGAGAGTGCTAGAATGGCTCTGAGCCATCGTTAACACCAGAGTGGGAAACTCTGCAATGACTCAAAGCCGTCGTTAGCACTCAAGAGGTTAAAGAAAGCATTAGAAATACTATTACATAAAACGTACGTTAGAATGTTGTGCAAACATTTGAAATTTGCAACGAACAAACGAATGTGATAAAATTCGTTTCAATTTTCGAATGTAGCAAAACATTTGCCCATCCCTAGTTACCAGCCCAATTGTGATTTTCACAGAGGAAAACTTTCCTGAAAAATATCAATCTGATCTTGCCTAACAAGGTCAGTCCAGCCCCAAAATACCAGGCGATTCTCCTCTGAAAAGGGGAAATGGCAACCTCCTTTGGGTAGGTGTCTGGAGCACTATATAGCAGGAAACAGTGCTGCCATCTAGTGTTCTTGCAAATTGATAACATTCTTGCAAAACGGCTGCCACATAGTGCTGCAGACACGAGCACACTCCTGAGCATATCTACCTGCTTTTCTAACAAAGGGTACCCAGAGCACAAAGTTTGACAATAGAAGTAAATTAGAAACATGTTTAAAATTCTGACTTCTAAATCAAATTCAAAATTAAAATGCTAGATTTGATTACAATTAAAATGCTAGATTTGATCCTGCAGGTTTCTGACCCTCAATCTTTTACACAGTGGCCGTTTGACCTGTGCATAAATATAAAAATTAGTTTACACGTCACTCTTCATCTGCTGCACCTCTCTGCCAGTCCCTTCACTGGCTTCCTCTAACCTCCAGAATAAAACATAAAATCCTGACTCTAATTTTTAAAGGTCTAAATAACACTGTTCCACCCAATATCTCAGACCTAGTCTGCAGATACTCTCCCTCTCGTCCCCTTCGCTCTGCTCAAGACCTCCTTCTCTCCTCTTCTCTTGATACCTCCTCACATTTCCGTCTACAAGTCTTCTCCAGACTGGCCCCTGTTTTGTGGAACTCTCTGCCTAGCTCTACACGACTCTCCCCTAGTTTTCAAACTTTCAAGCACTCCTTAAAGACTCTACTGTTCAGGGATGCTTATAATATTCACTAATATTTTCTTATCTTAATTCCTCTCCTCCTTTATTTATCCCCTTGAACCCCCTTAGCATGTAGCCTACGAGCCTAGCTGCTTTGTAGATCCCTTTAATGAGAGATGATTTACAATAGTGAAACTCTTGACAGGGCCCTCTAACCCTTTGTTTCTCATAACTGTCACCTTGCATACTAGACCCATGTCTTTAGCACTGCGGAACCTGTTGGCGTTTTTTTATAAAACTGATAATAATAATAACAATAGAAATAATAATAATGTCTCTTTTAAAGAGACAGTCTAGTCAAAATGAAACTTTCATGATTCAGATAGGGCATGCAATGTTAAACAACTTTTCAATTTACTTTTATCACTATTTTTTTCTCTTGGTCTTCTTTGTTGGAAGCTAAACCTAGGTAGGATCATATGTTAATTTCTAAGCCCTTGAAGGGCGCCTCTTATCTACAGGCATTTTGACAGTTTACAGCTAGACAGTGCTAGTTCACGTGTGTCTTATAAATAACATTGGGCTCACTCCTGCAGAGTTATTTATTAGTCAACACTGATTGGCTAAAATGCAAATCTGTCAAACAAACTGAAATAAGGGGACAGTCTGCAGAGGCTTAGATGCAATGTAATCACAGAGGTAAAAAGTGTATTAATATAACAGTGTTATTTGTGCAAAACTGGGGAATGGGTAATAAAGGGATTATCTATCTTTTTAAACAATAACAATTCTGTAGAAGACTGTCACTTTAATGATTACATTTTCCGTTTATGCTTTCATTATGGGCTAGATTATGAGTGGCACGTTAAGTGTTGCGCGCAAATGAAAATATGTGTGCGTATTACAGGTTTGACGCATTTGCTTGAGGGCACTTGAATTTCACGCCCATCGGGCTAGTGCAACTTCAGAGCTCTGGTTAACTGTCACACTCAACTAAAAATTGTACAAAACCGATTAAAAATACAGTTACACTCATACTAATACTGTCTAATAAAATTATTTATTTCCTAAGATATGGTGGGGTCAATGTATTGAGGTGCGGATGGACATGATACGCTGTCAGCCTTTATCATTGCACCAGCAGTTCTGGTGAACTGCTGGTGCAATGCTGCCCCCTGCAGATTCGCGGCCGCTAGCAGGGGGTGTCAATCAACCCGATCGGGCTGATTGCTGTCTGCCACCTCAGAGGTGGTGGACAAGTTAAGGAACAGAGCTCTTAGGACCGCTGCTTCTTAACTTCTGCTTCAGGCGGACCTGAAACGGAGTGGGTCGGAAGCAGCATTCGCTGCTTCATAAATCGACCCCGGTGAGTCCACGACTTGAGTAATTACTGTTGAGAATATCACTCCTGGCCAGCAGGAGGAGGCAAAGAGCACCACAGTTAAACTGCTAAGTATCACTCCCTTACCCACAAGTTATTCTCTTTGCCTTCGGTGCAGGGAGGAGGTGAAGTTTAGGTTTCCAAAGAAATTTTTTAATTTAATCTACAAGCAAGTTTTGGGGTATAGCCATATTCAACATTATTCCTTGCAGTCGGGTAGTGGTGGCTTTAAAGCAGTTAGGAACTTGTAAAGAGGTACTTACTGCATTATCCTAACAATTGCTGCCCTAGTTTAGAAAGCCAGAGTTGGCTACTCTGTTCTTTCTTTTTCAAAGGTCTCTGTGAGGAACTGTGTCATCTCATACCTTGTAACTGTCTACATGCCGGACAGCGGAGCAGGTAAGTGCTTTTTCTTCCAGTTGGGAAGACCATGCACTTAACAAATTAAAAATACTGCTTTCTCTTGTTAGGTGTATCCAGTCCACGGATCATCCATTACTTGTGGGATATTCTCCTTCCCAACAGGAAGTTGCAAGAGGATCACCCACAGCAGAGCTGCTATATAGCTCCTCCCCTAACTGCCATATCCAGTCATTCTCTTGCAAGCTCTCAACATAGCTGGAGGTAGTAAGAGGAAAGTGGTAAAATATTGTTAGTTTTTTCTTCATTCAAAAGTTTATTGTTTTTAAATGGTACCGGAGTTGTGCTATTTTATCTCAGGCAGCATTTAGAAGAAGAATCTGCCTGCGTTTTTCTATGATCTTAGCATAAGTAACTAAGATCGACTGCTATTCTCACATATGTCTGAGGAGTGAGGTAACTTCAGAGGGAAAATGGCGTGCAGGGTATCCTGCAATAAGGTATGTGCAGTTAAGTTTTTCTAGGGATGGAATTTGCTAGAAAATGCTGCTGATACCGGATTAATGTAAGTTAAAGCCTAAATACAGTGATTTAATAGCGACTAGTATTAGGCTTGCTATCAGAGGTATATACTCTGATTAATGTGCAATATAAAACGTTTGCTGGCATGTTTAATCGTTTTTATATATGCTTTGGTGATAAAACTTATTGGGGCCTAGTTTTTTCCACATGGCTGGCTTTATTTTTGCCTAGAAACAGTTTCCTGAGGCTTTCCACTGTTATAGTATAAAAGTTACAGTTGGTGCAGTTAAAATTACAAACTGTGACATTCAGCTTCCCTCAGCAGTCCCCTGCATGCTATAGGACATCTCTGAAGGGCTCAAAAGGCTTCAAAAGTAGGAGCTGTGGCAGTTGTTATGACTGTTTAAAAAACATATTTTTCGTTTTGTTAATCTGTTTTTTGTATTAAGGGGTTAATCATCCATTTGCAAGTGGGTGCAATGCTCTGCTAACTTGTTACATACACTGTAAAAATTTCGTTAGTTTGACTGCCTTTTTTCACTGTTATTTCAAATTTTGGCAAAATTTGTTTCTCTTAAAGGCACAGTAACGTTTTTTTATATTGCTTGTTAACTTGATTTAAAGTGTTTTCCAAGCTTGCTAGTCTCATTGCTAGTCTGTATAAACATGTCTGACATAGAGGAAACTCCTTGTTCATTATGTTTAAAAGCCATGGTGGAACCCCATAGGAGAATGTGTACTAAATGTATTGATTTCACTTTAAACAATAAAGATCAGCTGTTATCTTTAAAAGAATTATCGGTAGGGGGTGGAGGTGAGCGCCAAAGTAGGCTGAGGAAGGGGAAGGGGACGCCTGTTAGGCTGATAGAGTGGTGCCCACAATGTGGGTTCTCTTAATAATAGTTGTGGAGTAAGTGTACAAAGTTTATAATAACATTTATAAAATGGTTGTATAAGGTATAAAATGTATATCAATATTTATTCCACACAGTTGGTTAAAAATGTCGGTGATCTTCTAAAAAATACACAATCATAAAAATAAAAATAAACAGTCATAAAAAATCATGGATCCATGTTACAATAACGAAATGTTGAAAAAGACATAAAATCAAAATATAAGTAGAAATGCACAATAAAAATGAGCTGATACACTTAAAAACGTTTGACAAAGAGTGACCTGATAGGCCAAGTGTCCTAATATGGATGGTACACTATGGTACAGTCCAGATAATGATGAATGTTCTTATAGTTGTATTTATCCAAACAGATAGCAATGTGACAAAAGAAAGTGTCTTTATTAATATCCAATTCTGAAAAAATTCCAAAACAGTGTGTGTCCTGTGCTTGAAAAAATAAAAAAATAAAAATGTGAAAAACAATGTGATCACTTGATGTGAAAAAAATAATAATAATGAAAATTTGGAAAAAGTTGGGGAAAAAATAAGTGACCTTGCAAAAATGTGGAAGTCCTCAAACAAGTGTAGCAAAAAGTTAGTTTTTCAAAAGTTATTCAAAAGTGTCCAATATGATATAGTGATTTCTGTGCAATGAAGTTGTCGCCCAGTTTGATGCAACACGAGTCTTGATAAAGGCCAGGAGTACATGGCCGAAACGCGTCGACTGATTTGAGTAAGCATAATACTGATATACCTACTGAACAGTTTGTATATATTATAGTATTGTTTGTTTTCTTTACAGGTTTTTGCACAGTTTTATTTGTCTTTTATTGCATCAAACTGGGCGACAACTTCATTGCACAGAAATCACTATATCATATTGGACACTTTTGAATAACTTTTGAAAAACTAACTTTTTGCTACACTTGTTTGAGGACTTCCACATTTTTGCAAGGTCACTTATTTTTTTCCCAACTTTTTCCAAATTTTCATTATTATTATTTTTTTCACATCAAGTGATCACATTGTTTTTCACATTTTTAATTTTTTATTTTTTCAAGCACAGGACACACACTGTTTTGGAATTTTTTCAGAATTGGATATTAATAAAGACACTTTCTTTTGTCACATTGCTATCTGTTTGTATAAATACAACTATAAGAACATTCATCATTATCTGGACTGTACCATAGTGTACCATCCATATTAGGACACTTGGCCTATCAGGTCACTCTTTGTCAAACGTTTTTAAGTGTATCAGCTCATTTTTATTGTGCATTTCTACTTATATTTTGATTTTATGTCTTTTTCAACATTTCGTTATTGTAACATGGATCCATGATTTTTTATGACTGTTTATTTTTATTTTTATGATTGTGTATTTTTTAGAAGATCACCGACATTTTTAACCAACTGTGTGGAATAAATATTGATATACATTTTATACCTTATACAACCATTTTATAAATGTTATTATAAACTTTGTACACTTACTCCACAACTATTATTAAGAGAACCCACATTGTGGGCACCACTCTATCAGCCTAACAGGCGTCCCCTTCCTCAGCCTACTTTGGCGCTCACCTCCACCCCCTACCGTTTTCTATTTACATTGGGTACACTAGGGTACCCGCTGAGGAGAGCTAGAGGTATTCCCTATCCCCTTCCCCACATCTGTTTTCTGCGCAGGATTTACATCTTATCTTTTAAAAGAATTATCACCAGAGGATTCTGATGAGGGGGAAGTTATGCCGACTAACTCTCCCCACGTGTCGGACCCTTTGACTCCCGCTCAAGGGACTCACGCTAAAATGGCGCCAAGTACATCAAAGACGCCCATAGCGATTACTTTGCAGGACATGGCGGCAATCATGGATAATATTATTATTATTATTATTATTATTATAGCGGTATTAGCCAGACTGCCTGAATTCAGAGGAAAGCGCGATAGCTCTGGGGTTAGACGTAATACAGAGCGCGCAGATGTTTTAAGGCCCATGTCTGATACTGCGTCACAATATGCAGAAGCTGAGGAAGAGCTTCAGTCTGTGGGTGATGTCTCTGACTCGGGGAAACCTGATTCAGATATGTCTACTTTTAAATTTAAGCTTGAGAACCTCCGGGTGTTGCTTGGAGAGGTTTTAGCTGCTCTGAATGACTGTGACACAATTGCAGTGCCAGAGAAATTGTGTAGACTGGATAAATACTATGCGGTGCCGGTGTGTACTGACGTTTTTTCCAATACCTAAAAGGTTTACAGAAATTATTACTAAGGAGTGGGACAGACACGGTGTGCCGTTTCCCCCCCCCCCCCCTCCTATTTTTAGAAAAATGTTTCCAATAGACGCCACCACATGGGACTTATGGCAGACGGTCCCTAAGGTGGAGGGAGCAGTTTCTACTTTAGCAAAGCGTACCACTATCCCTGTCGAGGACAGTTGTGCTTTTTCAGATCCAATGGATAAAAAATTAGAAGGTTACCTTAAGAAAATGTTTATTCAACAAGGTTTTATCCTGCAGCCCCTTGCATGCATTGCTCCTGTCACTGCTGCTGCGGCGTTCTGGTTTGAGTCTCTGGAAGAGGCCTTTCAGACAGCTACTCCATTGACTGAAATACTTGACAAGCTTAGAACACTTAAGCTAGCTAATTCTTTTGTTTCTGATGCCATTGTTCATTTGACTAAACTAGCGGCTAAGAATTCTGGATTCGCCATCCAGGCGCGTAGGGCACTATGGCTTAAATCTTGGTCAGCTGACGTGACTTCAAAGTCTAAATTACTTAACATTCCCTTCAAGGGGCAGACCCTATTGGGGCCTGGTTTGAGGGAAATTATTGCTGACATTACTGGAGGTAAGGGTCATACCCTTCCTCAGGACAGGGCCAAATCAAGGGCCAAACAGTCTAATTTTCGTGCCTTTCGAAACTTCAAGGCAGGTGCAGCATCAACTTCCTCTGCTACAAAACAAGAGGGAACTTTTGCGCAATCCAAGCCGGCCTGGATATCTAACCAGGCCTGGAGCAAAGGCAAGCAGACCAGAAAGCCTGCTGCTGCCTCTAAGACAGCATGAAGGAACGGCCCCCTATCCGGCAACGGATCTAGTAGGGGGCAGACTTTCTCTCTTCGCTCAGGCGTGGGCAAGAGATGTTCAGGATCCCTGGGCGTTGGAGATCATATCTCAGGGATATCTTCTGGACTTCAAAGCTCCCCCCCCCCCCCCCCACAAGGGAGATTTCACCTTTCGAGATTATCTGTAAACCAGATAAAGAAAGAGGCATTCTTACGCTGTGTGCCAGACCTCCTAATAATGGGAGTGATCCATCCAGTTCCACAGATGGAACAAGGACAGGGATTTTATTCTAATCTGTTTGTGGTTCCCAAAAAAGAGGGAACCTTCAGACCAATTTTGGATCTAAAGATCTTAAACAAATTCCTCAGAGTTCCATCGTTCAAAATGGAAACTATTCGGACAATCCTACCTATGATCCAGGAGGGTCAGTACATGACCACAGTGGATTTGAAGGATGCTTACCTTCACATACCGATTCACAAAGATCATCATCGGTTCCTAAGGTTTGCCTTTCTAGACAGGCATTACCAGTTTGTGGCTCTTCCCTTCGGGTTAGCTACAGCCCCAAGAATTTTTACAAAGGTTCTGGGGTCTCTTCTGGCCGTCCTAAGACCACGGGGCATAGCAGTGGCGCCTTATCTAGACAACATCCTGATACAGGCGTCAAACTTCCAAATTGCCAAATCTCATACGGACATAGTGTTGGCATTTCTGAGGTCGCATGGGTGGAAAGTGAACGAGGGAAAGAGTTCTCTATCACCCCTCACAAGGGTTTCCTTCCTAGGAACTCTGATAGATTCTGTAGAAATGAAAATTTACCTGACGGAGTCCAGGTTATCAAAGCTTCTAAATTCCTGCTGTGTTCTTCACTACATTCCGCGCCCTTCGGTGGCTCAGTGCATGGAAGTGATCGGCTTAATGGTAGCGGCGATGGACATAGTGCCATTTGCGCGCCTACATCTCAGACCGCTGCAATTATGCATGCTCAGTCAGTGGAATGGGGATTACACAGATTTGTCCCCTCTGCTAAATCTGGATCAAGAGACCAGAGATTCTCTTCTCTGGTGGCTATCTCGGGTCCATCTGTCCAAAGGTATGACCTTTCGAAGGCCAGATTGGACAATTGTAACAACAGATGCCAGCCTTCTAGGTTGGGGTGCAGTCTGGAATTCCCTGAAGGCTCAGGGATCGTAGACTCAGGAGGAGAAACTCCTCCCAATAAATATTCTGGAGTTAAGAGCAATATTCAATGCTCTTCTAGCTTGGCCTCAGTTAGCAACCCTGAGGTTCATCAGATTTCAGTCGGACAACATCATGACTGTGGCTTACATCAACCATCAAGGGGGGACCAGGAGCTCCCTAGCGATGTTAGAAGTCTCCAAGATAATTCACTGGGCAGAGACTCACTCTTGCCATCTATCAGCGATCCATATCCCAGGTGTAGAGAACTGGGAGGCGGATTTTCTAAGAAGTCAGACTTTTCATCCGGGGGAGTGGGAACTCCATCCGGAGGTGTTTGCTCAATTGGTTCATCGTTGGGGCACACCAGAATTGGATCTCATGGCGTCTTGCCAGAACGCCAAGCTTCCTTGTTACTGATCCAGGTCCAGGGACCCAGAAGCAACGCTGATAGATGCTCTAGCAGCACCGTGGTTCTTCAACCTGGATTATGTGTTTCCACCGTTTCCTCTGCTCCCTCGACTGATTGCCAAAATCAAACAGGAGAGAGCATCGGTGATCTTGATCGCGCCTGCGTGGCCATGCAGGACCTGGTATGCAGACCTGGTGGACATGTCATCCTTTCCAACTTGGCCTCTGCCTCTGAGACAAGACCTTCTACTACAAGGTCCTTTCAATTATCCAAATCTAATTTCTCTGAGACTGACTGCCTGGAGATTGAACGCTTGATTTTTATCAAGGCGTGGCTTCTCCGAGTCAGTCATTGATACCTTAATACAGGCACGAAAGCCTGTAACCAGGAAAATCTACCATAAGATATGGCGCAAATATCTTCATTGGTGTGAATCCAAGAAATACTCATGGAGTAAGGTTAGGATTCCTAGGATATTGTCCTTTCTCCAAGAGGGTTTGGATAAAGGATTATCAGCTAGTTCTTTAAAGGGACAGATTTCTGCTCTGTCTATCCTTTTGCACAAGCGTCTGGCAGAGGTTCCAGACATCCAGGCATTTTGTCAGGCTTTGGTTAGAATTTAGCCTGTGTTTAAACCTGTTGCTCCTCCATGGAGCTTAAACTTGGTTCTTAAGGTTCTTCAAGGAGTTCCGTTTGAACCCCTTCATTCCATTGATATCAAACTTTTATCTTGGAAAGTTCTGTTTTTGATGGCTATTTCCTCGGCTCGTAGAGTCTCTGAGCTATCAGCTTTACAATGTGATTCTCCTTATCTGATTTTCCATACAGATAAAGTAGTTCTGCGTACAAAACCTGGGTTTTTACCTAAGGTAGTTTCCAACAAGAATATCAATCAAGAGATTGTTGTTCCATCATTGTGTCCTAATCCTTCTTCAAAGAATGAACGTCTTTTACATAATTTGGACGTAGTCCGTGCTTTAAAGTTTTACTTACAAGTGACTAAAGATTTTCGTCAAACATCTTCACTGTTTGTTGTTTACTCTGGACAGAGGAGAGGTCAAAAGGCTTCGGCAACCTCTTTTTCTTTTTGGCTTCGGAGCGTAATACGCTTAGCCTATGAGACTGCTGGACAGCAGCCCCCTGAAAGGATTACAGCTCATTCTACTAGAGCTGTGGCTTCCACCTGGGCCTTTAAAATTGAGGCTTCTGTTGAACAGATTTGCAAAGCGGCGACTTGGTCTTCGCTTCATACCTTTTCAAAATTTTACAAATTTGATACTTTTGCTTCTTCGGAGGCTATTTTTGGGAGAAAGGTTCTACAGGCAGTGGTCCCTTCCATTTAAATACCTGCCTTGTCCCTCCCTTCATCTGTGTACTTTAGCTTTGGTATTGGTATCCCACAAGTAATGGATGATCCGTGGACTGGATACACCTAACAAGAGAAAACCTTTTAAGGCAGGTCTAAATTTTAAACTACAGTCACCACTGCACCCTATGGTTTCTCCTTTCTCAGCTAGTTTCGGTCGAATGACTGGATATGGCAGTTAGGGGAGGAGCTATATAGCAGCTCTGCTGTGGGTGATCCTCTTGACACTTCCTGTTGGGAAGGAGAATATCCCACAAGTAATGGATGATCCGTGGACTGGATACACCACAAGAGAAATAAATTTATCAGGTAAGCATAAATTATGTTTTTTTATTGGGACATAGATAATCCTGTTGTATGGGTTACACTGGGGCATGAAGCAGACACTGTAGCATGTGTGAGACTAACATTTAAACTCTTTTTAAAAGAAAGGGTAAAATGTTTTTATTAGGCTTTATTTTCTGACACATATTTACTTGAAAAAACAATACAAGTTTAAACTGAAAGTAAGGCTGAATTTTCTATTTCAGCAGCTTATTCATTTCCCCTTTGCTTTAAAATAAAACAATGCAGCATTTTAAACTGTCAGGTTTGAAAAACCGGTTATTTCTGGTATCAGGAAGTAGTGCCACTCTGTAGCGCAGCAGTAATTTGAGCTTGGCAGTTGCAGTCACGTGACTGGCATTACTTCATAACGTTTCTGAAGAAAAAGTTGTTTTTCTCCATTTCTGGGTGATCTGGTTTTAATTGGTAGCGGTAAGGCACCTCAGTAATTGAGGTGTGGGGTTGCCTGAGGGATATTTTAGAAGTTTATCTGATGTTTATTAAAAAAAATTCTTAACTTTTCTCACATAATTTTAGCTGGGGATCGATCTGAATTTTGGATAAAATTTAAAGTGTATTTTTTGCTTTGGCTTATTTTAATTGAATATTAAAATCTTTTAAACTTATCTGTACAAGTTTAATTACTGTTTCACAACATGTCTGATATGGAGCAAGAGCCTGCTCTTATGAGTTTATGCTTATTATGTTTAGATGCACAAATTGCAGCTCCTATCCAATTTTGTTCTTCATGTGTCAAGAATACCTTGCAAAATAAAGGTAAAATTTTTGAGCCTAGTGTCTCTCAGGGTGATTCTGTTAAAATAATACCTCAGCTTTCTCCTGCTATGTCCAAGCCTCAATGGCGTCACATGCAATGCCCTGCGGTTCCTCTATAACTCCTAGTTGAGTTTATTTAAAAGCAGAAATTGTTGCCCAGGTATCTTCAGCGGTATCTGCGGCATTAGCTGCCATTCCCAGATGACAGGGAAAATGCAAGAGGAAACCTAGAAATTCAGAAAGTAAGGTGCCTGTCCTCAGCTCAGTTCTGCTTCCCAAGTTGCCCTTTCTCATAAGTCTGATGAGGAAGATACATTGGAACTTTCTGTGGGTGAAATCTCAGATTCAGACAGTAATAATTCCTTCTTCTGAGACTGAGGTGGTATCCTTCGGATTTAAGCTTGAACACCTTTGTGTATTGTTAAAGGAGGTTTTAGCTACTCCGATACTCCTGTCATTGTCCCTCCTAAGAAATCTAGTAAACTTAATAGTTTCTTTGATGAACCTTCCACTTCTGAGGTTTTCTACTAGAGCTGTGGCTTCCACCTGGGCCTTTAAAAATGAGGCTTCTGTTGAACAGATTTGCAAAGCGGCGACTTGGTCTTCACTTCATACCTTTTCAAAATTTTACAAATTTGATACTTTTGCTTCTTCGGAGGCTATTTTTGGGAGAAAGGTTCTACAGGCAGTGGTCCCTTCCGTTTAAGTACCTGCCTTGTCCCTCCCTTCATCTGTGTACTTTAGCTTTGGTATTGGTATCCCACAAGTAATGGATGATCCGTGGACTGGATACACCTAACAAGAGAAAAACCTTTTAAGGCAGGTCTAAATTTTAAACTACAGTCACCACTGCACCCTATGGTTTCTCCTTTCTCAGCTAGTTTCGGTCGAATGACTGGATATGGCAGTTAGGGGAGGAGCTATATAGCAGCTCTGCTGTGGGTGATCCTCTTGACACTTTCCTGTTGGGAAGGAGAATATCCCACAAGTAATGGATGATCCGTGGACTGGATACACCACAAGAGAAATAAATTTATCAGGTAAGCATAAATTATGTTTTTTTATTGGGACATAGATAATCCTGTTGTATGGGTTACACTGGGGCATGAAGCAGACACTGTAGCATGTGTGAGACTAACATTTAAACTCTTTTTAAAAGAAAGGGTAAAATGTTTTTATTAGGCTTTATTTTCTGACACATATTTACTTGAAAAAACAATACAAGTTTAAACTGAAAGTAAGGCTGAATTTTCTATTTCAGCAGCTTATTCATTTCCCCTTTGCTTTAAAATAAAACAATGCAGCATTTTAAACTGTCAGGTTTGAAAAACCGGTTATTTCTGGTATCAGGAAGTAGTGCCACTCTGTAGCGCAGCAGTAATTTGAGCTTGGCAGTTGCAGTCACGTGACTGGCATTACTTCATAACGTTTCTGAAGAAAAAGTTGTTTTTCTCCATTTCTGGGTGATCTGGTTTTAATTGGTAGCGGTAAGGCACCTCAGTAATTGAGGTGTGGGGTTGCCTGAGGGATATTTTAGAAGTTTATCTGATGTTTATTAAAAAAAATTCTTAACTTTTCTCACATAATTTTAGCTGGGGATCGATCTGAATTTTGGATAAAATTTAAAGTGTATTTTTTGCTTTGGCTTATTTTAATTGAATATTAAAATCTTTTAAACTTATCTGTACAAGTTTAATTACTGTTTCACAACATGTCTGATATGGAGCAAGAGCCTGCTCTTATGAGTTTATGCTTATTATGTTTAGATGCACAAATTGCAGCTCCTATCCAATTTTGTTCTTCATGTGTCAAGAATACCTTGCAAAATAAAGGTAAAATTTTTGAGCCTAGTGTCTCTCAGGGTGATTCTGTTAAAATAATACCTCAGCTTTCTCCTGCTATGTCCCAAGCCTCAATGGCGTCACATGCAATGCCCTGCGGTTCCTCTATAACTCCTAGTTGAGTTTATTTAAAAGCAGAAATTGTTGCCCAGGTATCTTCAGCGGTATCTGCGGCATTAGCTGCCATTCCCAGATGACAGGGAAAATGCAAGAGGAAACCTAGAAATTCAGAAAGTAAGGTGCCTGTCCTCAGCTCAGTTCTACTTCCCAAGTTGCCCTTTCTCATAAGTCTGATGAGGAAGATACATCGGGACTTTCTGTGGGTGAAATCTCAGATTCGGACAGTATAATTCCTTCTTCTGAGACTGAGGTGGTATCCTTCGGATTTAAGCTTGAACACCTTTGTGTATTGTTAAAGGAGGTTTTAGCTACTCCGATACTCCTGTCATTGTCACTCCTAAGAAATCTAGTAAACTTAATAGTTTCTTTGATGAACCTTCCACGTCTGAGGTTTTTCCTGTGCCGGACCATGCTAGGGAGATTATCTCACAGAAATGGGAGAAACCAGGGGTGTCTTTTTTCCCGTCTCCCAATGTTAAGAATATGTTTCCTGTCGAGGATTCCATTAAAGACCCTTTGTATACTGTACCCAAAGTTGAAGAGGCCATTTCCACTCTGGCTAAGAGAACCACTATTCCTATTGAGGATAGCTGCTCTTTTAAGGATCCAATGGACAAGTAGCTAGAGGCTTATTTGAAAAAGATTTATGTTCATCAAGGTCTCCAATGGCAACCTGCGGTGTGTATTGTCACTGTGACTAGTACGGCATCTTATTGGATCGACGCCTTGTCTGATTCTCTTCAAGTCGAGACTTCCTTGGATGAAATTCAAGATAGGATTAAAGCTCTTAAATTGGCCAATTCCTTTATTGCAGATGCCATTTTACAGGTTGTTAGACTAGGAGCTAAAACTTCTAGTTTCGGTGTCCTAGCCCGCAGGGCGTTATGGTTGAAATCCTTGTCTGCCGACGTTTCCTCTAAAGTCAAGCTACTGGCGATTCCTTAGAAGGGCAAAACGTTGTTTGGACCCGGTTTGGCAGAAATTGTCTCTGATATTACGGGTGGAAAAGGGTCTTTTCTACCTCAAGATAAGAAGAATACGCCTAAAGGACGTCAGAGTAATTTTCGTTCCTTTTGTAACTTCAGAGGGAAGTCTTCCTCTTCTTCTTCCAAGCAGGAACAATCCAAGTCTTCTTGGAAACCCAATCAGTCTTGGAACAAGGGGAAACAATCAAAGAAACTCACAGCTGATTTGAAATCAACATAAAGGGTTTGTCCCTGATCCGGGATCAGATCAGGTGGAGGGTAAACTCTCAGTTCTCTCAAGCCTGGATACAAGATGTCCCAGATCCCTGGACTGTGGACATAGTATCCCAGGGTTACAAATTGGAATTCAAGACTTTTCCTCCCAGAGGAAGATTCCATCTGTCAAGATTATCTGCAGACCAGATAAAGAGAGGCGCTCTTGAAATTTATACAACAGCTTTCCTCCCTGGGAGCGATAGTTCCAATTCCAGTGCAGGAACAGGGTCTCAGGTTCTACTCCAACCTATTTGTGGTTCCTAAAAAAAGAGGGAACTTTCCATCCCATTCTGGACTTGAAGTGTCTAAACAAGTTTCTCAAAGTTCCATCCTCCAAGATGGAGACTAGACGCTCCATTCTTCCTTTAGTACAAGAGGGTCAGTACATGACAATCATAGACCTAAAGGATGTGTATCTTCATGTTCCTATTCACAGGGACCATCAAAGATTCCTGAGATTTGCCTTCCTGGACAAACATTTCCAGCTAGTGGCCCTTCCATTCCATGCTCTTGCTACGGCTCCCAGAATTTTTTCAAAAACTCACACAGAGATATTGTGTTTTCTTCGTTCCCACGGATGGAATGTGAATCTGGAAAAAAGCTCCCTTAGAGTAGTGTTCTTAGGGACCATAATAGATTCTCTATTGATGAAGATTTTTCTGACAGAGTTCAGGAGAAAACAAAATCATTTCCTCTTGCCTCTCTCTTTAGGCTACTGCTCATCCTTCAGTGGCTCAATGTATGGAGGTAATCGGTCTGATGGTGGCTTCCATGGACATCATTCCTTTTGCTCGATTCTATTTGAGAGCTCTCCAGTTGTGCATGCTCAGACAATGGGATGTCTATCAAGTTTCCAGTCAGACAACATAACCTCTGTGGCTTACATCAATCACAAAGGAGGAACTAAAAGTTCCTTAGCCATGAAGGAGGTTACTCGGATTCTTCAGTGGGCAGAGACCCACAATTGCTGTCTATCTGCCATCCACATTCCAGGAGTAGACAACTGGAAAGCGTATTTTCTGAGCAGACAGACTTTTCATCCCGGGGAGTGGGAACTCCATCCAGAGGTGTTTTCCAGCTTAGTCCTTAAATGGGGGGTGCCGGAGTTAGATCTGATGGCGTCCCATCAGAATGTCAAGCTTCCAAGGTACGGTTCAAGGTCAAGACATCTGCAGGCCGTTCTGATAGATGCTCTGGCGGTTCCGTGGGTTTTCAGGTTGGCATATCTGTTTCCTCCATTTGCTCTCCTTCCATGAGTCATTGTTTGTATAAAACAGGAGAGGGTGTTGGTGATTCTAATCGCCCCTGCGTGGCTTCGCAGGATCTGGTTTGCAGACCTAGTGGAGATGTCATCTCTCCTACCTTGGAGACTACCTCTGAGGAAGGACCTCCTGATTCATTGTCCCTTCCTTTATCCAAGTCTTGTTTCTCTGAAGCTGACTGCTTGGAGAGTGAATGCTTAATTCTGTCTAAGCGTGGTTTTTCTGAGTCGGCCATTAAAGCCATGATTCAGGCTTGCAAGCCTGTTACTAGAAAGATTTATCATAAGATATGGCGTAGATATCTTTTTTGGTGTGAATCCAAGGGCTACTCTTGGAGTAGAATTAGAATTCCTAGAATGTTATATTTTCTTCAGGAAGGCCTGGAGAAGGGATTGTCAATCAGTACCCTGAAGGGTCAGATTTCTGCTTTATCAGTTTTACTAAATAAATGTTTGGCAGATGTGCCAGATTTGCAATCTTTTTGTCTTTTTGTCAGGCCTTGGTCAAAATCAGGCCTGTCTTTAAGTTGTGCAGCTGGCTCCGTATGAGCCATTGCATTCTATAGACATTAATTTGTTATCTTTGAAGGTTATGTTTCTTGCTGCTATCTCTTCTGCTTGAAGAGTCTCGGAACTCTCAGCTCTGCAGTGTGATTCCCCTTATCTTATTTTTCATGCCGATAAGGCGGTTCTTCGTACTAAGTTGGGTTTCCTTACAAAGGTTTTTTCCAAATAGAAATATCAATCAGGAAACTGATGTTCCCTCTCTGTGTTATAATCCTTCTTCTTCCAAAGAACGTTTGTTACACAATTTGGATGGTGTACATGCTCTTAAATTCTACTTACATGCGACTAAGTTGTCTGTTTCTCTGGGAAACGTAAAGGTCAGAAAGCCACTGCTACTACTCTTTCTTTTTGGTTACGAAGTGTAATTCATTTGGCTTATGAGACTGCTGGACAGCAGCCTCCTGAGAGAATCAAGTCTCATTCCACAAGAGCTGTTTCCTCTTCTTGGGCTTTCAAAAATGAAGCTTCTGTGGAAAAAATGTGCAAGGCTGCAACTTTTCCAAATGATACTTTTGCCTCGGCTGAGTCTTCTTTTGGGAGAAAGGTTCTTCAAGTGGTGGTGCCTTCTGTTTAGGACTACCTGTCTTGTCCCTCCCTATTTATCCGTGTTCTCTAGCTTGGGTATTGGTTCCCAACAGTAATTACTCAAGCCGTGGACTCACCATATCTTAGGAAAGAAAAACAAAATGTATGCTTACCTGATACATTTCTTTCTTTCTGGATATGGTGAGTCCATGGCTCCACAATTTATTTTAAGACAGTTACCTTGTGTTACTCCTTTTTCTCCATTTCACTTCAGTCAAATGACTAGGGGTTGTGGGTAAGGGAGTGATACTTAGCAGTTTAACTGTGGTGCCCTTTCCTCCTCCTGCTTGCCAGGAGGGATATTCCCAACAGTAATTACTCAAGCTGTGGACTCACCATTTCTTAGGAAAGAAAACAAAATGTATGCCTACCTGATAATTAGATGTGATATTTACCTGATGTGTGTACATATGCATTTATGTATTTATATATGTATATATGTATTTACAGTCATACATACACATTTAAACACATACAATATATATATATATATATATATATATATATATATATATATATATATATAAAATGGGTTTAACAAGAGATAAAAAATCCTGGATTATAATCCTGGATAAAAGACAGGGGATTCAGCACTCTTTTATAAAGAATTTTATTAGCTCTTACAATAGGTAACGTATCCAAACTCTGCTTTGGCCGCTGAAAGAGAAGGCGGTCATCTACACCCCATGTACATAGACTCCCAAATACTGTAGCTGAAAAGAACAGGAGTTCAGAGTGTTCATGTGTGTAAATATTAACAGCAATTGTAAATCAACATTAAAACCTGACCGGTCAGGGATCTGTGAAAGTACCTTGTTAAGGATGATTACATATAGCATAGGTAAATGGCTAACCTCAAGCGTGGCGTTACGGGCTTCGTCAGGGCGTGCTATCATTGTACTTTTGCCGTTTTACTTATGCCTAAATTTTCCTGCTGTATTGTACATATTCAAGGGACACAATCCCATTGACTACTTAGATCCTATATTCATTAACGTGCCCGGCAAGTAGCCTCTCATTAGAGATGCCGTACGCAGCAGGGTGTAGTAGTCTGGGCGCAGTTCCTCCTGCATATACTTTATGCATATGTACATATCTCTACATAACTTGCTTATGACAATTCATTGACGCTTGAGGTTAGCTATTTACCTATGCTATATGTAATCATCCTTAACAAGGTACTTTCACAGATCCCTGACCGGTCAGGTTTTAATGTTGATTTACAATTGCTGTTAATATTTACACACATGAACACTCTGAACTCCTGTTCTTTTCAGATACAGTAATGGGAGTCTATGTACATGGGGTGTAGATGACCGCCTTCTCTTTCAGCGGCCAAAGCTGAGTTTGGATACGTTACCTATTGTAAGAGCTAATAAAATTCTTTATAAAAGAGTGCTGAATCCCCTGTCTTTTATTCAGGATTATAATCCAGGATTTTTTCTCTCTTGTTAAACCCATTACAAATTTTTAAAGGGTCTGCCCCACATTCATTGATGTATATCTATACAATAAGTATCTTGAAATACTTTTTGCCTACTTTTAGCTCCAAGCAGTTGCGTCCCCTCTGTACATTTCTTGAATATATATATATATATATATATATATATATATATATATATATATATATATATATATATAAGTGCATTGGAGCCCTTTTCAGTCAAGTAGCTGAAAACATGTAAAAGCCTATTTCTGCAATATTCATATTTAATAAAGTGCACTTGAGAAAATGCAATTAAGTTTGTGCAACTTGTTGGGTGTTAGTTTTTTAACACTTTTCACGCTCCAGTGAAGTCTATGGGGGAATACGTTAACACGCAATATTCTGAATTTGTTTTTTTGCGCGTCAGATTAGAACTTGCAATATGCGCACAACTTGACACGCACAAAAAGCATACTTCTAACAGAGTTAACGCACGAGCAGGAGCACACAATAACACTCCACTCATAATCTAACCCACTATGTGCTAAGTATCTAATGTATAGGAAATAGAAGACAAACTGACATTTCCATGGGATTCTTTTTATATTAGAAAGTTATTCATACTCATAAATTACTTGAGAATTGTAAGTAATTGTATTTACAATATGAAATGCAAAGAATTAAAATATAGATACAAATTACACATGTGAATTACTTTTTGGAACTGAAATCTGTTCAAAGAAGGGCTACTAAACTCGAACATAGTCTAAAAATTAAATCTTTATGGGCTAAATCCTAAAAGTTTAACAGACAGAGGAGAGAACTGATGCCACAGAAAATTGTTTTTTAAGTATATTAACAGTAAAGCTGAGTCTGAAAGTAATTTTTAAAAAAAGAGCAGCACCAGAACAAGGGGTTGTGATCTCATGTTGAAAACTAGAAGGTTCAGGAGTAATTGCGGAAACACTTCTTTACAGAAAGGGTAGTTGTTTTATGGAATATACTTCCATTGTAGGTGGTAAAGACAAAGACTGACAGGGAAAAGCATGAGCCTTTCCTAGATAATTACTAAATACTAAATAATACTTACTAAGAAATTTTGGGAGACTTACAAATGGCGCGATATTGTTAGCATGGGACACGATAAGCAATAACGCGACCATTCTAACTAGGGTGCATATTATAAATTCAAAGGAAACGGTTGCGCTCGAGCGGCAACAAAATTTGCACTCAATGGATTAGTGCAGCTAAAGAAATAGCATAATGGTTAAACAAAATGTTAATTAAACTCAACATAATCATATCAAAATAAACTATTACACTCATATATACACTTTCTGACAAAAAAAAGTTCATATAAATATGCATAATTTGTTTTTATAAGGGTTATAAGGGATATGGTATATGACAAGGTATTTGACTGGAAAGGGCTATACTGTGTGTGTGTGTGTATATATATATATATATATATATATATATATATATATATATACATATATATTGGTATAGCTGTACCAATGCAGCAACCAGAAATCTATCTCCTACTGATGAGTACCAAAAAGAACGAAACAGGCTGTCTAGTGAGTGATTTCTGGTTTGCTGCAATAATCCTGTTAAAAGGATAGCTGTGTTAAAACAGTATTTTGAAGCAAAAAACTGAGAATTTGCATATCAAATTTGCATATCTTACCCAGAATTCTCTTGTGCATTGGTAACATTGTATATGAGGTATTTCTGGTAAAAAGCAAGCAGGGAATCTTGCCTAGATGTGCTAATTTCCTATGCAAATATTTACATTGATTTAATTTTGAGACATGGAGGATTTTAATTTCAGTTTTTTTTATCCCCCCCCCATAATTTTAATTAATTTTGGTTTAACCTTGAAAATAGCTTTTCCAATGCAGCAACCAGAAATCTATCTCCTACTGATGAGTTCCATAAAGAACGAAACAGGCTGTCTAGTGAGTGATTTCTGGTTTGCTTCAATAATTCTGTTAAAAGGATAGCTGTGTTAAAACAGTATTTTGAAGAAAAAAACTGAGAATTTGCATATCTAATTTGCATATCTTACCCAGAATTCTCTTGTGCATTGATAACATTGTATATGAGGTATTTCTGGTAAAAAGCAAGCGGGGAATCTTGCCTAGATGTGCTAATTTCCTATGAAAATATTTACACTGATTATATTTATATATATATGTATATACATATATACACATAAAAACATGAATACACATGTATTCTCATATGTATATATGAATACATACATATATATATATATATATATATATATATATATATATGTATATATGTATGTATATGTTATGGGAAAAGTAAAATATCCTAGGAATACACGGGTAAAACTGACTTTACCCAATCAGCTATGGGTAAAGTCTGATGTACTGTTATTCCCCCCCTCTACACTATTTTTTCTTACTCCCCTGGGGGGTTTCATTAAGGCGCCAGCTGAACCTCAGGCATCTACTCCAAGTGAACCTTGGGGAATGAGGTTTATAAGGGAGCTTTGCCCCCCTTTAACCCACCAGACGGAGACTAAAAATATAGTGAAGATGGGGGAATTACAGTGCATCGTATATATGTTTGATGCAGTGACTCACTGCACCCTGAGGGAATTTATGATCTTACATCGGGTTTTGCCCGGGTAATCCTAGGATTACCCAATATCTGACTTTACCCATAACACACACATATATATATATATATATATATATATATATATACACACACATTATAGCCCTTGCCATTCAAATACATTGTAATATACAATACCTTTAAACCCTTTTTTAATATTTATATGAATAATTATTATTAGATAGTGTATATATGAGTTTAACACTTTATTTTAATGTTTTTATATTGGGCCAGATTACGAGTGGATCGCTATTTAGCGCAAACCCGATTGCATAGTCACATGTGCGATAACCCGACATGTAAATATGAATAGTTCACATTCCAGTGTTCTTCACATATGTTCTTTTTGTAACAGAATATGTTCCATGTATTCATAACTACACATTTCTACATATATCTTGGTACATTATATATTTATACCTATATACTGTACATACTTGATAGTAATATATACTGTATATATTGGAATATCTATTTATAAATACTTAGAACTTATTCTGCTATGTGCAGAACACTGGAATTAACAAGGAGCACATTTTAAATATTATATCTTAAACTGCATGTTGTGTTTATGATTTTGAAATAATACGTGAGTTTACACACCTGTATAGAAATAAAGTATAAATATGTAAACCACTCTTTTAGCTTTAAAGGGCCATGATACCCACATTTCTTTAATGATTTAGAAAGTGAATGCATTTTTAAACATCTTTCTAATTTACTTCTATTATCTAATTTGTTTTATTCTCTTGATATTCCTTGCTTAAAAGCATATCTAGATATGCTCAATAGCTGCTGATTGGTTACTGCACATAGAAGTCTTATGTGATTGGCTCACCCATGTGCATGCACATAGAAGTCTTATGTGATTGGCTCACCCATGTGCATTGCTTTTTCTTCAAATAAGGATATCTAAAAAATGAAGCAAAATAAATAATAGAAGTAAATTATAATGTTATTTAAATTTGTATTCTCTATCTGAATCACAAAAGAAAAATGTTGGGTTTAGTGGCCCTTTAAAGAGAGAATCAAATCCAAATTAAACTATCATGATTCAGATAAAGCACTCAATAAAAAAATGTAATTGTACTTCTATTATAAAAATTGTTTTGCTTTCTTGAAACCAAGGATGGCTCAGGAGTGTGCAGACAGCTGTAGCACTCTATGGCAGCAGAGTTTACAACCATGTATTATAATGCTACAAACATTGTTGCAAACACCATGGAATAGAGTGCCTGGTTGATTTCCTCTACAACAAAGGAAAATTTTAATTAATTTATTAAATGTAATAACATAAGTAAATTGGATGTTGCATGCTATCTCTTAACCATAAAAGTTTAATTTTGATTTCACTGTCCCTATAATTTGCTTTTATCTGCCTTCCAATGTGGTCTAGTTATGGCTTTTTTGATACTGCACAGACACAGACAGGTAAACACAAAATCTCTTCCATGATTTTGTCTATTACATCTATTTTTTTACACTCCGTTCTAACATAGTAGACCTCCTTGCCTTGTCTATAACCACTTCTCTGACAAACTCCTGCACTACTTAAGCAGTACGCTTACCCCTGCACCCCACTCCCCCTATAACTTCCACTCTACTCTCCATTCCAGGTTACAATAAGGAAGCTGGTCGGTCAGTATTTTAATTCAGAGCTCCTGAAAAGCACCAAATCTTCTGGCAACCTGAAATCCTTGAATATAAACGTCTCCTTATCTTTACAAACAAATTCATCTTGTAAAGACTGTACATTATAAAAAGATCTACCTTGTGTCTGTGTATTACTATTTGTATAAAATGTAAAGTATTGCTCCCAAGACATACTTGAAAACGAAAGAAATCTCAATGTATTTTTTCCTTGTAAAACATTTTATAAATAAATAAATGTGCATTCAGAAGTTTCAGATGTATGTGGAAGAAGGCTGCCACTCTTGGGATTCTGCTCTTTTTGAAGTTGTATTTATTTTTGTGAAAGCGCAACACGCTAAGATTTGTGCAAATTAAGATCTTAAAGTGTTTCACTTTCACAAGAATAAATCCGGCTCCAAAAAGAGTTGAATTCCAGGAGCCTTTTTCTGAATGCACATGTCCAAATATAGCATCTTTACCAATTCCCATATACTACTGTTTTAAGACCAAATTCCTGCAAAAGGCGTCCTCGATTTAAGCACAATATTCACTTTGGAGAATTGGAGAGCCAATTGAGTTGCATTAGATGGTATCATTCAGGCCTTTGGACAAGCTCGCAATAAGAAATAATTTTTATTGAACTTTAATTTTCCCCAACATTTTATGAATTGGCTGAGCTTGCAAACAGATATCAGAACTTAGATTAACTGCGTCTTAATTTTTGACATGCACATGATCAGAGCATAACAGATGTAGAATACATTTCATATACAAAATGCACAGACATTTTATCACCTTTAATTTTCTGTGGGGCAAGTGTGAAATATGTTATTGCATTTATGCATATCTAATTAAGTCAAAGCAAACACAGTTTAAAGTACTTTGCACAAAACATCCTTAAAATGATATCTATTTGCTTTTTGTAATGACAGTAATTACAATAGACCAGAAACGGCAGTACACATTTGTGTTATATGATAGGGAGATGTAAATTCTTGCTATTTGTTCTCTGGCAAGTATCTTTGTCTAACAATTAGACAAAATAAATGTGGGTATTTGGCTATATTTCGACAAAAATAAATTGCCAAGGAGCAGTTTATGCTTTGCTAGAGGCTGAAGTTAATAAAAAACAAATCATTTCTTTTACTGATCTTTAACCTCTTAAGGACATATGACAGAATTTTTCCGTCATAAAACAATTGAGCAAACTGAAAGCTGTGTCCTTAAAGGGTTAAATAGATACACCTATTCAAAATGTAACTCAGCGATTAAAAAATTGCTCCATGAAGAGAGCAACATTTTTGTATAGGAATCTATAAGTGGGAAAAAAGATAACAATTATGGTGTTCCCTTGTAATTTACATCAACTGCGGATCTCAGTCTTCTGTAATACAGAGTTCTTATTAGGTCCTTTTCAGTTGCACTCAGAACAAAACAAAAAAAAAAAAAAAGAGAGTATTTCCTTCCAAGGGGATGAAATCGTATTTGGATGGTTATTTTTGATGAAGCATCTGTCAGCATTCAGAGGGACGGTTCTTAAACTGAGCTGGGTTATATTTATATAGCATAGTAAAAATCCCATCAGATAGATCAGGGGAAATATTCTCATGACTGACGCAATTTTATTCTATACTTTCTAAAATGCTCTATCTGATTAACTATGAGATTTTAAAGGGAGACATTAATTGATTGTACTTTATAAAGAAGTGTGTTATCTAAACTATTTTAATTTACAATAAATCACTGCATATACAATAAATATGTTTTGATCAATATTTAGTTAATTAAAAATGCAAATAGATTGATGTAATCTACATATCATAATAAACACTTGTACATGACAATTATAGTGGCAACTATAATTTTGAAGTGAAACCTTAAGCTAAATATACACTGCTTTTCAAGTAATGTTATGAAGATTGTGAATTAAAGCCATTCAAAATGTTTGGAAGAACAAAATGCAAAATATTTTTAGATATTAAAAAAAAGTTAAATATTTATTATCTCAGATTATTGGTGGGATTAAATAATCAATTAAAATATTACAGGCACTAGTCGTTGGACCCAAACCAAGGCCTGGGACCATCGTGTTTGGTGATGAATAACAGTTATATTATGCACATTATTATATTAGAGAGTTTGTGCTGTTAAATAATGTTTATTAATGCTCATTCCTAGTTAAATATTTTCATTTTTTTCACTGTAGTCCAATTATACAAGAAATGTTTACTTTCTGTATTTTTTTATATTACTTTTTTTCTTGTGTTTGTTTTATTTCTTAATAACTCATTCCAAAAGTGTACAAAAATAGAACACTTATTGACAAAAAGTAGACCTATTTAAAAAAAAAAATATTTCCATATTTCTTATTTTTTATTTATGTGTTTGTGTGTGTGTGTGTGAGAGAGAGTTTCTATCTATCTATCTATCTATCTATCAATCTCTTGTCTATCTATCTACCTATCGACACAAATAATTAAATAAATGCTAACATGAAATAAGATACCAGTGAAATGATTTCTGCTTATCTGCTTTGTTTTGAATTTAATTTTTGGGTTTCATTTTACCAGGAGGTGGGGTAAAGAACTGATATGTTAACGAAGCATAAGTAATGTGAGACGATTAATGTTTTCACTGACCATCATAGTGGCTGTTTCTGGCAAAGGGTTCCTTTAATTTTTGGACACTTGCTAAAATTTAACACTTGCATGGCAAGACAGACCCAATCATGTCAAAGTAAAACTAGCATAGGAATTTTCCTGTTTTAATAGCTGTTTAACTGATGGTTCCTTATAAAGGAAAACAAGAAATGTTTTAAATAAATGTATGATATATGTTTATATATTCATTTATAAAAAAATAAATATAAGCAGGTTATAAAATGTGTTCTTCCTATTGCATTCTCATAAATTATTTAATAAATCATATTTACTTTACAAGTTTTATTATTCTCATTTAGCCCCATTTTGCAGCAATACATAATTATAGGATCTTTGTAATTTTATCATGATTTGTTTTTAAAAACATTGATTTATTTAGTTCATTAAATTCATTAAATGAAATTACAGAAGTAAATCTTTGAATATATAAATATGTAAGAAATTATAAAAACAATCGTATTGTTTCCTTTATACAAGTCTTTGAGTAAAGTTTGTACACATTTTACAAAAAAAATGTACAGTGAATAAAAATTAAAAAAACAATAGGAAAGTTTTTATTTTCAAGCTATAGGAGTTCAGTCTCCTAATTTATCTAACTTCATTCTTAATTTTGATTGCCTAAATAAATTCTTTATCATTTCTATGATTTATATATTTTTTAGAAAACTGCTTTATATTTGTACACTTCTTAAAACTGTTAAAAATTTTGAAAAATAACTAATATATGATATAAAGAAACAATAAAAGAGCAAATAAGGTTTATTGTAAACACAATGCTTATTAATGGGTTTAGATTTTGTACAATGACATGTTAAACATAGTTAAAAACTTAAATGTTATTTTGCAACAGTCCTCTCTCTCTAATTATATGCTTGAAAAATGGCTGTGAAAAACAGATACTGGATCAGACTGAAAGTCGGCAAAAAAAACCCAAACATTGCATGATAGTCTCTAAGCAGTTCCATCTGTCAAGCAGAAATTTTAGGCTAATAGCCTGTGGCGATCTTTCTCTCTCTCTCTCTCTCTTTCTCTGCAGTCCACTACCTGCCTCTTTGTCCTATTAAATCTCATTCTACTTAAAAAAAACAAGGAAGGAAAAGAAGGAAAAATCTTGCAGAGTAAAATCATCTCAGTGATGAAGCCTTAATTTTAACGGCCTCACTTTGATGTTGAGCAGTGGGCTCTTATTAAAAAAAAGCAGGGGGAGAGCGCAGAAGACATAGCTGTAAGCAGATGACTTTTCATCTCTACTTCACCTTGCCACTGGGTCTCTGAGAGATTGGTTCATTGTCAAGGAGATTTTTTTTTACCCATGATTCCATATGGTATGGACTATTCTACATGTTGCCCAACATGCCACTGCAAATGTTTTCTCAATTAGTTGTCTTATCTCCAGTGAGTTAGCATCAGATGAAGCTTGCTGACAGCATAATGGCAGGAAAAACTTCTGACGGCTCCATCAAATGGCAGCTTTGCTACGACATCTCGGCCAGAACTTGGTGGATGGTGAGTTGGCAGAAGGACTGCATTTTTTTTTCTTTTCTACTTTCCCTCCCTCTTCAACAAAATGTCCCAGACCTCACATTTATCAAATTAACATTTGATTTTTTTTTTCTCACTCTTCAATGATACACCATCACACTTACCCCCATTTTTCCCAATTCCCATGACTAATAAAACACTATTAATATATTGCGTGATATATATCCTTTTGTTTTAAAAAAATAATAATAATTTAAATATTTTACCAGAATAAAAGCAACAATATGTATGCAGAATATGCATTTATTTTTTTAAATTGTCTTTGTTTTTAATTATTATTATTTATTTTTTTTATTTTTTTTATTTTACAATTTTTTTAAAATGTAAAAATTATTAAAAGTGCGAAAATGTTTTGTGGCGAAACAGTTAACATGATATTAAATCTCTTGGTTGTTGGAAATTCTTTTAAAACTAATTATGCCTTTGCAGTTGTTTCCTTTCATCATGTTTTATGCAACTTGTCTTCAGTTTGTTTACATTAAAGCAGGTTACAATGCCATAATATGCCAGATCTATGTTTAAAGACCTCTCATAATCAGCCTCTCTATTGTGGTTGGGTTAATTAAAAGTTTTACTAAAGCTGTAATACTGTGTATGTGATGAGTTAACTTGCAAGTCTTGGTCAGCCAGGCTAGTCAGCCTTTGACATTTTGAATATCTAAAAAGGTATAAGTGATTGGAGAGTATGGACAATGAACCATTGTCACAGAAGATACGAGTCTTGTTGTGAGGAAGAGAGTGTTCAGATCATTACTGCCCTTTTTAGTCGTTAGCTGGTTGTCCGTTAGGGATTAATTCGTTAGCAATGCATTTTGAGTATGCTGTAATTATTATTCTTGTGGCAAGCGTGAATTCTTCCAGTGAGAGAAAAAGTTTCCTGCCGGGACAATGAGAGTATTATTCATTCCTAACTGGACCGTGAACTTCAGCTCATTTCACATAGATATCAGTTAAAATAGGACTGGCGAGTAGAATAAAAAAAACAAGGCTTGATCAGTTCCATTGTATCAGACACTGGAAGTGTTTGTTTTTTTCCTCACTACCATTTTTTGGTGTCATTTGAAGTGTTTTGGATTTATGAGGATGAAGACATTTCAATGGAAAATACCAAGTTGTTTCTTTTTTTATTTTTATTTTTATTTAATTAATATCTTAAACAAGCTTGTGCTTTTTGTATGCATCTAGTGTCTGTAAAGCTTAAGGTTTCGTGGTATGTTTTTCATTGTTCAGCCTTCTATGCATTGCTAAACAAGGTTTGTCATTTTATAGTTTTACAAGGTACCCACTATGTTCTGCCATAGTAAAATTAGATTAACCGTACCAATACCTATTAAAATGTTCTTGCATATAATAGTTTTCCAATTATGTTTGCAGCTAGAGAGAAAATTATAGTTTACTGCCTGTTTCACTGTGTTTCTCTAACTTTTTGGTGCATACAAATTATACAATAAATATATAATATATATAATATTGTCTTGTATTTAAAGTGTTTATAAATATATAATCATACGAGATCATTCTTTATAATACAGAACATTCTGCTTTATTGTTAAATGTAATGGTGTTTCATTTTAATTTTAAATTATTTTACAGATGTTTAACTGCCGTAAATATTAAACATGAAAATGATGGAAATCTTTGGTAATGCACTTGACTGTAAAATAAACACCCTTTAGACACATATGCTGTTGTTTACTTTGAAAATTTCGGAAAGTTCTTTAGAAATGTTTGCATCATTCAACTTCCACTAAAGCTTAAAGTGGGCTATTTTTGCTATATATAACAAAATAAATACATCATAAAAATCTGTTGCATTTACAAAGGTTTTTGGCATGATATATGAGCTGTAGGCACTGTCAATATATATATATATATATATATATATATACAGTATATATATATATATATATATATAAATTGTGTGTACATATGAACATATATGTCAATGCATACTATACATGTGTGTGTGGTACACGCATGTGTGTGTGTATATATATATATATATATATATATATATATATATATACACACATACTATACATGTGTGTGTGTGTGTGTGTATATATTGTAGATCAATTTTCTTAAAAACTTGTAATCTGTTAATTAGGTAGTCAAACAATTCTTAAAACTGGATATTTTTGCCTATAAAAAAAATAATATTTTCCAGCAGATATGTCCTATGTTTAATGAAAGCGAGGAACTATGTAAAAGCAAAGCACTGATTCAGAAAGTGTCAGAAAGATCACTAGCTTATTACATATCACAGAGCTGCTGAACCTGCTGGCAGTGCAGGGGTTACTGAATCAACAAGCATTGTCCATAGTCTTATAAAACGTGTCTTCTCTTATTGTTGTGGTATGTGTATAGAAATTACAAACTGATTTATAACATTCATTAATAGCATCATGGTCAACCTACTTGCAGTTAAATAAACAAATAAGCACTTAACTCTTTGTTTGCATTGATATAAGTTAGATGAGCCAGTATACTTGCAATCATGCAAAGATAAATGCTTAACCCTTTTGCTGTCAGAGAAGTCAAGTACAGATTGTTGTGTATTGTAGACCTGTATAGCAATAAAGGGGTTAACAGAAGTAGGTGCTACTGGGATTTATTGAGTCTTTGCAGCTCCAATATGGGTATTTTGCTTTTGAACCAGTACAGCTTTAACATAAATAAATATAAATATTGTCTATGGACATTGCTAGCAAGCATTAGTTCTTCATGTTTTTTATTTTACACTCTTTCTTCCAACACAAGACATCTATTATTCTTAACAAACCAAAGTAACCAATTTTTTCTAACTTTAAAAGTACGCATAATCTATTATGTTTTAATAATGTGTATAATGTGAGCAGATGTGGTTAAAACTCTATTGGCCTTAAAAATCTAATTATGTTCCACTTGTTATCATCTAATTTTTCAGTTTCTGCCACCAAATCCTTCTTTAGCATTTCCATTGATGGGTGCATGTTTTAGAAAAGTGCTGTGAGTATTTAATAAATTGGTGTGATACAAATTTTAAACTATATCTCCCTACAACACTTGGCAATACATTTATACAGTATTGCGATTAAAACAGCGCTATCTTTTAGAGATCAATATGAAGCCTCCTGTGTCTTCGTTATTTCATGCAAACTTTTCCAGCACATTATTATCCGCATATGTAGCTTGGGCATTTTCTTTTGTGGAACGTACAATAGATAAATAAAGACATTCTTAAGCAATTTAGTCCTGGCATACAATGTTTTAATCATACAAACTTACTTATTACACATCACTTTAGACAAAGCATGTTGTGACATCTACAAGTGAAACCTTCCGGGCGTGCAGTATATAAATCTGCATTATATTTCCTTCCACAGCATGTATTATGTAAAACAACATAAGTGCTGAAACATCATATAAATATCTTCTGAAATGTATTTTTATCAGTAGACCTTTTTGTGAAATGAAATACCTTCCCAGGGGCAGCGTAATCTAAATCAAGCCAGAAGTTCACTGGTCTCCGGTCTTCTATTAAAACTCCAAGATAAGTGCAGCTGTGTTATTCTTGCAAACATTCTGTTATCTGGTTCATATTAAAATAATCTTTCTTCCACTGAAACCCAGTGAAGAACAATGATGAGAATCCATATTGCTTGAAAGCAGTAGCTCCCAATATTTATTTATGTGAGCTGAACAGTTATAGGTGAATTCAGATTTTGTTTAATTTAAAGCATCTGCTAGATATTTATTGTTCTAAGATATAACCCCCCCCCCTAAACTCAAGCTTATAAAATGATAAACCATTTTCTTCTTTTAATGTGTATGAGCAAACATGAGCAAACAATAGTAATTCCCCCCTCAAGTATGTAACAACAGCATCAAACAGACCTTAATAACATACATTAACTGTATCATTTATAAATAGATGTAATGGATATATTCAAATTGAACCCTTAAAACAACTCTACTTCATTTTGAAGACAAATTGACTTGGAACTCAAATCATCTTTCTTCTCCAATTAGGTCATTTTATTATAATAGAACTGAGCATGTGGAGTACAATGCTGTAAAGCGTGTGCGTCAAACCTTGGCTTGGTGGCTGTAGGTGGCACATAAAAATGTTGGCAAATGGCATGCAGTGCTGAAAATGGGCTACCGCCATACTGCCCATCTCAAGTGACATACTGTTTAAAGATATTTTTAAGGTTATTGACAACTCAAAAGATTCAACACCTCTGTGCAAGTGTGGGCCTTAATGGATTCATAATTTCACTGTTAACTTATGAGTTAATGGCAAGAAACAAGCCATTCTTTTTGTGAATATTTTTTTTAAATCTAAACAATAAGCACAAAAAACAACACTTACTAATAAGGACATCCCAAATGCAAAAAAATAATATAACTAAAATAATCAGTATGTAAGAACTCAAAACAATTTATTAAATATCAAAATCAACAATACAGCAATAATAAAAACTACATGATAGCAGGGGAGTAACAGATACTGTATGTTTCGTCCCAAAGCAACTTAATCATTGACTGATATGAGTAAAAAAAAGACTTCTTAAATATTAAAACTAAAGGTAAATCACTGAAGTGGAGAATTATTAGAAATATAAGTCTGATTTGCAGAATATATTGTTTTAACATCGAAATATAACAATTGTCCAAGAACAACAAAGAATCAACAAAAAATGAAATAGCTGAAAAAACTAATACTGTGAAGACAACTAACCATGTAAACATATACATAGGTCAGTGTATGAATAAACCGATACACTTTTACAGAGAAGATCACGACCATTTAAATCAAGTGCATTATTTTCATTTATATGTTGGATTGTGTATTTGTTCACACATATAATTGGTATGAAGCATTATAGAGACACAAAACACCAATTATAATATAAAATAGTTAACTATGTGTAATACAACAACTCTGTCATATACTTTTATTATTTCTTTTGCTATTTTTTCTGGTAATTTAACTGAAAATTAAGAGTTTTCCTATCCTGAGAAATGGAAGAACACACTGCATACTTCACAAGCCAAATTCTAGCCCATCCCTGACCATAATTGGCTTAAGCAAGGGAGATACGATAAACAACTACCAAACAATTATAGTTTTTTTTTAACAAAATTAAAGTGGTAAGCTTTGTCTGTCCAGATTGGCTCCTCAAATTAAGTCAAGTGGTGGGGGAAGTTTGGCTATTGAAAAACAATTGCAGCAAAAAAAGTGTTAATGCATTCAAAACGTGTTCTCACGTACCTAGTATGCTCATTTATTGCAAGACTTCCAAAGAAAAAAATCTTGTTTTTCCAAGGTGTTAACCATCCCTTCAATATGCTGTTTTATGCTTTAGGCAGTGAAAAAGTTACAATAGCCAATTATTATACTTAAAACTGTATTACATTTAGAGTTCCTTATCAGCCAGTTAATATATTTTCTAAAACACTATGACCTAGTTCCCATTGCTGTGGTAACCTGTATAAAATGGTGGTAACTACAAGTATTTCCATTAACGTCTATGGGGATGTTTTATGTTAGCACCAGTTTACACAGTTTATAACAGCAATATAAATTAGACCTTTGGCCTAGTTTCCATTGAGGTGGTAAATTATGGAAACTGGTGATAAAAACATTTATCTCCATCAAAGTCTATGGAGGTTTTTTAAGTTACCACCAGTTTTCAAACTTTGCCACCTCAATGGAAACTGGGCCTAAGGGCTTTAAAATGGAGTATAAGTTAACGTTGTATGAATGCTTAGATCTCGAACATCGCACCTTAACAAGTTCGTTGCTATGGTAACCCGACCTAACACTATAAAAGTTACGTTTAATGCCTGCACTACTTACCTGTGATTGCCTCTAGAAAGAAAAACACAAGAGTTATGTTGGTCACAAAACAAACACACAAGATATAAAAAAAAAATGTTTTATTTAAGGAAAAACTTTTTTTTTTCTTTTAACCAATTTTTAAATTTATTGATATATGTAACATTTATTGTTGCCCTAGGCATAGGCCAAGTTGGAGTTTAGGATATATGTCCTTGAATATATTTTTATATGTAAATACATATTGATATTTACGTATGAACATAACTCCAACTAGTCCTATACCAGGGCCAGCAATACATATTATATATAACAATACATTTATAAAGTGAAACGCTTGTTTGTAAACTTTAATATCTCAAGGAGAACTAGGCCTCCAGAAGCTTATGTTTCCCCTTTTACACCTAGTTCAGTGTGTCCTAATGCTTGAGACTATATCAGCAGTTTCTGACAGTGTTTTACCTGTTTGCACGTTCAGTGGAAATCGGCTGTAATTTTGGGCTTTTCGTCTTCTACTATTTTTTATGGGATTTGTTTTTGACAGCTGGTCCCAGCTGCTGGTAATGATGGAAAATGCCCATCAGAAACGGTCAATAAGCATAATGGCTTCCGAAAGTAGTTTTTTGGCTCAATCGAAATGAGCTCTTAGAGTGATCCACCAATTTAAGATCATAATTTACTCAAAATATGTGAACAAAAGAAAACTATCACAGGTGTAAGCATATAAAAGCTAAGGATATTCAGATATGTCTGTGACAGATATAGCTATATAGACAATTCAAGGGGCATAACTAGATTCTGCATAGATGTATTTAAAAGTATAAAACTGTGTATTTATGTCACTGGTTTACTAGATTTTTAAGTAAAAAAGACCTCCACTTCCAAACCTTATGCACATTATACATAAATGTCACTCACCACTCAATACACTCTTCTGCCTGTACTCAATATGCAGGTGTAACCATATGTGTCCTCAAAAAAAATTCCACGAGGGGGACAACGAAAATCAATGATAAGAGAGAGAGTTGCTCGTTGTACACTTAAGATGCAAATTATTCTAAAAATTGTGGCTCATTGGCATAAAAAATAAGTAAAAATGGGTGCTTGTGTTTGGATATAAAGAGCAAAAATCCAGGAGGGTATTTTCTCTTTCTTCCCCCCCCTCAACACCCATGAGTACAACAGCAAGAGTGAATAAACATCACTTGCTACAGTATTGGGAGCTGTTTTGCAGAGGGGCACAGCACTGCAACGGGTGGGAAAGAGGGAATAATTTAAAGTTAAAAATCTGTGATGAAAACAGTAAAATATATACACAATTCAGTTTGATTTGTTTTTAAGTTACCCAAAACAAACAGGATTACTATAGAGACCATCCTGGAGTCATTTGACAATTATCAAACTATTTTAGAAGTCATTTGCCCATCATCAGACATCATCAGGCTTGTAAAGACATCAGCTAAACTAAAAAATTGTGGGTGATGATTAGCAGATAACCTTACTGATTACGTCACAAGCATGAACAGCCAGTGAATAACTCTTGAGTCATCTCATTTACATATTTAAAATGACTAGTCTGGAATCATCTATTACTTCAGAATCACTCCAAGAACATCATCCTTTTTGACTAGGGTAGCCGATAAAGACTGTATTTTAGAGAAATCAACTCTGATACCCCTCTACCGTTCAGGCAGATACCCCTCTACCGTTCCTCATTCTTCTATTTATCACACCCCATTGTGGAGGGGAAATTATAAAAAATACTACTATTTGCTCATCACACAACTGCCTAACCACACCCCTAGACCCCCTGACTCTGCCCTCAAAAACAAATATGACAAGACAAGGTCCTTATGTTTCATTTACTTCAATATCTCTTACTTCAATATCTCTGTATTGAGCTGCATAGAAAACCATTTATTATTATTATTATTATCATCATTTATTTGTATAGAGCCGCCAAATTCTGTAGCATTTAAAGATATATGACCATTATATGGTAACACTAAAATGATATGTTACAAAATTACATGTATTCAATTCCTTTGGTTGAAGAAGGAGAGGAAATCTGCTTGTCGGCTATTAAGATAAATTACAGATTAAGATTTAGCTTGGATAATTAAACTTCAGCATCTAGATACTGTACATAGACTTTGTACTTAGTATTTCCCTCCCAAAAGCTTGAGAAATCTAGGCTACCTAGTGTGAGTATGAGATCATGGGTTTTAACATAAATGCAATCACTAAATAGTTTAATAGTGACTTCCTTAACAATATACTCCTATCATTATTCATGGGTATAGTTATAATTATTTGTTTCTCACATGTATTTTCTATGCTGAGACTGTCACTAATAAATTTAGCACATGAGAACGTACCCCTTTTTGCAGTAAATACTGATATAATGGAAATATAAAGTGCATATGTGTATTCCATACCATTGTGCTATATTCCTTTCACCTGTCCTGCGTTAGAAAGTTTACAATATAGTCATCTTTCAGGCACTGATTACAGGACAGGAAATGAGAGAATTAAACTGTCTGGTTAAACTTCCTTTACCTATCAGCACTCTGTGACTTACACTGGATTAGAAACCTAAGTATTTCACAATGACATTGTTACCCTTTTTTTAATTAATTTCCTTTAAAAAAAAATAAAAAAATAAAAAAATACTTTTTTAAAGATGAACTATTGTGGTCTGTTTTGAAAATGCATTTTTTTTGTTTTTACAAAATGAAAGCAAAAGGAAAAAATGTGTTTTTCATCTGGGATATTAGATACTATACTAGTTTGTTTTCTATTTATAAAAAAATGATAGGCTTTTCAGCTGGAAGTGAAATAACCTTCTGATTATGTTATGGAATCTTCTAGTGTATTATGAAATTATAAACAATCTGGCACTTTCTCTTCAGGACAATACAACAGGAATAAAATTGCATGGATCTAGTAATGAGTCTACGTTTGCAAAACTTTAAGGATGAATTAACCAGAATAGCTTGTTATTATATTGTACGTGGAAGCCAGAGGCAGTTGCCTTTTTTCAGCCTCATGTTACATCAGATCTACAGATGTCAAGTACAAACCCAAACAAAAATGGCAATTTCAATTCTAAACATCAATTTTTAAAACTTACGCAACAATAAAATAGAACAGTTTTCAAATAATCCGGTGTATCTGAACATGTGTTTGAACTGTGTGTAACGTAAAAGTAAACTGGGAAATTCAAATATAAAAATAGTTATGATGTTCTCCAGAGATGGCAAAAGTTATAACTGTACCAGTTTTCCTAGGGCATAATATGCATCTGAATGTCCTGCCCTTTAAAATAAAACAGGCATAAAACAAACACTGGGGCCCATTTATCAAGCTCTGTATGGAGCTTGAGAGCCCGTGTTTCTGGCGAGCCTTCAGGCTCGCCAGAAACACCAGTTATGAAGCAGCGGTCTAAAGATCACTGCTACATAACCTGTCTGCCTGCTCTGAGGAGGTGGACAGACATCGCCATAAATTAAACCCGATCGAATACGATCGGGTTGATTGACACCCCCCTGCTAACGGCCGATTGGCCGCAAATCTGCAGGGAGCGGCATTGCACCAGCAGATCACAAGAGCTGCTGGTGCAATGCTGAATGTGGAGAGCGTATTGCTCTCCGCATTCAGCTAGGTCTGTCGGACATGATCCGCAATGTCGGATCATGTCCGACAGGCCTTTCATAAATAGGCTCCAATATATCTAACGTCATCTGTGCTCTGTCATCTTTGAAACTCCTGCAAAGGAACTTGATAAATACTCAACACCCACAGACCGAATGATAACATACATCATAAATTATAAACTTATTGGTCACTGCAGGGACCCAAGAAACAAGATGGCACTCATGACCAAATTGTGCCAAATAAAAAAAGATACTGATCACGTTACCACCATCAATGAAAAGTAAAACAAGAGAGAAACATATCTACAAGATATCAACAGTTGCAACATGTAAAGAGACTTGTAGAGTAAAATGAGTGAATCCCTTCAGTTTTTGGTGATTGACGGCCATTTTTGGTCATTTATGGGGAAACATAAATCAAATATCATGGTAGCTATCAAGCTCAACTGTGTTTGATAAAATTGTTCTGCGAAATCATCAATGTTTTGATAAAAAAAATAGCTTTCAATATCCTTTTTTTATATTGAATAAGAAATTGAGAAAGATTGGATTAAAGGCATATACGGGATAATAAAATATTTTATATGTTTTGTATATTATGTACAATTTACTTTGGGTGTTCTGGGGTGGAAACATTCTGTGTGCGCAAACAATATGCCTGTCGCCTGTTTACGTGACTATTCTGCTTTGTTTATATGTTTCTATACTGTAATTGCATTACATCATTTCTATATGCAAAATAAATGTTTAAATAACTATTGAAATGTAAATTTGTTAGCACAGTTTGCAGTCCAGGGACACACCCCTTGATAAGTATCTTAAGTGTTGCTATCCTTATCTCTTTTTCTGTGTCCACTTATATATAAATAGAATCCTGTATTAATCAAACAATCACTGTGCAGAATATAAGAGTTAGGGTTCTAAATTCCACAAAATGCACTTCAGCCTCCCTTAGATCAGTTGACAAAACTACGGTTTTCAGATTTAAATTACTAGTAAGGCTGGGAAAATAAATAATAAAAGTTCAGTACAAAATTGTTTCTCTAGGTATTATCAAACATTTTGATTTAAAGGAATATGAAACCCAATTTTTTTTCTTTCATGATACAGATAGAGCATCAATTTTAAGCAACTTTCTAACTTAATCCTATTATCAATTTTTCTTCATTCTCTTGGTATTTTTAATTAAAAAGTAGGAATGTAAGTTTAGGAGCCGGACCATTTTTGGTTCAGCACCTGGGTAGCGCTTGCTGATTGGTGGCTAAACATAGCCACCAATCAGATTTCCAATCTCTTTAGAAATTGATGATATTAAAACCCATTATCATCTAACAATGTGATATATTTTGAGAGTTATCCGCCAGTAATATACCATCCCTCATATATAAGCTACAAGAATCGAAGTACAACAATGAATTATGTTAAAATACTTTTTATTTCGTTTCCTTATAACAATTTCAATACAAAGAAAACATCTTACAAATTCTACATCCTCTTTCAAATGTTGCATTTTGAGTATAACAACATACATTCTTAAGATTAAATGACATTTGTGGAATGGTCTTCCTTTATGAGACTTTTTAGAACGTCTGCAACTTATCATATGACGATTGTTTTAAAGTCTTTCGCCACGTTTAGAAACGTTATGGTTATAAAGGCTAAAAAATACTGCCACATTGAATTCTCACAATCTATAAATTAAGATCTTTTTCCTCTGCAAAATGTAGAAACATGTTTCCTATAATTTTAAACTTTGTAGAACAAAAAATACAATACAAACATTAAAACATGGTCGTCACTTGAGTTTAAAGAGTCTAATTACCATCTTTTCATTTTCTTATTTTATGCGGTTACCATGGTTCACGGATATGAAAAAAAAACAAAAAACATAACACTTCCTTATCACATTCGTCTTGTTCCTGACACTCAACTCATGAAGAATTATACATAATCCAATAAAACCAAATTTTATGGAATTGGTCAATATCTCCATGAATCCAGGCTACCCTCTCAGTCATGTTCTATATGTATTTTATCTTATCTAAGACTTCCTGCCAAACAGGTGGACCCCCCTTCCAATGTCTCGCTTTACATACTGGTAGTTGTGCACAAGATCTAAATTAATTTATTAGTTGTGGTATTTAGTTGGTGGATTCCTTGGTTCATTAGTGCCTGGGAAATGGTAAGGGTTATAGGTTTGTCAAGTTTATTTAATTGGTTCCATATGTCCCTTATCGTATCGCAGTCCCATCACATATGTCTATATGAACCTTGTTCTCCACAGCCTCTATAACAAAGTTCAAATTTGGTGGGTGAGTAGTGACATGTTCTTATAGGTGTTAAATACCACCTAAACAATGTTTTTATGCAGTTTTCTCTAAGATCTGCGCTTATCAGACCCCTGCAGGAGTCAAATAATATTTGGTCCCATTCGTTTTTTGGGAGAGAAATCCCCACATCCTACTCCCATTGTATGACTATGGAGGATTTAGTGGTGTATTTTTTGTCTTGAATAGCTAGATAGATATGGAGATAACGTTTTTCTCTAGAAGGGTTTTTACAAATTTTCTCTAAGGTTGTATTTGGTGTTTTCCCTTGAGTGTTTTTAAATTTGTTGAGTGCAGAGGAGATTTGTAAGTAGATGAACCAATGAAGCTTTTGTGGATGTAGTCTCTCCTGTAATTGGTTATAAGTTAGTATGCAAATTTTTGTCGATAAAGTCTGCTACTCTATATAGGCCTTTATTAGACCATTTTCCAATTTGTCTGTGTGTTTCTTTTGGTAATAAGTATCTTATTGGTCTAAGCCATGATTTTGATGGGAACATCTGAGGAATTAGTAATTTATTTCCAACTTGTTATTGTGTCTATTGTATCAGATAGTCTAAAGGTACTTTAATCATAGTTCCCTTTTAGGTCCCATAAAAAATCGTTTGATTAGTCGATTAGATTAGTTAGGGAGTATAATGGATTAGTCAGTGTTAATAGGATATCGTCCACAAATAGTGAAAGTTTGTATTCCGAGTCTTTAATGTTTACCCCTCAGATTCCATCAGAGTTTATAATGCAGGAAGCCAGAGGCTCTATGCACAGGGCAAATAGGAGGACAGCCCTGTCTTGTACCATTCTTTATGTCAATAGATTTAGATTGGAATCCTGCCGAACGAATTGTGGCTGTCGGAGTAGAGTAGATACCCTTAACTGCCTGTATGAATGAACCTTTAAATCCCATTATAGATAGTACTTCAAACATATATGTCCAGTCAATTCTGTCAAACACCTTCTCCACGTCTAAAGAAAGGAGCAGAGAAGGCATTTCCCTTTGCTTTAGGTATTCTGTCAGATCAATTGTCCAACGTATGTTATCAGGGGCTTCCCTATCTTGAATAAAACCCACCTGGTCTGGGTGTATTAACTGGGGGAGAATTGACTTAAGTCTATTGGCCAAGATCTTGGTTGATCAAAGAGTTTTGCCTATAGCTCTGACACAGTGTCGGGTTTTTCCCTCATTTGGGTTTCGGCCCTGAATATATCTGTGGGGATTTCAGCACCTTCCATTACATCATTGCAGAATTTCTTTAAGTGTGGTACTAATGTCGTTTTAAATAACTTGTAATATTCACTGGGCAGGCCATGCGGCCCTGCAGCTTTACCAGGTTTTAAATATTTGATCAACTGAAGGATTTCTTGTGTGGAAATCTCTGTATTCAAAGTTTCCCTGTCTGTGGGGCTAATGGTATTAAGTTTGGCCTTTTGTAGAAACTGTGATAAGAGCAGTTGTGTTTGTGTTGTTGTTTTCACTTTTTGTCCATCATATAGTGTTTCATAGTACGTCGCAAAGGTATCAGAAATATCTTGTGGGCTTGAAGTGTGAATGCCATCTTGTGTTTGCAATTTTGAGATAGAGTATGTTTTTATCCTGTTCCTTAATTTGTTAGCTAAATATCTGTCAGGTTTATTTTAAAATAAAAAGTAGTTGGCTTTTAACTTTTGGATAGATCTCATTACTGAATCATTTAAAATTTTTGTTAGTAATTTCTTTTGGTTTGGAGTGTCCTAAAGGTGGTGTTGGAAAGCGTTCTTTTGTGTTGGTCTTCTAGTGCTTGTATTTCTAAGCAAGCTAGTACACAGATGGCAACTAGAACCACACGGGTACCTGTAAGAGGCGCCAAGTAAAAAGGAATTTAAAATTACTGTATATAATATACAAAGAGGGTCATAAAATAGGGTGGATAAAAGAAGAAAATAAACAAAATACAATTGACTCCAATAGTCACAAGCATAGACACAAATATATCTAAAAATATCAGATCATATGTGGCTTATAGTGTAGATAATACAAACTAGCATACAGTAAATGAGGTCACAAACTAGCATACAGTATGAGAGGTCACAAACCATACACATCAGCTAGTTAGCTAAAATATACACAAATCTATACATGTAAACAGAGGATCAAGTGGAAAGTCCAAATATGACTAATCGTATGAGAAAGTCCTGCTATTATGATTTTGTGTAGTCTCCAAACACAGATCCAAAACTGGAGGCAGCTCCTCTAGAGTGTCAAGCCACAACACAGGATATGATAATCTAAAACAGAGCAGATAGAGGGCGCCACATGGTGCAGATCAGACTAATCCACAAAAGGTGATGGTAGATATTAAGAATCTTACTCACGTGGTAAAAAGCACTAATGTGCAGTATAGGCGGTCCAGAACCAACCGGTCGTCCGGTAGACCCAGTGGCAAAACAATCAACAGATTGAATCCTCGTCCCACCAGGGGGAGTCCAGAGATCCCAGGAACAAATGGAGATCCGGTAGGCTCAGTAGTGAAGTAGTCAGCGGTTGGAGTCCTCGTCCCACCAGGGGGAGTCCAGAGATCCCATGAACAAATGGAAGGAATAATATTTTCCAATAATGGATAGGCAGCAATATGAGAGTGAAGATATTTATTATAAAAATTTAAAAGTTTAAAATCAACAGCAACATGTTTCTCAGTGTCACAGCACTGTTTCATCAGGCTCACTGATGAAACTTTTTAAACTTTTAAACTTTTATAATAAATATCTTCACTCTCATATTGCTGCCTATCCATTATTGGGAAATATTATTCCTTCCATTTGTTCCTGGGATCTCTGGACTCCCCCTGGTGGGAAGAGGACTCCAACCGCTGACCGCTTCACTACTGAGCCTACCGGATCTCCATTTGTTCCTGGGATCTCTGGACTCCCCCTGGTGGGACGAGGATTCCATCTGTTGATTGTTTTGCCACTGGGTCTACCGGACGACCGGTTGGTTCCGGACCACCTATACTGCACATTAGTGCTTTTTACCACGTAAGATTCTTAATATCTACCATCACCTTTTGTGCATTAGTCTGATCTGCACCATGTGGTGCCCTCTATCTTCTCTGTTTTAGATTATGCTTGTATTTCTGTTTAGAGCTGGTCTATGACTTTATTAGTTGTTTTGGTAATTCTAGATTTTGCTTTTATAAGGATCCCCCTGATATATGGCTTGTGTGCAGCCCATAAGTTGATGGGGTTAATTGTAGTATTTTCATTAAATTGCCAATATTCTTTCATTGTTTGTAGTATTTTGGTATGAAATTGTTTGTTTTTTAAAATGTTCAGATCGAATGTCCACAATCTTTGTCTTTTGAAATTGATTATACTGTCATTTCTAGCTGAACTACTGAATGGTCAAACCAGACACAGGGATGTATATGTGAATGGGAAATATTCAGGATCAAAATCTGACTCACTAGAATGTAGTCCAATCTTGAATAAGTTTTTTGTGCGTGTGAATAATAAGTATGATCCAACATTGTGCCATATAATGTTTCCCAAGTGTCAATAAGATTATGTTCTAGTAGTGTCTCCAATTGATTTTGAAATTGAGTTTTGTCTGTGTTGTACGTTTGTAATTTTAGCGTCTCCCAAATTGGAATGAGATGTCAAAGTGATGTTGAAATCTCCTGCTAATATGATTCTAGGTTGTGACCACTGTGTTAGGAGATGTGAAATCTGGTGGAAGAAAGAGTTCGGACTTTCATTTGGAGCATAAACATCACACAAAGTCACTCTGGTGTCCTGTATACGCCCTCTAACTATGAGAAATCTACCATCGGGTCTTTTATAATTTCTTCTTTCTCAAATTGTAGAGAGGAGTGTATGAGGATTGAGACTCCTCTATTATTTTGGTCGGTCACGGAGTGGTGGTGAATAGGGAAATGTTTGTGCCAAAATTTATAATAATGATAGGCTTAAAGCTTCTAAGTGACAAGAAAGTAACTACCAATAATAATAACTGTTTTTACAATTAGGATCCAATACAAGATAGGAGGTGGGGATAATTTTGGTATAAAAATCATCAATTCCGGCTGGTGCGTACCCCACGCGTCAGGGGCACTCTCATACTTTATAACCCTTTCCACTCAAATACTTTGTCATATACCATATACCTTTTAACCCTTATAAAACATTTTATTAATATTTCTAAAAAATATTTTTTATCATAAAGTTTATATACAAGTGTAATAGTTTATTTAAATGTATTTAATGTTGTGTTTGGTGAACATTTTTTTAACCCTTACATTTTACGTTAGGTCGTCTCAGGTCTTCAGTCGTGCTAATTCAGTGAGCGCAAATCTTGTTTGCCTTTGAGTGCACTATTTACTTTCAACTTATAACCAGGCGATGATGATGTAAGATTAGCTGTGTGGTTTATGGTCTTCTAAAAGGGACATTAAACACAAAATTCTATTTCTCATAAAAAAAATGTATTATGCATAATTAAAAACTTTTGCAATACACTCTCATTATTTATTTCCTCTGCTTTTCTATTAAATTAACTCTGAAAACTGAATTATTTCCTCCTCGCCCCCATAGAGCGGCTGGAGTTCATTCTATGGAATGCAAAACCTGACTCTCTCATGCTGCACAGTGATTGGTTGATATTTACAAGAGCACATTTATATCTGTCCCTAATTGGCCACAGTAAATTCTAGGGGGTCTATTTATAAAGCAGCGGATGCTGCCTCCGACCCACTCCGCTTCAGTTCCGGCTGAAGCGGAAGTTAAGAAGCAGCGGTCCTAAGACCGCTGCTCCTTAACTCGTCCACCATCTCTGAGGTGGCAGAAAGCAATCAGCCCAATCGAATACAATCGGGCTGATTGACACCCCCTGCTAGCGGCCGATTGGCCGCAAATCTGCAGGGGGCGATATTGTACCAGAAGTTCACAAGAATAAATGGACCCCCAGAGGATTTTTCAAGGGGAATGAAAAGCAATGTACATTTAAAAATGTACAATGATACATTAGGGATGCTATTAGCTTAAGGAATCAGTGGAAGACCCAAAACTTTTTTTTTTTATTTGCTGCTAATTTGACTGGCTGGCCCTTTGTATAACGTGTGAATAAAGAATTAGATTTCTTGTGTGTTCTTTTTTGTGTGCATATTTGCATATACCAAAAGAAGCACTAGTTTAGCAATCATGTCTGATACATCAATGATCCTGTATTTGGTTCGTTCCAGCTGTTTAAGCTGATCGTATAGCCAGTCAGTATCTTAACATTTGCACATCTGAAAACTGTTTGAGACCTCTGTAAAATTAGATAATAGTCTCATTCCTCTTACCAATCAAATAGGTGTCCACAGTACAAAACCACTGTGACTTCAGTAATTGCAACAATAATGTCTGCATGGAATAAAAAAGGGCTTTTCTAATTAGGCATCTAAGCTATTCCATCTGGCATTGAATTAACCCTTTTGTGAAGATCTTGTTCTAGTAAAGAAGACAAATGCTGTATGCTATATAGAGATGACTTGTCCTGTTATGACACTTTAAACTCAATATATCAAAAGATCCACTATTTGGAACATCATTAAAGTTTAAGGGGCATATCTATCAAGCTCCGTATGGTGCTTGAAGCCCCGTGTTTCTGGCGAGCCTTCTAAAGACCCCTGCTCCCTAACCTGTCCGCCTGCTCTGAGCAGGCGGACAGACATTGCCGCAATTCAACCCAATCGAATAAGATCGGGTTGATTGACACCCCCTGCTGCTGGTGCAATGCTGAATAGGGAGAGCGTATTGCTCTCCGCATTCAGCGAGGTCTGTCCGACAGGTCCGACAGACCTTTGTTAAATAGCCCCCTAAAGCTTTACCCTACTAAAAACTTTATATTAAAGGGATCTAAAGGTAAAATTAGAGTTTTGTGATTCCGTTTATAATGCAGTTATTAAATTAACTTTTCAATTTACTCCCATTGTCAAATGTATTTAATTTTCTTAGTAGCCTATGTTGTAAAAAAAAAAAAAAAACGTTAACAGCTCATATACATATATGACTGTGAGATAAGAAAAATAATAATCAAAATGATTTTCTTGTTTTGCTATAAATAAATAAAGTTTAAATCTGCATTCTCTGTCTGAATCTTGTTTCATTAGGACTTTCATTTCCCTTAAAAGCTTTACACTCTTTTAAACATTCCTTTTTTATGCAGATCTTGTGCAAGGCAGTTTGTTATTACATATAAATATATATATACACATGCATAAATATGTACAAATTATGTTAATTTCTTTTAAATGTTATATTGCATTAAAGGGACATTATACACTAGATTGTTCTTTGCTACATGTTTTGTAGATTATCCATTTAAATAGTCTATACAGCTTTTTTTTTTTAAATGTATAGTTTTGCTTATTTTTAAATAACATTGCGCTAATTTTCAGACTCCTAACCAAGCCCCAAAGTTTTAGAAGTATACTGACGTCTACCAAATGACAAACTGATACAGCTTTACTAAGTCATGAAAGTGCATAATAAAAAGACTCTGCAATAGTATTTTTAAATTTTCAAATTTCAAAATGTACTTCAAATTGCTGGCTCCCTGTATCAAGTGACAACCATAGGCCAATTACAGATTCATATACATATACAATGTGAACTCTTGCACGTGCTCAGTAGTAGCTGATGCCTCAGAAATTGTGCTCACAAAAAGACAGTGCACATTTTGATAATGTGAGTGTATGTATCTGTGAGTGTTTTATGTGTGTCTTTGAGTGTGTCTGTCTATGAGTATGTGTGTCTGTCTTTGAGTGTGTGTCTGAGTCTGTGTGTATGTGTGTGTATGTATCTGTGAGTGTTTGTGGGTGTCTAGGAGTTTGTGTGTCTATGAGTATGTGTGTCTGTGTGTGTCTATGAGTGTGTGTCTATGAGTGTGTGCGTCTATGAGTATGTGTGTCTGTGTGCGTCTATGAGTGTGTGTCTCTGAGTCTGTGTGTATGTGTGTGTATGTATTTGTGAGTGTTTGCAGGTGTCTATGAGTGTGTGTGTCTATGAGTATGTGTGTCTGTGTGTGTCTATGAGTGTGTGTATATCTGTGAGTGTGTGTATATATATCTGTGAGTGTTTTTGGGTGTCTATGAGTCTGTGTGTCTATGAGTATGTGTGTCTGTGTGTGTCTATGAGTGTGTGTCTATGAGTGTGTGTATATCTGTGAGTGTGTGTATATATATCTGTGAGTGGTTTTTGGGTGTCTATGAGTGTGTGTGTTTGTCTATGAGTGTATGTGTGTCTGTGTGTGTCTATGAGTGTGTGTGTTTGTCTATGAGTGTATGTGTGTGTCTATGAGTGTGTGTCTCTGAGTGTCTGTATATCTGTGAGTGTTTTTGGGTGTCTATGAGTGTGTGTGTGTGTGTGTTTTTCTATGAGTGTATGTGTGTGTATGTATTTGTGAGTGTTTGTGGGTGTCTATGAGTGTGTGTGTCTATGAGTATGTGTGTCTATATGTGTGTATATATCTGTGAGTGTTTTTGGGTGTCTATGAGTGTGTGTGTTTGTCTATGAGTGTATGTGTGATAGACAAGTAAGTATATTGACAATGAGGTAAATAGCAACAATGTTGTACTCTCTCTGTTAGTGGTGTCTCCAGGATTTTCTTATAGGGGGGTGCTGATTTGACATTTACTGCATGAAGACACCACCTGTGAGTAGAGATAGACAAACACTGGAGTTTCAACATATGACTGATAGAACAAGTGCTCTGTTCAAATCTTAAACTTTGAATACAAAAAAGTTTACATTCAAATATTTAATTTAACATTTGAATACATTATTTAAGCATAAATATAATATTTGAATACAATGGCCTAAATTCAATAAAAACACGTTCATAGAACTGATATATTGCAGAAAATGCATAAAAACTCTCTGTAACTTCTCCACTAGACAATTGCAGAATTCAAAGAGATTTTTTTACATAAGAGCAGGCAGTGACCAGATAAGATCCAATAAATTTAATGGAACTATTTATATCTCACAACTTTTAAATTCTCGAAGCACAAAAAACACTTCCAATGTTAAGGATTCCGGTACCAAAAAATGTTTGGAAATTTACAAACAAACAAATAAAAATGCTATTTTCTATTAAACAGTCCACAATAACAACAACAACAACAACAACAAAACTTGTCAGCTTTAAGACTATGAGACATGACAATAAACCGCATCTTTTTAAATCTCGTATGCGAAGTCGAGATTTAGGTAAAATATCACAATAATGCAAAATGCCTCAGAATGGCTCCAGTCAGTGTTTTAAAGGGACAGTCAACACCAAAATATTTGTTGTTTAAAAAGGTAGATAATCCCTTTTTCTCTTGTTAAGTGTATCCAGTCCACGGATCATCCATTACTTATGGGATATTAACTCCTCCCCAACAGGAAGTGCAAGAGGATTCACCCAGCAGAGCTGCTATATAGCTCCTCCCCTAACTGCCATTACCAGTCATTCTCTTGCACCCAACGAATAGATAGGATGTGTGAGAGGACTGTGGTGATTATACTTAGTTTCATACCTTCAATCAAAAGTTTGTTATTTTATAATAGCACCGGAGTGTGTTATTCCTTCTCTGGTAGAATTTGAAGAAGAATCTACCTGAGTTTTTCTATGATTTTAGCCGGAGTAGTTAAGATCATATTGCTGTTTCTCGGCCATCTGAGGAGAGGTAAACTTCAGATCAGGGGACAGTGGGCAGATTAATCTGCAAAGAGGTATGTAGCAGCTTATTATTTTCTGACAATGGAATTGATGAGAAAATTCTGCCATACCGATATAATGTAAACTCAGCCTTAAATGCAGTAGCAGCAACTGGTATCAGGCTGTCATGTATGTATATTTTACACTTCAGTATTCTGGGGAATGGCACTTCACTGGAATTATACTGTATGCATAAAACTTTAGCCTAATTTGCAGGGACTAGCAACAGGCTTTTTAATAACACTCAATTTATTAATGTTAAACGTTTTTTGCTGGCATGTAAAATCGTTTAATTTTCTGAGGTACTGGGTGAAAAAATGTTTTGGGCACTATTTTTTTCCACTTGGCAGTCGTTTTATTTAATTTATGACAGTTTACTGATCTCTCTCACTGTTATGTGTGAGGGGGAGGGGCCTTTTTTGGTGCTTTTGCTACGCATCAACAAATTCAGTCAGAAGTTTATTGTCTTCCCTGCATGATCCGGTTCATCTCTACAGAACTCAGGGGTCTTCAAAACTTGTTTTGAGGGAGGTAATCACTCACAGCAGAGCTGTGAGATTGTAGTTGACTGTGATAAAAAAAACGTTTATTTCTGTATTATTTTTTTTTCTGCTATCAGGGTTAGTTATCCTTTGCTAATGGGAGCAATCCTTTGCTAAAATTGTGTTTTTTACAAAGATTTGATGCTATAACTTTTCAGTTTATTAATTTTCAACTGTCATAACTTTTTCTGTGCTTCTTATAGGCACAGTACGTTTTCATATTATAGTAAATTACTTGAAAAGTATTTCCAAGTTGCTAGTTTATTTGCTAGTGTGTTAAACATGTCTGATTCAGAGGAAGATATCTGTGCTATATGTGCTAAAGCCAAAGTGGAGCCCAATAGAAATTTATGTACTAACTGTATTGATGCTACTTTAAATAAAAGTCAATCTGTACAAATTGAACATATTTCACCAAACAACGAGGGGAGAGTTATGCCGACTAACTCGCCTCACGTGTCAGTACCTGCATCTCCCGCTCGGGAGGTGCGTGATATTGTAGCGCCGAGTACATCTGGGCGGCCATTACAAATCACATTACAGGATATGGCTACTGTTATGACTGAAGTTTTGGCTAAATTACCAGAACTAAGAGGTAAGCGTGATCACTCTGGGGTGAGAACAGAGTGCGCTGATAATATTAGGGCCATGTCAGACACTGCGTCACAATTTGCAGAACATGAGGACGGAGAGCTTCATTCTGCGGGTGACGGTTCTGATCCAAACAAACTGGATTCAGATATTTCAAATTTTAAATTTAAGCTGGAAAACCTCCGTGTATTACTAGGGGAGGTGTTAGCGGCTCTGAATGATTGTAACACAGTTGCAATACCAGAGAAAATGTGTAGGTTGGATAAATATTTTGCGGTACCCGGCGAGTACTGACGTTTTTCCTATACCTAAGAGACTTACTGAAATTGTTACTAAGGAGTGGGATAGACCCGGTGTGCCGTTCTCACCCCCTCCGATATTTAGAAAGATGTTTCCAATAGACGCCACCACACGGGACTTATGGCAAACGGTCCCTAAGGTGGAGGGAGCAGTTTCTACTTTAGCTAAGCGTACCACTATCCCGGTGGAGGATAGCTGTGCCTTTTCAGATCCAATGGATAAAAAGTTAGAGGGTTACCTTAAGAAAATGTTTGTTCAACAAGGTTTTATATTGCAACCTCTTGCATGCATTGCGCCTGTCACGGCTGCAGCAGCATTTTGGTTTGAGTCTCTGGAAGAGACACTTGAATCAGCTCCATTAGATGAGATTACACACAAGCTTAAAGCCCTTAAGTTAGCTAACTCATTTATTTCAGATGCCGTAGTACATTTAACTAAACTTACGGCTAAGAATTCCGGATTCGCCATTCAGGCACGCAGAGCACTGTGGCTAAAATCCTGGTCAGCTGACGTTACTTCTAAATCTAAATTGCTTAATATACCTTTCAAAGGGCAGACCTTATTCGGGCCCGGGTTGAAAGAAATTATCGCTGACATTACAGGAGGTAAAGGCCATGCCCTGCCTCAAGACAGAGCCAAACCTAAGGCTAGACAGTCTAATTTTCGTTCCTTTCGTAATTTCAAAGCAGGAGCAGCATCAACTTCCTCTGCACCAAAACAGGAAGGAGCTGTTGCTCGCTACAGACAAGGCTGGAGACCTAACCAGTCCTGGAACAAGGGCAAGCAGGCCAGGAAACCTGCTGCTGCCCCTAAGACAGCATGAATCGAGGGCCCCCGATCCGGGAACGGATCTAGTGGGGGGCAGACTTTCTCTCTTCGCCCAGGCTTGGGCAAGAGATGTCCAGGATCCCTGGGCGTTAGAGATCATATCTCAGGGATACCTTCTAGACTTCAAATTCTCTCCCCCAAGAGGGAGATTTCATCTGTCAAGGTTGTCAACAAACCAAATAAAGAAAGAGGCATTTCTACGCTGCGTACAAGATCTTTTATTAATGGGAGTGATCCATCCGGTTCCGCGGTCGGAACAAGGACAAGGGTTTTACTCAAATCTGTTTGTGGTTCCCAAAAAAGAGGGAACTTTCAGGCCAATCTTGGATTTAAAGATCCTAAACAAATTCCTAAGAGTTCCATCATTCAAAATGGAAACTATTCGGACAATTTTACCCATGATCCAAAAGGGTCAGTACATGACCACAGTGGATTTAAAGGATGCTTACCTTCACATACCGATTCACAAAGATCATTACCGGTATCTAAGGTTTGCCTTTCTAGACAGGCATTACCAGTTTGTAGCTCTTCCATTCGGATTGGCTACGGCTCCGAGAATCTTCACAAAGGTTCTGGGTGCTCTTCTGGCGGTACTAAGACCGCAAGGAATTGCGGTAGCTCCGTACCTAGACGACATTCTGATACAAGCTTCAAGCTTTCAAACTGCCAAGTCTCATACAGAGTTAGTACTGGCATTTCTAAGGTCGCATGGATGGAAGGTGAACGAAAAGAAGAGTTCTCTCTTTCCACTCACAAGAGTTCCCTTCTTGGGGACTCTTATAGATTCTGTAGAAATGAAGATTTACCTGACAGAAGACAGGTTAACAAAGCTTCAAAATGCATGCCGTGTCCTTCATTCCATTCAACACCCGTCAGTAGCTCAATGCATGGAGGTGATCGGCTTAATGGTAGCAGCAATGGACATAGTACCCTTTGCACGTCTACATCTCAGACCGCTGCAATTGTGCATGCTAAGTCAGTGGAATGGGGATTACTCAGACTTGTCCCCTACTCTGAATCTGGATCGAGACCAGAAATTCTCTTCTATGGTGGCTTTCTCGGCCACATCTGTCCAGGGGGATGCCATTCAGCAGGCCGGACTGGACAATTGTAACAACAGACGCCAGCCTACTAGGTTGGGGCGCTGTCTGGAATTCTCTGAAGGCTCAGGGACAATGGAATCAGGAGGAGAGTCTCCTACCAATAAACATTCTGGAATTGAGAGCAGTTCTCAATGCCCTTCTGGCTTGGCCCCAGTTAACAACTCGGGGGTTCATCAGGTTTCAGTCGGACAACATCACGACTGTAGCTTACATCAACCATCAGGGAGGGACAAGAAGCTCCCTAGCAATGATGGAAGTATCAAAGATAATTCGCTGGGCAGAGTCTCACTCTTGCCACCTGTCAGCAATCCACATCCCGGGAGTGGAGAACTGGGAGGTGGATTTCTTAAGTCGTCAGACTTTTCATCCGGGGGAGTGGGAACTTCATCCGGAGGTCTTTGCCCAAATACTTCGACGTTCGGGCAAACCAGAGATAGATCTCATGGCGTCTCGACAGAACGCCAAGCTTCCTCGTTACGGGTCCAGATCCAGGGATCCGGGAGCGGTTCTGATAGATGCTTTGACAGCACCTTGGACCTTCGGGATGGCTTATGTGTTTCCACCCTTCCCGATGCTTCCTCGATTGATTGCCAGAATCAAACAGGAGAGAGCATCAGTGATTCTAATAGCGCCTGCATGGCCACGCAGGACTTGGTATGCAGATCTAGTGGACATGTCATCCTGTCCACCTTGGTCGCTACCTCTGAAACAGGACCTTCTGATCCAGGGTCCCTTCAAACATCAAAATCTAATTTCTCTGAAGCTGACTGCTTGGAAATTGAACGCTTGATTTTATCAAAACGTGGTTTTTCTGAGTCAGTTATTGATACCTTAATACAGGCTAGGAAGCCTGTTACCGGAAAGATTTACCATAAGATATGGCGCAAATACTTATATTGGTGCGAATCCAAGAGTTACTCATGGAGTAAGGTTAGGATTCCGAGGATATTGTCTTTTCTACAAGAAGGTTTAGAAAAGGGTTTATCCGCTAGTTCCTTAAAGGGACAGATTTCAGCTCTGTCCATTCTTTTACACAAACGTCTGTCAGAAGTTCCCGACGTTCAAGCTTTTTGTCAGGCTTTAGCTAGGATCAAGCCTGTGTTTAAAACTGTTGCTCCACCATGGAGTTTGAACTTAGTTCTTAATGTTTTACAGGGGGTTCCGTTTGAACCCCTTCATTCCATTGATATCAAGTTGTTATCTTGGAAAGTTCTGTTTTTAATGGCGATTTCCTCGGCTCGAAGAGTCTCTGAGTTATCTGCCTTACATTGTGATTCTCCTTATCTGATTTTTCATTCAGACAAGGTAGTTCTGCGTACTAAACCTGGGTTCCTACCTAAGGTGGTCACTAACAGGAATATCAATCAAGAGATTGTGGTTACATCTTTGTGTCCTAATCCTTCTTCGAAAAAGGAACGTCTGCTACACAATCTAGATGTAGTCCGTGCCCTGAAATTTTATCTACAGGCAACTAAGGATTTTCGACAAACGTCTTCCCTGTTTGTCGTTTATTCTGGTCAGAGGAGAGGTCAAAAAGCTTCGGCTACCTCTCTCTCCTTTTGGCTTCGTAGCATAATACGGTTAGCCTATGAGACTGCTGGACAGCAGCCTACTGAAAGAATTACAGCACATTCTACTAGAGCTGTGGCTTCCACTTGGGCCTTTAAGAATGAGGCTTCTGTTGAACAGATTTGCAAGGCTGCAACTTGGTCTTCTCTTCATACTTTTTCCAAATTTTACAAATTTGACACTTTTGCTTCTTCGGAGGCTGTTTTGGGAGAAAGGTTCTTCAGGCAGTGGTTCCTTCCGTATAAAGAGCCTGCCTGTCCCTCCCGTCATCCGTGTACTTTAGCTTTGGTATTGGTATCCCATAAGTAATGGATGATCCGTGGACTGGATACACTTAACAAGAGAAAACATAATTTATGCTTACCTGATAAATTTATTTCTCTTGTAGTGTATCCAGTCCACGGCCCGCCCTGTCACTTTAAGGCAGGTAATTTTTCCATTAAACTACAGTCACCACTGTACCCTATGGTTTTCCTTTCTCTGCATGTTTTCGGTCGAATGACTGGTAATGGCAGTTAGGGGAGGAGCTATATAGCAGCTCTGCTGGGTGAATCCTCTTGCACTTCCTGTTGGGGAGGAGTTAATATCCCATAAGTAATGGATGATCCGTGGACTGGATACACTACAAGAGAAATAAATTTATCAGGTAAGCATAAATTATGTTATTACCCATTCCCCAGTTTTGCATAACTAGCACTGTTATAATAATATACTTTTTACCTCTGTGATTATCTTGTATCTAACCCTCTGCAGACTGCTCCTTATCTCAGCTATATTAATATACTTTTTACCTCTGTGAAGCCTCTGCAGACTGTTCCTTATCTCAGTTATATTAATATACTTTTTACCTCTGTGATTACCTTGTATCTAAGCCTCTGCAGACTGCCCCTTATCTCAGTTATATTAATATACTTTTTACCTCTGTGTTTACCTTGTATCTAAGCCTCTACAGACTGCTCCTTATCTCAGTTATATTAATATACTTTTTACCTCTGTGATTACCTTGTATCTAAGCCTCTACAGACTGCCCCTTATCTCAGTTATATTAATATACTTTTTACCTCTGTGATTACCTTGTATCTAAGCCTCTGCAGACTGCTCCTTATCTCAGTTATATTAATATACTTTTTACCTCTGTGATTACCCTGTATCTAAGCCTCTGAAGACTGCTCCTTATCTCAGTTATATTAATATACTTTTTACCTCTGTGATTATCTTGTATCTAAGCCTCTGCAGACTGCCCCTTATCTCAGTTATATTAATATACTTTTTACCTCTGTGATTATCTTGTATCTAAGCCTCTGCAGACTGCTCCTTATCTCAGTTATATTAATATACATTTTACCTCTGTGATTATCTTGTATCTAAGCCTCTGTAGACTGCCCCTTATCTCAGTTATATTAATATCCTTTTTACTTCTGTGATTACCTTGTATCTAAGCCTCTGCAGACTGCCTCCTTATCTCATTTATATTAATATACTTTTTACCTCTGTGATCACCCTGTAGCTAAGCCTCTGCAAACTGCTCCCCTTATCTCAGTTATATTAATATACTTTTTACCTCTGTGATTACCTTGTATCTAAGCCTCTGCAGACTGCTCCCCTTATCTCAGATATATTAATATACTTTCTCTTGTTAAGTGTATCCAGTCCACAGATCATCCATTACTTATGGGATATATTCTCCTCCCCAACAGGAAGTTGCAAGAGTCCACCCACAGCAAAGCTGCTATATAGCTCCTCCCCTAACTGCCATTCCCAGTCATTCTCTTGCAAGTCTCAACATAGATAGGAGGTCGTGAGAGTCTGTGGTTTTTTATACTTAGTTTATTTCTTCAATCAAAAGTTTGTTATTTTTAAATGGCACCGGAGTGTGCTGTTTATCTCAGGCAGTATTTGGAAGAAGAATCTGCCTGCGTTTTTTCTATGATCTTAGCAGACGTAACTAAGATCCAGTTGCTGTTCTCACACATTCTGAGGAGTAAGGTACTTCAGAGGGGGAATGGCGTGCAGGTTTTCCTGCAAATAAGGTATGTGCAGTAAAATATTTTTCTAAGGAATGGAATTGACTAAGAAAATACTGCTGATACCGAAGTAATGTAAGTACAGCCTTTAAATGCAGTGAAAGCGACTGGTACCAGGCTGATTGATAGAGATATATGCTAAGGTATGTGCAGTAATATATTTTTCTAAGGAATGGAATTGACTAAGAAAATACTGCTGATACCCAAGTAATGTAAGTAAAGCCTTAAATGCAGTGATAGCGACTGGATCAGGCTTATTAATAGACATACATACTCTTATAAGAATGTGTTTTAAAACGTTTGCTGGCATGTTTAATCGTTTTTTAACATATGTTTGGTGATAAAACTTATTGGGGCCTAATTTTTCCACATGGCTGGCTTAAATTTTGCATAGAAACAGTTATAGGGAAGGTAATCCACAGCTCAGCTGTGGCAGTTTTGTTGTGTCTGTTTAAAAAAATGTCGTTTTTTTTTTTGTTTTTTTTTAATCTGTTTTTTTGCATTAAGGGGTTAATCATCCATTTGCAAGTGGGTGCAATGCTCTGTTAACTTATTACATGTACTGTAAAAATTTCGTTTGATTTACTGCCTTTTTTCACTGTTTTTCAAATTTTGACAAAATTTGTTTCTCTTAAAGGCACAGTAACGTTTGTTATATTTGCTTGTTAACTTGATTTAAAGTGTTTTCCAAGCTTACTAGTCTCTTTATTAGTTCTAACATGTCTAACATAGAGGAGGCTCTGTGTTTATTATGTTTAAAGCCATAGTGGAACCCCATTTTAGAATGTGTACCAGATGTACTGATTTCATGTTAAACAATAAAGATCATTTTTTGTATTTAAAAACATTATCACCAGAGGATTCTGTCGAGGGGGAAGTTATGCCGACTAACTCTCCCCACGTGTCAGACCCTTTGACTCCCGCTTTAGGGACTCACGCTCAATTGGCGCCAAGTACATCAAGGGCACCCATAGCGTTTATTTTACCAGAGGATTCTGTCGAGGGGGAAGTTATGCCGACTAACTCTCCCCACGTGTCAGACCCTTTGACTCCCGCTCCAGGGACTCACGCTCAAATGGCGCCAAGTATATCAATTGCGCCCATAGCGTTTATTTTACAAGACATGGCAAAGGTTGTGTATAATACACTGGCAGCAGTATTAGTCAGACTACCTGAAATTAAAGGAAAGCAAAACAGCTCTGGGGGTAGATACAGAGCATACAGACGCTTTAAGAACCATGTCTGATACTACCTCACAATATGCTTAGTCTGTGGGTGATATTTGTGACTCAGGGAAGATGATTTAACCTGATTCTGATATTTCTACATTTAAAATTTATGCTTGAGAACCTCCACTTGTTGCTCAGGGAGACTTTAGCTGCTCTGAATGAATGTGTACAATCGCAGTGCCAGAGAAATTGTGTAGACTGGATAAATAATATGCAGTGCCGGTGTGTACTTATGTTTTTCCAATACCTAAAGAGGTTTACTAAAATTTTTCATAAGGAATGGGATAGACCAGGTGTGCCGTTCTCTTCCCCTCCTATTTTTTAGAAGAATGTTTTCTAATAGTTGCCACCACACGGGACTTATGGCAGACAGTTCCTAAGGTGGAGAGAAGAGTTTCTACTCTAGCTAAGCGTATCACTACCTCTGGCGAGGACTGTTGTGCTTTTTTAGATCCAATGGATAAAAAATGTTTATTCAACAAGGTTTTATCCTGCAGCCCCTTGCACGCATTGTTCCTGTCACTGCTGCTGCGGCGTTCTGGTTTGAGTCTCTTGATGAGGCTTTACAGGCTCCATTGGATGAATATATTTGACAAGCTTAGAGCACTTAAGCTAGCCAATTCCTTTGTTTTCTGATGCCTTTGTTCCTTTGACTAGACTAACGGCTAAGAATTCTGTTTTTTACTATACTGGCGCGCAGAGCGCTATGGCTTATATCATGGTCAGCTGTCGTGACTTTAATAAATAAGCTACTTAACTTCCCTTCAAGGGGCAGACCCTATTCAGGCCTAGTTTGAAGGAGATTATTACTTATATCACTGGAGGAAAAGATCATGCCCTTCCTCAGGACAGGTCCAAATCAAGGGACAAAAAAGGCCTAATTTTCGTGCCTTTCGAAAATTCAAGGCAGGTGTGGCATCAACTTCCTCTAAGGCAAAATAAGAGGGAACTTTTGCTCAGTCCAAGGCGGTCTGGAGACAACCGGACCTGGAACAAAGATAAGCAGGTCAAGGAGCCTGCTGCTGCCTCTAAAACAGCATGAGGAACGGACCCCTATCTGGTAACGGATCCTATAGGGGGCAGACTTCATTCTTCGCCCAGGCGTGGGCAAGAGATGCCCAGGATCCCTGGGCATTGGAAATTATACCCCAGAGATATCTTCTGGATTTCAAAGCTTTCCCCCCCAAAAAAGGGGAGTTTTTGCCTTTCACATTTATCTGCAAACCAGATAAAGAAAGAGACATTCTTGCATTGTGTACGTGACCCATTCAGTTCCAATAGAGGAACAGGGACACAGTTTTCCTCAAATCGGTTTGTGGTTCCCAAGGAAAGGAAACCTTCAGACCTATTTTGGATCTAAAAGATCTTAAACAAATTCTTTAGAATTCTATCATTTAAGATGGAAACTATTCGTACCATCTTAACTATGATCCAGGAGAGTCAATAGAGGACTACAATGGATTTGAAGGATGCTTATCCTCACATTACGATGCATAAAGATCACCATCGGTTTTTCAGGTTTGCCTTTCTAGACAGGCATTACCAGTTTGTAGCTCTTTCCTTTGGGTTAACTACAGCCCCTAGAATCTTTATGGAGGTTCTGGGGTCACTTTGGCGGTCCTTAGGCCGCGGGGCATAGAAGTGGCCCCTTATTTAGACGACATCCTGATACAGGTGTCAAACATCCAAGTTGCCAAGTCTCATACGGACGTAGTACTGGCATTTCTGAGATCGCATGGGTGGAAAGTGAACAAGGAAAGAGTTCTCTATCCCCAATATCAAGGGTTTCCCTCCTAGGGATTCTGATAGATTTTGTAGAAATTAAAATTTACCTGACGGAGTCCAGGTTGTCAAAGTTTCTAAATTTCTGCCGTGTTCTTCATTCCATCCGCGCCCTTTGGTGGCTCAGTACATGAATGTAATCGGCTTAATGGTAGCGGCAAGGGACATAGTACCGTTTGCACGCCTACATTTCAGACCACTGCAACTATGCATGCTCAGCCAGAGGAACGGGGATTACACAGATTTGTTCTCCTGTTAAATCCGGACCAAGAAACCAGAGATTCTCTTCTCTGGTGACTATCTCGGGTCCATCTGTCCAAGGGTATGACCTTCCGCAGGTCAGATGGGACAATTGTTACAACAGATGCCAGCCTTTTAGGTTGGGATACAGTCTGGAACTCCCTGAAGGCTCAGGGATAGTGGACTCAGGAGGAGACCCTCCTTCTAATGAATATTCTGGAACTGTGAGCGATATTCCATGCTCTTCCGACTTGGCCTCAGTTAGCAACTCTGAGGTACATCATATTTCAGTCGGACAATATCACGACTGTGGCTTACATCAACCATCAAGGGGGAACAGAAGTTCCCTAGCAATGTTAGAAGTCTTAAAATAATTCACTGGACAGAGACTCACTCTTGTCTAAAAGCTATCCCTATCCCAGGTGTTGAGAACTGGGAGGCAGATTTTCTAAGTCGTCAGACTTTTCATCCGGGGGAGTGGGAATTCCCTCCGGAGGGGTTTGCACAAGATCAAGCAGGAGAGTGCTTTGGTGCTTTTGACAGCGCCTGCGTGGCCACGCAGGACCTGGTATGCAGATCTGGTGGACATGTCATCCTTTCCACCACGGTCTCTGCTTCTGAGACAGGACCCTCTACCTCAGGGTCTTTTCAACCATCTAAATATAACTAATCTGAGATGGACTGCCTGGAGACAGAACGCTTGATGTTATCAAAGCATGGCTTCTCCGAGTCAGTAATTGATACCTTAATACAGGCATAAAAGCCTGTCTCTAGGAAAATTTAACATAAGATATGGTGTAAATATCTTATTGTTATGAATCCAAGGGTTACTCATGGAGTAAAGTCTGGATTCCCAGGATATTATCTTCTCTCCAAGATGATTTTGAGAAAAGGGTTGTCAGCTAGTTCTTTAAAAGGACAGATTTCTACTCTGTCTATTCTTTTGCACAAGCGTCTGGCAGGTATTCTAGACGTTCAGGCATTTGGTCAGGCTTTGGTTAGAACCAAGCCTGTGGTTAAAAATGTTGCTCCGCCATGGAGCTTAAAGCTGGTTCTTAAGGTTCTTCAAGGAGTTCCATTTGAACCTTTTCATTCCATAGATATCAAACTTCTATCTTGGAAAGTTCCTTTTTGGTAGCTATTTCCTCGGCTCATAGAGTCTCCGAGTTATCTGCGTTGCAATGTGATTCTCCTTATCTGGTTCTCCGTACGGATAAGGTAGTCCTGTGTACCAACCTGGGTTTTTACCTAAGGTGGTATCTAACAAGAATATCACTCAAGAGATTGTTGTTCCATTCTTGTATCCTAATCCTTCTTCAAAGAAGGAACGTCTATTACACAATTTGGACGTGGTTCGTGTTTTAAAGTTTTACTTACAAGCTACTACAGATTTTCATCAAACATTCACCTTGTTTGTTGTCTATTCTGGACAGAGGAGAGGTCAAAGGACTTCAGCAACCTCTCTGTCTTTTTGGTTAAAAAGCATAATTCATTTAGCTTATGAGACTGCTGGACAGCAGCCTCCTGAAGGGATTACAGCTCATTCTACTAGAGCTGTGGTTTTCACTTGGGCCTTTTTTAAATGTGGCTTCTGTTGAACAGATTACAAGACGGAGTCTTGGTCTGCGTTTCATACTTTTTCAAATTTAACAAATTTGATACCTTGCTTCTTCGGAGGCTATTTTTGGGAGAAAGGGTTTTTTACAGGCAGTGGTAACTTCCGTTTAAGTACCTGCCTTGTCCCTCCCATCATCCGTGTACTTTAGCTTTGGTATTGGTATCCCATAAGTAATGGATGATCCGTGGACTGGATACACTTAACAAGAGAAAACATAATTTATGCTTACCTGATAAATTTATTTCTCTTGTAGTGTATCCAGTCCATGGCCCGCCCTGTCACTTTAAGGCAGGTAATTTTTCCATTAAACTACAGTCACCACTGCACCCTATGGTTTTCCTTTCTCTGCATGTTTTCGGTCGAATGACTGGTAATGGCAGTTAGGGGAGGAGCTATATAGCAGCTTTGCTGTGGGTGGACTCTTGCAACTTCCTGTTGGGGAGGAGAATATATCCCATAAGTAATGGATGATCCGTGGACTGGATACACTACAAGAGAAATAAATTTATCAGGTAAGCATAAATTATGTTTTTTACCTCTGTGATTACCCTGTATCTAAGCCTCTGCAGACTGCCCCTTATCTCAGTTATATTAATATACTTTTTACCTCTGTGATCACCCTGTAGCTAAGCCTCTGCCAACTGCTCCCCTTATCTCAGTTATATTAATATACTTTTTACCTCTGTGATTACCTTGTATCTAAGCCTCTGCAGACTGCTCCCCTTATCTCAGTTATATTAATATACTTTTTACCTCTGTGATTACCCTGTATCTAAGCCTCTGCAGACTGCCCCTTATCTCAGTTATATTAATATACTTTTTACCTCTGTGATTACCTTGTATCTAAGCCTCTGCTGACTGCCCCTTATCTCAGTTATATTAATTTACTTTTTACCTCTGTGATTACCTTGAATATAAGCCTCTGCAGACTGCTCCTTATCTCAGTTATATTAATATACTTTTTACCTCTGTAATTACCTTGTATCTATGCCTCTGCAGACTGCTCCTTATCTCAGTTATATTAATATACTTTCTCTTGTAAGATGTATCGAGTCCACGGATTCATCCATACTTGTGGGATATTCTCCTTCCTATCAGGAAGTGGCAAAGAGAGCACCCACAGCAGAGCAGTCTATATAGCTCCTCCTTTGCTCCGCCCCCCAGTCATTCTCTTTGCCTGCTTAACTGCTAGGAAGGGTAAAGTGAGTGTGGTGACAAAAATGTTAGTTTTTTATTTCTCAAGCAAAAGTTTGTTATTTTAAATTGTACCGGTGTGTACTATTTACTCTCTGGCAGAAAAGAGATGAAGATTTCTGCAGGGAGGATAATAATTTTAGCACTTTGCAACTAAAATCCATTGCTGTTCTCACAAGGACTGAAGAGTACAGGAAAACTTCAGTTGGGGGAACGGTTTGCAGGCTAAACTGCTTTGAGGTATGTTCAGTCTATTTTTTTCTAGACAGACTGTGTTAATTCTAGAAAAGGCTGGCAATATCCCCATGAGGGAAGGGTAAACTGTATTCAGAGACTTAGTAAGAATTCCAGCCTGCACAAAGGGCTCATTAGTTACTGGTGAAACTGATAAGGAAAAACGTTTTTATTGTTATTGCAGATATAAAGTTTTTTGAGGGACTTTAAGGGGTCTTGGTGGCTTGTTTAAGGGTTATTAACCCACATGGCTAGTTTAGGAAACACTCTGTTGTGTTTCTTTTAGGCCCCATGACATTGAGTGAGGTGGGAGGGGCCTCAGTTTCGCAGTTTCTTTTCCTCAGAGACATCCAGCTGCTTCTCCAGAGGTTCCTGCTGTGTTTGAGGGCTGTTAAGAAGTTTTTTTCCCCACAAATCGTTCATAAAGGGCAGGTAGGCGCCACAGCGGAGCTGTGGCAAGGTGCTGAACGTTTTTTACCGGTTTTTGACGTTTTGTCAATCCGGTTTTTACATTAAGGGGTTAATTGTTTATTTGCATAGCTGTGCAAAGTTACTAAGGCTTTATGATGCTACTGTAAAAATTTAGTTGAGTTTACTGCTTTTTTACACTGTTTTGCAGAGTTTGTGCATCTTTTTTCTCTCAAAGGCACAGTACCGTTTTTTTCTAAGTATTATTTACTTTGAATAAAGTGTTTTCCAATCTTGCGTGTTTCATTACTAGCCTGTTTAACATGTCTGACACCAAGGAAAATCCTTGTTTAATGTGTTTAAAAGCCATTGTGGAACCCCCTCTTAGAATGTGTCCCACTGGCACTGATATGTCTATAAATTATAAAGAGCATATTTTAGCACTTAAAAATATAACAATAGATGATTCTCAGACAGAAGGAAATGAGTTTTTGACATCTAGCTCTCCCCAAGTGTCACACTCACAACCAGTAACGCCCGCACAAGTGACGCCAAGTACCTCTAATGCATCAAATTCATTTACTTTACAAGACATGGCCACAGTTATGAATAAAACCCTCACAGAGGTTTTCTCTAAACTGCCTGGTTTACAAGGAAAGCGTGACAGCTCTGGGTTAAGAACAAGTGCTGAGCAGTCTGACGCTTTAGTAGCCGTATCTGATATACCCTCACAATGTTCTGAAGTAGGGGTAAGGGATTTGTTATCTGAGGGAGAAATTTCTGATTCAGGAAAGACGCTCCCTCAGACAGATTCTGACATGAGACGGCCTTTAAATTTAAGCTTGAACACCTCCGCTTATTGCTCAGGGAGGTATTAGCGACTCTAGATGATTGTGACCCCATAGTGGTTCCAGAGAAATTGTGTAAAATGGACAAATACTTAGAGGTTCCTGTTCACACTGATGTTTTTCCAGTCCCTAAGAGGATTGTGAATATTGTTACTAAGGAGTGGGATAAACCAGGTATTCCGTTTGCTCCCCCTCCTGTTTTTAAGAAAATGTTTCCCATACCTGACACCATGCGCGACTCGTGGCAGACTGTTCCTAAGGTGGAGGGAGCTATTTCTACTCTATCTAAGCATACAACTATACATATCGAAGACAGTTGTGCTTTCAAAGATCCTATGGATAAAAAATTAGAGGGTCTCCTGAAGAAAATTTTTGTTCATCAAGGTTTTCTTCTCCAACCTATTGCGTGCATTGTTCCTGTAACTACTGCAGCTGCTTTCTGGTTTGAGGCTCTAGAAGAGGCTCTTCAGATGGAGACTCCATTAGAGGATATTATGGGTGGAATTAAGGCCCTTAAGTTGGCTAATTCTTTCATTACAGATGTCGCTTTCCAACTGGCTAAGTTAGCGGCAAAGAATTCAGGTTTTGCCATTTTAGCACGCAGGGCGTTATGGCTTAAGTCCTGGTCTGCTGATGTATCATCAAAATCTAAACTTTTGAACATCCCTTTCAAAGGAAAGACCCTATTCGGGCCTGAACTGAAAGAGATTATTTCAGACATCACTGGAGGGAAAGGCCATGCTCTCCCTCAGGATAAAACAAATAAATTGAGGACCAAACAAAATAATTTTCGTTCCTTTCGGAATTTCAAAGGTGGCCCCGCTTCAGCTTCCCCTGCTGCAAAGCAAGAGGGGAAGACTCTCTCTCTTCGCTCAGGCTTGGGCAAGAGATGTCCACGATTCCTGGGCTTTAGAAATTGTGTCCCAGGGATATCTTCTGGACTTCAAAGACTCTCCCCCAAGGGGGAGGTTTCACACTTCTCAATTGTCTGCAAACCAGACAAAGAGAGAGGTGTTCTTACGCTGTGTAGAAGACCTACATACCATGGGAGTGATCTGCCCAGTTCCAAAAGCGGAACAAGGGCTAGGGTTTTACTCAAAATGATGATCTCAAAATTCTAAACAAGTTCCTCAAAGTACCATCATTCAAGATGGAGACTATTCGGACTATTCTGCCATTGATCCAGGAGGGTCAATATATGACTACCGTGGACTTAAAGGATGCGTATCTACACATCCCTTTTCACAGAGATCATCATCAATTCCTCAGATTCGCCTTTCTGGACAGGTATTTTCAGTTTGTGGCCCTTCCCTTCTGGTTGGCCACGGCTCCCTGAATTTTGACAAAGGTGCTAGGGTCCCTTTTAGTGGTTCTAAGACCGCGGGGCATAACAGTGGCGCCTTATCTAGACAACATCTTAATTCAGGCGTCGACTTTTCAACTAGCCAAGTCTCACACGGACATCGTGTTGGCTTTTCTGAGATCTCACGGGTGGAAGCTGTACATAAAAAAGAGTTCTCTCTTCCCTTTCACAAGAGTTTCCTTCCTAGGAACTCTGATAGACTCTGTAGAAATTAAAATATTTCAGACGGAGGTCAGAAAGTCAAAATTCTTAACCACTTGCCGAGCTCTTCATTCCATTACACGGCCATCAGTGGCTCAGTGTATGGAGGTAATCGGACTCATGGTTGCGGCAATGGACATAGTCCCTTTTGCCCGCCTACACCTCAGACCACTGCAGCTATGCATGCTCAAGCAGTGGAATGGGGATTATGCAGATTTATCTCCTCAACTGCATCTGGACCAAGAGACGAGAGACTCTCTTCTCTGGTGGTTGTCTCAGGACCACCTTTCTCAGGGAATGTGTTTCCGCAGGCCAGAGTGGCTCATAGTAATGACAGATGCCAGCCTGCTAGGCTGGGGTGCAGTCTGGAACTCCCTGAAAGCACAGGGCTTATGGTCTCGGGAAGAAACTCTCCTCCCGATAAACATTCTAGAACTGAGAGCGATATTCAATGCGCTTCAGGCGTGGCCTCAGCTAGCTGCGGCCAAATTCATCAGATGTCTGTCGGACAACATCCTGACTGTAGCTTATATCAATCATCAAGGAGGAACACAGAGTTCTCTAGCGATGATGGAGGTAACCAAAATAATCCGATGGGCAGAGGATCACTCTTGCCATCTCTCAGCAATCCATATCCCAGGGGTAGAGAACTGGGAAGCGGATTTCCTAAGTCGTCAGACTTTTTATCCAGGGGAGTGGGAGCTCCATCCGGAGGTATTTGCCCAGCTGACTCAGCTTTGGGGCACACCAGAATTGGATCTGATGGCGTCCCGTCAGAATGCCAAACTTCCTTGTTACGGGTCCAGGTCCCGGGATCCCCAGGCGGTACTGATAGATGCTCTAGCAGTGCCCTGGTCCTTCAATCTGGCCTATGTATTTCCACCATTTCCTCTCCTCCCACGTCTGGTTGCCAGAATCAAGCAGGAGAGAGCTTTGGTGATTCTGATAGCACCTGCGTGGCCACGCAGGACTTGGTATGCAGACCTAGTGGACACGTCATCGGTTCCACCGTGGACTCTGCAAATGAGGCAGGACCTTATAATCCAAGGTCCATTCACACATCCAAATCTAATTTCTCTGCGTCTGACTGCTTGGAGATTGAACGCCTGATTCTATCAAAGCGTGGTTTCTCTGATACCCTGATTCAAGCTAGAAAGCCTGTCACCAGGAAGATCTATCATAAGATTTGGCGCAAATATTTTTATCTTGATGTGGTTCGTGCTTTAAAATTCTACTTGCAAGCAACCAAAGATTTCCGTCAAACATCTTCATTGTTTGTTGTTTATTCTGGTAAACGGAGAGGTCAAAAGGCTACGGCTACCTCTCTTTCCTTTTGGCTGAAAAGCATAATCCGTTTGGCTTATGAGACTGCTGGACAGCAGCCTCCTGAAAGAATTACTGCTCATTCTACTAGAGCAGTGGCTTCTACATGGGCTTTTAAAAATGAGGCTTCTGTTGAACAGATTTATAAGGCGGCGACTTGGTCTTCGCTTCATACTTTTTCCAAATTTTAAAAATTCGATACTTTTGCTTCTTCGGAGGCTATTTTTGGGAGAAAGGTTCTACAAGCAGTGGTGCCTTCCGTTTAAGGTACCTGTCTTGTCCCTCCCTTCATCCGTGTCCTAAAGCTTTGGTATTGGTATCCCACAAGTATGGATGAATCCGTGGACTCGATACATCTTACAAGAGAAAACAGAATTTATGCTTACCTGATAAATTTCTTTCTCTTGTGATGTATCGAGTCCACGGCCCGCCCTGTCTGTTTAAGACAGGTAGTATATTTTTATTTGAAAAAACTTCAGTCACCTCTGCACCCTATAGTTTCTCCTTTTTCTTCCTAGCCTTCGGTCGAATGACTGGGGGGGGCAGAGCTAAGGGAGGAGCTATATAGACAGCTCTGCTGTGGGTGCTCTCTTTGTCACTTCCTGATAGGAAGGAGAATATCCCACAAGTATGGATGAATCCGTGGACTCGATACATCACATGAGAAAGAAATTTATTAGGTAAGCATAAATTCTGTTTTTTACCTCTGTAATTACCTTGTATCTAAGCCTCTGCAGACTGCTCCTTATCTCAGTTATAGTAATATACTTTTTACCTCTGTAATTACCTTGTATCTAAGCCTCTGCAAACTGACCCCTTATTTCAGTTCTTTTTAAAGACTTGCATTTTTAGCCAATCAGTGCTCACTTCTCAGTAAATTCACATGCCTGAGCTCAATGTTATCTATAAGGCGGCCTTCAAGGTCTAAGAAATTAGCATATGAACCTCCTATGTTTAGCTTTCAACTAAGAATACCAACAGAATAAAGCAAAATTAATAATAAAAGTAAATTGGAAAGTTGCTTAAAGGGACATTCCAGTCAAAATTTAAATGCACATAGAGGAATTACATTTTTGAATAGAAACATATTTGCAATATACATGTACTGGCAAAAATGCTTCTAGTAAAAGTTATCACTGTTTTAGTGTTAACATTTTTCTCTGCACGTGCATGTGAAGCATAGCTAAATATTCTCACTGCACCCACATTTTAAATAATGCAGCTGCTCAGATCATCAGTGGCCCAGCTTAAAAAAATATATATATAATATTATATAATAAAAACCGTTGACCTGCCACTGCCTGCACTGATATCATGTGAGTGTGACATGATGCTTCACTAGTGTCTCTGACTACAGGGGTTAGTCTTTCTGTTTTACCCATTGGTGTTTATCTGTGTATGTGTGTGTATGTATGTATGTGACTGTGTGTGTGCTGGACCATGTCACACACTACTGTGGTATAAAGTACTGGGGCGGGTAGGGTCAGGCCAGCCATCTCACCAGCAGATTACAGACTGTGTCACTGACTCACTATATACAGTACTGGTGGGTTAAACAGTGTCACTATATACAGTAATAGGGGGTCAGATCATCTTACAGACTGTGGGCACAGGGATCCTCCTTTTGCAGACGTAATCTGATTCACATTTTTTTTTCTGTGTTAAATGTTAAAAAAAAAAAAAAGATATGTATCAAATTCACCTTTTTTTTGGGGGGGGGGGCTTCTTAGATCCTTGCACCTGGGCCCTGTGCTTTCTAGTTACGCCTCTGCTTTGCAGCATCTTTAGAAGTTGACATTTACTTTGCAAGATATCATGTACTGGGCCAATTAATGCAACTGTATATGTTAATGCAAGGAACTTGCGATCGCCAAGAATGAAAATAGGTGAAATGAACGTCAATGAATTTCAAACTTATTCATACCTGAACAACAAGACCACTGTGCAGCATAACGAACCTCTATTAATCTAACGCATTATTACAGGTTTACATTTATATATGGATTCCCATAGATTTGCTTTTAAGTTTATGAGAATCAACATTTGAGTGTTACCTTTCAGTGCTCTATAAAAAATACCAAGGCTGGTGAGCAGAATATATAAAATATTTAACATCAGAGGAGATAAAGCTGGGAAAGCAGAGGTTAACGCCTAGCACAAACTTAAAGGGACATGAAACACAATTTTTTATTTCATGGTTTAGATAAAGCATACAATTTTAAACAACTTTAAGTTTCCTTATATAATCTAATTTGTTTCTTCTCTTGGTGTCCCTTGTTGAAAAGCATACCTGGGTAGGCTCAGGGGCTGCTGATTGATTGCTGCATATATACGCCTCATGTTATTGGCTCACCCATGTGCCTTGATTTTTCTTTAACAAAGGAAACCAAGAGAATAAAGCCCATAGATAATAGAAGTCAATTGGAAAGTTGCTTAAAATTCTATTCTGTATCTGAATCATGAAATAAAAATGTGAATCATATCCCTTTAAGGTTAGCGACGTATGTGCCTGGAAGGAATGATCGCATGAAGTAGTAGACAGTAATGTATATTAGTTACTGTGTTTATCGCAGCAGGTTCTTTAGATTATTTTTTTGCACAAATACAAACATATCCATCTTGGACAAATATGTTCCCGATTATCCGTTAATAATATATTAAGATTCAAAAGGAATAAGAAAGCATTGCCAGATTTCATGGTCTAAACCTACCATATGTGAGGAATCTAATTCATAAAACGCTCTCAGCAATGTATGCAGTGTGCAAAGTGACGAGGAAACAGACCTTGCATCTTTTGTTTTAAAAAAAGTGTCTGCGTGCGACATATGTTCCTAAGCATGATCTGTTACTATTAGAACAATCAATTCTGCATTGAAAAAAAATATTTTTTAACTTCCCAATTTTCCATTAAAGGAACATAAAGCTGCAATGCAAAAGGCTCTATTGCATTAAAACATTTTCTGACTGCACTATTGATTGCCTATATCCATGCAATAAGGTTAAACACAATCAGTAGCATATGTGCATAGCTTGTCCAAAGCTGCCGTTAACTGTTTATCCTCTTTGTAGGTGTAAGTACATAGCTGCCTTTAACTGTTTAAGCTCTTTGTAGGTGTATAAGTACATAGCTGCCTTTAACTGTTTAAGCTCGTTGTAGGTGTATAAGTACAAATGGGACAGTTTGGAGAGTTGATAAGTATAAACAATAATATATTTTGTCATTTAGGCAATATTCACGTCAGGTAGTTTTACATCATGTTTAACACTTGTGTACACATAGTACCCTCAGAAAGATACAGATACAGATAAAGTACAGCGCGGTAATCAGAAGGGTAATATTAATTGTTGGAAATAAAGAGACTGTTATTTGCATTTTAGAACAAAATACAAAAAAAACAAAGACACTGGCAGAGAAGATTGTCATTTACAGTCAGGGAAAATAGTAATTTGTGATAATTTTATGTTTAAAAAATATTAATTAAAAAGTTTGGAATTCCGAATATTTGGTATTTCTACCTGTAGTACAATAAGAAAATGTTATAAGACATCACAATATTTTCTGATTGCACATTCTTTTTAATTCTATATTCAGCACCCAGCAGGGTGTATTCAAGTTCTGAGGATTAGAAATTGCTGATCTTTTAGAGCTAACTTACATGAAAGGGGCAAAATAAATATTGAAAATATATTGCAAAGTATTTTCATTATACATAATTAAACATTTAATACACAAATATCAAGGTGTTTCCCGCCCCTTTAAAGTCAGCTCCAGAGCAGCAATGCTTTATCATGTCTTAGCTGGGCAATCTTGTGAGCACAGAGCATATGCAGGTATCCACCAATCAGCAGCTAGCTCCCAGTAGTGCACTACTGCTCCTGAGCCCACCTACATATGCTTTTCAACAAAAGATAACAAGAAACTAAAGTAAAGTTGCAGAAGTGCATTGAAAAGCCTTTTAAAATTGCAAGATCTATCTAAACCTTGAACATTTCATTTTTACTTTTATTTTTACTAGATATTAGCTATCAAATGCGGAAGAAGGCAACCACTCGCGGCATTCATTTTTTATTCTTGTGAAAGAGCAACACACTAGGATCTGGATTTGCACAGACCTTAATGTGTTTCACTTTCACAAGAAGAAATCCGGCACCAAAAAGAGCCAAATGCCGCGACCGGCTGTATTCTTCCTCATTCAACAGTTAACAAAACTGCCGAATGCACACAATGTCTACCCCAAAGTGTCCCTTTACACGTTGTTTAGCCTTTATGTTTATTAAAAAAAAAATCTTTCTTTGTTGCAATTTTCAAGTTACCACTATGATTTTATATTTTATTTTTACCTTTATTCATCGAAACTTGTTTTATTTAGTGAAGAAATACCAGTAGCATTGGCAGCTGCAATCCCAGGTTGAATCATTACTCTAGTTCTGAACGTAATCAACTGCAAATTTCATTTGCTTCATACAGAGTAAAGATGAAGAACAGACCGTTTCGGGATTTAAATCAGAAGTCAGGTGCAGCGCAAGACAAGACATTAGGTGTAGTTACCTAGAGACGAGGTTTCAATCAATAAAATCTCAGTTATGATGCTCTTTACGTCTAACCAGATACGGCTTACCCTGCAAGACACAGGAACACAATAATACATTAAATTAGCTCAAGTCACATACAATGTTTACTGATTATTTGGAAAGTCAGAGTGAAGCGTAACATATGTTAGTAAAACAGTTACTTATGAAGACAATAAAAAATTATGCGAAAGATAAAAAATGTAAAGAATGTAGTGAGTTATTCAGCTGAGATCATTCAAATAACAGTAATATTAAATAGAAATTAAAATCAAAATGAAATATTTATGATTCAGATAAAATATGTAATTAAAAAAATTGCGCCAAATAGCTTAATGTTGAAAGCTTGGAAGAAATATAGGAAATACAGTATATTGACCACTCATAATTTTGGATGGAACCTAAAAAAATGGTGCAGACATAGGGGTAGATTTATTAATAGTTGAGCAGACATGATTCGCTGTAGTGAGTCATGCCCGCTCGACCTCGCTAAATGCCAACAGCATATAACATTTCCCAAGCATTTCACCAGAAATGCTTGTGCAATGCCGCCCCCTGCACATTCGCAGCCAATAGACCGCTAGCATGGGGTGTCAAACATCTCGATCATATCTGATCAGGATGATTCCAGTCCGTCACCTACGGGAGGATTAAGCAGCATCCGCTGCTTATTAAATCCACCCCTTGGTCTGAATCATGCAAGTTTCATTTTGACTTTCGTATCCCTTTGAAGGGACAGTCAAGTCAAAAATAAACTTTCATGATTCAGATAGGGCATGTAATTTTAAACAACTTTCCAATTTACTTTTATAATCAATTTTGCTTTGTTCTCTTGGTATTCTTAGTTGAAAGCTAAACCTAGGTAGGCTCATATATTAATTTCTAAGCCCCTGAAGGCCGCCTCTTATCTGAATGCATTTTGATATTTTTCACAGCTAGAGGGCGTTCGTTCATGTGCGTCATATAGATAACATTGACCTGAAATAAGGGGGCAGTTTGCAGAGGCTTATAAACAAGGTAATCACAGAGGTAAAAAGTATATTAATATAACTGAGATAAGGAACAGTCTGCAGAGCTTTAGATACAGGGTAATCACAGAGGTAAAATGTATATTAATATAACTGAGATAAGGAGCAGTCTGCAGAGGCTTAGATACAAGGTAATCACATAGATAAAATGTATATTAATATAACTGAGATAAGGGGCAGTCTGCAGAGATTTAGATATAAGGTAATTACAGAGGTAAAAAGTATATTAATATAACTGAGATAAGGGGCAGTCTGAAGAGGCTTAGATACAGGGTAATCACAGAGGTAAAAAGTATATTAATATAACTGAGATAAGGGGCCGTCTGCAGAGGCTTACATACAGGGTAATCACAGAGTTAAAAAGTATATTAATGTAACTGAGATAAGGAGCAGTCTGCAGAGGCTTAGATACAAGGTAATCAGAGAGGTAAAAAGTATATTAATATAACTGAGATAAGGGGGCAGTCTTCAGAGGCTTAGATACAAGGTAATCACAGAGGTAAAAAGTGTGTTAATATAACTGAGATAAGGGGCAGTCTGCAGAGGCTTAGATACAAGGTAATCACAGAGGTAAAAAGTATATTAATATAACCGAGATAAGGGGCAGTCTGCAGAGGCTTAGATACAAGGTAATCACAGAGGTAAAAATTGTATTAATATAACTGAGATAAGGGGCAGTCTGTAGAGGCTTAGATACAAGTTAATCACAGAGGTAAAAAGTGTGTTAATATAACTGAGATAAGGGGCAGTCTGCAGAGGCTTAGATACAAGGTAATCACAGAGGTAGAAAGTATATTAATATTATTTATGCAAAACTGGGGAATAGGTAATAAAGTGATTATCTTTTAAAACAATAAAAATCCTAGTGTAGACTGTCCCTTCTAAGTATTATTTTTACTGTGTACCTTAAGTACAATTTTTGTCTCTATACTTTTTAATCAAAATGTTACTGAGCAATTTAAATTTGCAATTTGCTACATATTTTTCATAAGATTTTTGACACATATTTTAATGGGTGCTTTAATTACAATCGGCTAGATTACGAGTTTTGCGTTATGAGTGAAAAAGCAGCGCTATGGCTCTTTTTCACTACAGCTGGTATTACGAGTACCGCACACTTTTTTGGCCGTAACGCAGCGTAACTACCGCAGCTTTCAAAAAGTCCTTTTTCAATGGGACTTCCCTAGCGCCGGTATTACGAGTTTGCCTGTCCGGCCAAAAAGTGAGCGGTACAGTCTATATCGTCAAGATCCATAACGTAAACTGAAAGTCAGTAGTTATGGCTTTTATGCTACAAAGCCGTAACATAAAACTAAACATAACTAAAGTGCTAAGAAGTACACTAACACCCATAAACTACCTATTAACCCCTAAACCGAGGCCCTCCCGCATCGCAAACACTAAAATAAAATTATTAACCCCCTAATCTGCCGCTCCCGACATAGCCGCCACTATAATAAACATAGAATGCAAGCTCAATCCTATTGGCTTGCATTCTATCTGCATCAGCCAATAGGATTTTTTCAACTTTAATTCCGATTGGCTGATAGAATTCTATCAGCCAATCGGAATTTAAGGGACGCCATCTTGGATGACGTCTCTTAAAGGAACCTTCATTCTTGAAGAGCCGTCGACAGAAGAGGATGCTCCGAGCCGGATGTCTTGAAGATGGAGCCGCTCCACGTCGGAAGGATGAAGATAGAAGATGCAGTCTGGATGAAGACTTCTGCCCATCTGGAGGACCACTTCTTGTCTCTTGGATGAAGACTTCTCCCAGCTTCATTGAGAACTTCTTGCCGCTTGGATGAAGACTTCTCCCGGCTTCGTTGAGGATGGATGTCCGGTCTGCAAAAACTGTAAGTGGATCTTCGGGGGTTAGTGCTAGGTTTTTTGAAGGGTCTATTGGGTGGGTTTTATTTTTAGCTTAGGTTTTGGGCTGAGAAAGAGCTAAATGCCCTTGTAAGGACAATGTCCATCCAAATGCTCTTTTCAGGGCAATGGGGAGTTTAGGATTTTTAGATAGGATTTTATTTGGGGGGTTTGGTTGTGTGGGTGGTGGGTTTTACTGTTGGGGGTTGTTTGTATATTTTTTTACAGGTAAAAGAGCTGATTTAGTTGGGGCAATGCCCCGCAAAAGGCCCTTTTAAGGGCCATTGGCAGTTTAGTTTTGGCTAGGGTTTTTTTTATTTTGGGGGGATTTTTTTATTTTGATAGGGCTATTAGATTAGGTGTAATTATTTTAAATATTTGATCATTTCTTTTTTTATTTTGTATAATTTAGTGTGTTTTTTTGTAATTTAGTTAATTGTATTTAATTTATGTAATTTATTGAATTGTAGAGTTAGGTTAGGTGTTAGTGTAACTTAGGTTAGGTTTTATTTTACATGTAAATTTGTATTTATTTTAGCTAGGTAGTTAGTAAATAGTTAATAACTATTTAATAACTATTCTACCTAGTTAAAATAAATTCAAACTTAGCTGTGAAATAAAAAGAAAACCTAAGCTAGATACAATGTAACTATTAGTTATATTGTAGCTAGCTTAGGGTTTATTTTATAGGTAAGTGTTTAGTTTTAAATAGGAATTATTTAGGTATTAATTGTAATTTTTATTTAGATTTATTTTAATTATGTTAAAGTTAGTGGGTGTTAGGGTTAGGGTTAGACTTAGGGTTAGGTTTAGGGGTTAATAACTTTAGTAAAATGGCAGCGATTTTGGGGGCAGCAGACTAGGGGTTAATAAGTGTAAGTAGGTAGCGACAACATTAGGTGCGCCAGATTTGTGGTTAATAAGTGTAGGTAGCGACGACATTGGGCGGAAGATTAGGGTTTAATAAGTGTAATGTAGGTGGCGGCGATGTCGGGGGCGGCAGATTAAGGGTTAATAAATTTATGTAGGTAGCGGCGACGTTGGGGGCGGCAGATTAGGGGTTAATAAATTTATATAGGTAGCGGCGACGTTGGGGGCAGAAGATTAGGGCTTAATAAGTATAATGTAGGTGGCGGCAATGTCGGGGGCGGCAGATTAGGGGTGTTTAGACTCTGGGTTTATGTTAAGGTGTTAGGTGTAAACATAAATTTTGTTTCCCCATAGGAATAAATGGGGCTGCGTTACGGAGCTTTACGCTCCTTTATTGCAGGTGTTAGGCTTTTATTTAGCCGGCTCTCCCCATTGATGTCTATGGAGAAATTGTGCACAAGCAAGTAAAACCAGCTCAAAGCAGCGCTGGTATTTGAGTGCAGTAAGGAGCTCAATTTTGATCAACCCTGCAATATTGCCTGCTAATGCCAGCCTTATGAAAACCTGTAATAGCAGCGTTATAGGGAGGTGAGCGGTGGAAATAACTTGCAAGTTAGCAGCGAGCCGCTCATAACGCAGAACTCGTAATCTAGCCGAATGTTTGCTTCATACTATCAATACGTGTCATTTTATTAAGCACTGCACTGTACAGTGAAGTATGGGTCCCCTTTCTAGAATGTAAGGTATATACCTTAGTGAGATCTAAAGCTATCAAAGTAAATGTTTTCCTTTAGAGAATCCTGTGAAGCACCTTGTACAACTGACAATCTCGCCTGAGTATTTATTTGTTTACTTATTTATATTTACTAGTCAGGAGAGAAAAAGTCGCCAGTCAGGAGAGAAAAAGTCGCCAGTCAGGAGAGAAAAAGTCGCTAGTCAGGAGAGAAAAAGTCGCTAGTCAGGAGAGAAAAAGTCTCTAGTCAGGAGAGAAAATTGTCAAAACTCTCCTTTCTGACTATTCTACTGCACTAATAAGAAGCTGCAGAAGCAAAGTATAGCATTGGGCTTTTTACTTTTTTTGTTTTAATAATCTAGCACCTGTTTGTATCCTTAATAGTAACTGTCGGCCAGATTACGAGTTTTGCGTTATGAGCGGCTCGGTAATAATTTGCAAGTTATTTCCACTGCTCACCTCCCTATAGCGCTGTTATTACAGGTTTGCAAAAACCCGGCGTTAGCGGGCAATATGGCAGCGTGGAGCTCCATACCATACACAAATACCAGCGCTGCTTTGAGCTGGTTTTACGTTCTCGTGCACGATTTCCCCATAGACATTAATGGGGAGAGCCGGCTAAAAAAAAGCCTAACACCTGCAATAAAGGAGCGTAAAGCTCCGTAACGCAGCCCCATTGATTTCTATGGGGAAAGAAAAGTTATGTTTACACCTAACACCCTAACATAAACCCCGAGTCTAAACACCCCTAATCTGCCACCACCGACATCGCCGACACCTACATTACACTTATTAACCCCTAATCTTTCCCCCGACATCGCCGCCACCTACCTACACTTATTAACCCCTAATCTGCTGCCCCCAATGTTGTCGCTACCTACATTACATTTATTAATCCCTAATCTGCCACCCCCAATGTCATTGCTACCTACCTACACTTATTAACCCCTAATCTGCTGCCCCCAATGTTGTCGCTACCTACATTACACTTATTAACCCCTAATCTGCCACCCCCAATGTCATTGCTACCTACCTACACTTATTAACCCCTAATCTGCTGCCCCCAATGTTGTCGCTACCTACATTACACTTATTAACCCCTAATCTGCCACCCCCAATGTCGTCGCTACCTACCTACACTTATTAACCCCTAATCTGCCGCCCCAACGTCCCCACCACTATACTAACGTTATTAACCCCTAAACCTAACCCTAAATCTAACCATAACACCCAGTAACTTTAATATAATTAAAATAAATCTAAACAAAAATTACTGTTGTTTCTACTGGCTACAAGGGTCACTTGCTTTTATGCTATTTTTAAGTCTCCAATAAAGATTTAAGCTGTTTTTTCAACATTTGAAGTTCTCTGGATTTTCTGTTTGTTACTGTGGATTTGCACTTCATCTCCAGCTGAGCATCAAGGTTGCCCGATATTACAAAAAGAGACCGACATAGGTCAGAAGGCCGCATCACGTTACCCAGAAGTGAATGGAAAGGTAGACGGAGCCACCGCTGAAGCATCTAACCGGGATTTGCGAGTGTAGTAGTAGCTGAAGAGGCGAATAGCACGGGGACCCTGACCCGAGTGAAAGAATACTCAGAGGTAACAGGTGAACGATCCGGTGCTACGACAGCCAGAGCTACACACACGGATAATGCGGTGAGTCTCCCTTTCCTATTTTCAATAGCTGCATGAGTGTTTGGCGCTGTATAGAGGATTCTCTCACGTTATTTATATTCACAAATTACTATCATTAACTAAATACTTACCTGTAAAATAAACCCTAAGCTAGCTACAATATAACTAATAGTTACATTGTAGCTAGCTTAGGGTTTATTTTTATTTTACAGGTAAGTTTGTATTTATTTTAACTAGGTAGACTAGTTAGTAAATAGTTACTATTTACTAGCTACCTAGTTAAAATAAATACAAATTTACCTGTAAAATAAAACCTAACCTGTCTTACACTAACACCTAACCTTACACTACAATTAAATCAATTACATTAATTAAATACAATTGACTAAATTACACAAAATAAATAAGAAATGATCAAATATTTAAACTGATTACACCTAATCTAATAGCCCTATCAAAATAAAAAAGCCCCCCCCAATAAAAAAACCCTAGCCTAAACTGCCAAAGGCCCTTAAAAGGGCCTTTTGCGGGGCATTGCCCCAAAGAAATCAGCTCTTTTACCTGTAAAAAAAATGCAAACACCACCCCAACAGTAAAACCTACCACCCACACAACCAAACCCCCCAAATAAAATCCTGTCTAAAAAAACCTAAGCTCCCCATTGCCATGAAAAGGGCATTTGGATGGGCATTGCCCTTAAGAGGGCATTTAGCTCTTTTCCATTGCCCAAACCCTAAACTAAAAATAAAACCCACCCAATAAACCATTAAAAAACCTGACACTAACCCCCGAAGATCCACTTACAGTTTTTGAAGACCAAACATCCATCCTCATCAAGCCAGGAGAAGTCTTCATCCAAGCGGGCAGAAGTCCTCAACAAAGCCGGGAGAAGTCTTCATCCAAGCGGCAAGAAGTGGTCCTCCAGGCGGGCAGAAGTCTTCATCCAAGTGGGCAGAAGTCCTCAACAAAGCCGGGAGAAGTCTTCATCCAAGCGGCAAGAAATGGTCCTCCAGGCGGGCAGAAGTCTTCATCCAGACGGCATCTTCTATCTTCATCCTTCCAACGCGGAGTGGCTCCATCTTCAAGACATCCGGCCCTTGAATTCCGATTGGCTGATAGAATTTTATCAGCCAATCGGAATTAAAGTTGAAAAAATCCTATTGGCTGTTCCAATAAGGACTTTTTGAAAGGTGCGGTTGTTACGTTGCGTTACGACCAAAAAGGTGTGTGGTACAACCTATACCTGCAAGACTCGTAATAGCAGTGGTAGTGAAAAAGCAGCGTTATGAGGCTTTTTCACTCATAACGCAAAACTCGTAATCTAGCCGTTTATAAATTGTTTCACTAAATGAAAAAAATAGATGTTTTTACACTACCACACACACATACACACACACACACATACACAAAGACACCCACTCACTCACATAAACACACACACTAACACACATGTGCATACACACACAGAGACACACATGTGTACAAACACACAGACTCACACGCACACACAAACATTCACATAAACAATCACACACAATAACACATGTGCATACACACACACACTCACTTACTCATACACACACAAACAGACCCACATGCACATGTGCACAAGCACACACGCATAAACACACCATCCCACACATACTTATGCACACACACTTGCATGCACACACACTTATGCACACACACTTATGCACACACACTTGGATGCACACACACTTATGCACACAAACTTGCATGCACATATACTGTAATGATGCAGCACAGAATGACCCTTTCACTAATTTAAGATCCAACTTTCTAAAACCCCCAAAATTTCATTTAATATGTGTTCCAGAACTCCCACACTTAGTTACATAAAAGTACATCCATAGAACCACAACCTCTCACAATCATCATGTTTATGTATTATTTAGTTTTTTTATTACAGAAATATTTATAAATATATAATAATATTTTTCTAGGAGAAGCACAATATGGTATTGGAGTAAACGTGGATAAAATATTTCCATCATTCAGACAATAGATGAAGCATGTGCTTCTCTGAGAAATGTAAACTACCAAATGCTATCACAAATGCTTCTTTTCTAATCTTTGTTTGTGTTGGAATGAAAGATGCAATTGTCTGGAAGTGATGAATATAGAATCCATGCTGGCTGCGGGTTCAGAGGTCTTTCTACGCAATACTCTCTTTCTCTCTAGTATTGCATCCTTTGTATAGCATCATTTGGCAGATATCTCCTTGCACTTCGGCTACCTGCCAAAGCAGCTGGTACCGCGGAGCTGTCTAGTATTGGCTACAAAGCATCACTCAGCAACCAACGTCTCTGCATGGGGCCTCTTTCTAAGATGACAAAGAAAGATGGGCTATACATTCTGCCATCTCTACCCTTTTGGGACTCTTAAGTTGCAGAACAACATGCTCATGTTAATAATGTATTTGTCATTTGATCAGAATAATCTGCAAGTTGTCTGATGTTTTCTGTGGGTAATGATGGAAACAATATTTTGGATGTTTTGAATGCTGTTTAAGATGTACCTTCAGCAACTGATGAAAATAGTCCCTGTCTCTACATAAAAAGGACATTAGATGCAACAACATACAATTATTGTAAACAGGATGTTTTTAAAAATTACACCTTTTTAGTTTTGATTTTCATGCTTGTAGAGGCATGCCCTTATCCACCAATAGAATGATGGGAGCTCATTTTCAGTAAATGAGGAAGTTATCTTCTGTAAGTTACAATTTCTATAACCAGTTTTACCCATTTACCCATGCAAAACAAATTTTAATTGCTTCTATTTCATAAGCATTAAGGCTGTGACACACTGTAAGCGGAGCGGCGCGCAGCGTGTAGATGCGGCTGTGCGTGCTCAGTGTCTCCTGCCTTTTCATCTCTGAGCACTCTGCTGCATCAGGTCGCGTAGCTGAGTGCTCAGAGATTAAATATTTGATCTTCAGAAGCGATGCGACGCGGAGTGAAGCAGCTGCTTCGCCTCGCGCCGCATCGCTTGCAGTGTGTCACAGCCTTTATATATTTTGTTAGCTTATTGTCCTTTTAAGTACATTCTAGATAGTATTAAGCTTCATTTAAACCAGGAATTTCTAGAACAGACTTGTCCAGCCGAAGCCCAGGGCCACAGAGCAGCTCTCTGGGACAGTCTGGGATAGAGGAACCGATGTTCTAAAGCCCTTCGCTCAGGACAGATGATCTAATAAATCTCGTCAGTGTGGTGACAAGGTCCCTAATAAAGGCGACTTTTAGCTTGAGTGATGGTTATCTCACTAGAGTTATGGGTGTGAAGTAGAGAATCCTACACTACAACATATGCTCTAAAATAAGTCTCAGAGGTTTTGCGTGATTTCTCTCCATGCTGACGCATTTTTGATCATCTAGCTCAGAGACTGCAGACATCAAGGCTAGTCATGGTCATTAATTTATTTTAAAGTTCATTGTTTTGTAGTTTTTATTTGTAAAGCCAATTAGGGAAAATATGTAACAGAGTTAGCCTTGAGATGTCGACAATGTGTATTTTCAGCTCTGAAAATGAGAAAATACACAATTTTCTGAGCCAAATGACATGAAAAGGATACAAAATAAATAATGAAAATATATTGCAGAGTTGTTTTATTATACATAACTAAAAAATTAATATAAAAATCCTTCCCTTTAAGGATCCCAGTAGACTTTCACTACATGGATACACGATAACAGCACAGATTTATTATTTAGGTTTGGGATTACAGCTATCATCAAGTTAACAGACCAGTTTCTATATTTAAAGGGCCAGTCTACACCAGAATTTTTATTGTTTAAAAAGATAAATAATCCCGTAATAACCCATTCCCTAGTTTTGCACAACCAACCCAGTTATATAAATACACTTTTTACCTCTGTGATTACCTTGTATCTAAGCCTCTGCAAACTGCCCCCCTATTTCAGTTCTTTTGACAGACTTGCATTTTAGCCAATCAAATCTGGCTCATCTGAACTCTACGTGCGTGAGCACAGTGTTATCTATATGGCACACATGAACCTACACCCTCTAGTGGTGAAAACTGTTAAGATGCCCTGAGAGAAGAGGAGGCCTTCAAGGGCTTAGAAATTAGCATATGAACCTCCTAGGTTTAGCTTTTAACTAAGAATACTAAGAGAACAAAGGAAAATTGGTGTAAAAGTAAATTGGAAAATTGTTTAAAATGACATTCTCTATCTGAATCATGAAAGTTTATTTTGGACTAGACTGTCCCTTTAAGTTTGAGATATGATTTCTATTTAACTATTAAGTATAATGCTGGTTTCTGTATTCAGGTTGGTAACGTTAGCTGTAGCTCGCTATTCATGTCTGTGCTGACTTACAAGTTTCTGATTTTGTAGATTCATGCAGCTTCTGTGTTTAGCAGGGGCCTTGTTGTACAGATGAGACTATGTTAGAAATTCATTAAACTTTGCTACACCTATTTTTTCCAGTGTTTTGTTAGTGGACGTTGGAGTGGCACCAGGGCCCAAGTGCTTGGAGGGGCCACAGCAGTCAGTCTATATATAGGCATGTGCAGAATGTGTACAATCCTAATGCAGAGGAACCTTTTATTAGTGCAGATTGCAGGGACATCTATCTATCCTCAAATTCATTATGCAGAGACGCATATATATTATTACTATTGCTTATTACCGAGTTAGCTTTGGGGGCCCCCAAAAAATTGCACCAGGGCCCTCTGTTGAGTAGGTCCATTACTGCATTAATATATCGGGCCCATTTAACAAATGTTTAGAGAATGACAGGGGGGGACATCTACAAACCTCTCCACCTGGTATCGCAGCTAGCAGGAAGCAATATCATGGCTTGTGCAATGCCACCTCCTGCACGTGCACAGCCAGTTGTGCCAGAAACCACCAGCTCAGAGCTGGCGTATAAATTAAAGAGCAGCATTTTAAATGCGCTTAAATGGATCTATATAGTTGTGTGAAGTGCCCAATATATTAGATCTTAAACATGAACCACTAGTAACACGGAAAGACAATAATAACAATTATTGTAACATAGTAACATAGTAGATGAGGTTGAAAAAAGACCGAAGTCCATCGAGTTCAACCTATACAAATCTAAAATATATACAAAAAGCTCCAGTTAAGCTTAAATAATCTCACTAAAAGGTGACCCATTTAATACTAGCAATCATATCTGTGAATTTTGTTTATAGACAGAAATGTATCCAAATAATTTTTAAATGTATCAAGGGTATTGGCATTCACTACCTCCTTTGGTAATGAGTTCCACAATTTTATTGCTCTTACAGTGAAAAAACGTTTCCGTTGCAGGAGATTAAATCTCCTTTCCTCCAACCTTAAATTGTGACCTCTGGTCACAAACAATTTTCTTGGAATAAACAGAGCTTCTGCCATCTCTGTATATGGGCCTTGAATATATTTATATAAAGTAATCATGTCACCTCTTAAGCGCCTTTTTTCTAAAGAAAACAGACCCAGTTTGGATAGCCTCTCCTCATAGGTTAAATTCTCCAATCCCCTTATTAGCTTTGTGGCCATTCTCTGAACTTTTTCTAGTTCTGTAATATCTTTTTTTGCGATTGGTCCCCAGAACTGCACTCCATACTCAAGGTGAGGTCTTACCAGGGCTTTATATAGTGACATAAGTATGCTTTCCTCCCTTGAGTCAATGCCTCTTTTAATACATGCTAGTATCTTATTAGCCTTTTGAAGCTGCTGCCCTGCATTGTGCACCCATCTTTAGCTTGTTATCTATTACTACCCCCAAATCCCTTTCCTCCTGTGTTTGGCTAAGTCTTGTCCCATTTAAATAATACGTTGCCTGCTTATTTTTACTTCCAAAATGTAGAACCTTGCATTTTCCCGTATTAAATCTCATTTTCCATTTACCTGCCCATACTTCTAATTTTTGCAGGTCCCTTTGTAACGAAAGTTCATCCTGCTCTGACCTAATGACCTTACTTAACTTAGTATCATCTGCAAAAATAGAGATGTCGCTATTTAATCCTAGCTCCAAGGCATTTATAAAAATATTAAAAAGAATAGGGCCAAGCACTGATCCCTGGGGTACTCCACTGATTACCTTTGTCCAATCTGAGTATGATCCATTTACTACTACTCGTTGCTCCCTATCTTTTATCCAGTTATTTATCCACAAACTAACATTTTCAGCTATTCCCAGTCCCTTAATTTTGTGCATTAATCTCTCATGTGGAACTGTATCAAACGCCTTTGCAAAATCTAAGTATATCACATCAACTGATTCCCCTTTATCTATATTTTTACTTACTTCCTCATAGAATCTAATTAGATTAGTTTGACATGATCTATTTCTCATAAAACCATGCTGATTAGAACTCATAATCTTGTTTACACGAAGATGCTCATCAATATAAACCCTTATAATCCATTCAAATATCTTCCCCACTATTGATGTCAGACTAACTGGTCTATAGCTTCCTGGATCATCCCTACTTCCCTTTTTGAAGAGTGGCACCACATCAGCTTTACGCCAATCCTTGGGTACCATGCCTGAAGATAATGAGTCTTGAAAAATTAAGAGTAGAGGTTTGTCTATAACAGTACTAAGTTCCCTCAACACCCTTGGGTGTATTCCATCTGGACCTGGAGTTTTATTTACCTTAATATTATCCAATTTGTTCCTGATATCCTCTATACATAACCCAATTAATGGTATGGATTGGCATGTTCTATTTTGTTCCAAAGTATCATCCAATGGTTCCTCTCTTGTGTATACTGAAGAAAAAAACTGGTTTAGTATCTCAGCCTTCTCCCTGTCACTGTTAATCATGCTACCCTCCCCGCATTTTAATGTACCTATATTGTCTTTCTTAGATTTTTTGCTATTTATGTACTTAAAGAACCTTTTAGGGTTAGATTTAGAATCCTTTGCAATTAATTTTTCATTTTCAATTTTGGCTAATTTGATTGTTTTTTGTTTTTTTTGTGATGTCTGTTTTGTTATGCTTAAAGGGACATTACCCATACTCCCCTGAAAATGATGCAGCATATCTGCAAAAAGTTAACTAGAAAATATAATATCACTATGTAAAAAAGAAAGATTTTACCTTAACATGTCCCCGGCTCACCAGAATAAGGGCTGAGCAGTTATCCTGCAGCTGATCTTTTTATAGTCATCTGCATGGTGAAAATAAAAACAGCCAATAAGCATCATCAGTGCTGAGTTCACACTTTGATCTTGAGAGATTTCATAGTAAACTTCCTTAAACTGAGGAGGGAAATAAAGTGACTGTGCTGCACATGTCAGATGCACACTCACTTGTAAGCCTTGATCCTGATTAAAGGCTAAACGTTCCTTTACAATGGGAGGTGGCTACTTGTAATACCAGATTGTGCTGTTGATAGTTTCACTTGTAATCTGGTCTCTTGCAATTACATATTTCTCTGCCATCTTCCCATAGATTAACATATCAGCAGAATCTCAACAACATTAAAAGCAGATTAAAACCTTTTCTATGAAATAAAAATGTAAATAGTAAAGCTCCACTCACCACTTTCCTTGTATGAAGCAGCCAATACAGACTTGCTTCTAGAGAGCCTCCTACTGTCACGGTATTAATAAAAATTCCATTGTTTGGCATCAGCAGAAATGACTACAAACGTAGGCCAGATATGTGGCAGGGATAGCCTTGCGGTGTCTACCATGTGCTCTTTCAGCTTTCAGGCCTGGCAAATTTAATTTTCAAATTTACAAACTAGAGGAAAGGAGAGCAAAATACATAATGAAATTATATTGTTAGTAAGTTATTTTACTATGTATATTTAAACATGTTATATTATATTATTAAAAGTACTGTCTCTTTAAATGCAGTTTATATTAAAACCAACAATTTTCATTTTATTAGTAAAAAAAAAAAAATCGATTTTCTCTAATACTAAATGTGAGAGAATAACCATCTGATCTGGAGGTCGGTTTGAGTCGTTTGTTTCACAATTAGGGGAATAACAGTGTTGAAGCTTACAGTATATTTAAGTTGTAGATGTTGTTAACATACATTTAATATTTTTGCTTTATGTTTTAAAGAAAGTGCATATTACATCATTGGAACGAGTGTGTATGGATTTTCTACTATAGTTAATAAGGGAGTGGTCTGGCTCTGCACTGTAGAAAAAAATGAAGGGGGGGGATGGGAGC
>NC_069508.1:203010032-203037532 GCF_027579735.1 Bombina bombina
ACTTTTTTGTCAGAGCTCTGAAGTTGCGCTAACCCAACACGCGTTAAATACAATTGCGCTCGAGGGAACAGACTTTCAACTTGTAATACGCACGCTACTTCCGACGCGCGAAAAAACAGCTGTGATAAACCTCTTATCGCTCGAGCTCCATAGTGTTTAGTGTTACTTTCAGATAGAAGAAGTAATATTAAGAGACATTGTAATTTTACCTCTATTATTAAATTTACTTTGTTCTCCTGGTATACTTGAAAGACATACTCAGATAGGCTCAGGAGCAGTAATGCACTACTGGGAGTTAGCTGGTGATTGGTGGCTATGCACATAAATGACTTTTGCTATTGGCTACCAGTAGTGCTTTGCTGCTCTGGAGCTGACTTTAACTATGTGTTTAACCTTTTTTTAAGGGGGTTAAAACATAGTTATTTGCAAGCAATGTGTAATAATAAAATGTTGTGTCATTTGTACTTTTTATGTCCCTTTAAGATGCCAACAATCTTTTCCTTGGCCAGCAGGTGACCCGCTATATAAAGCATTTCATGATACATTTATGTATTTCCTTTCTGAAGATCTTCTGCTGTGCGGTTACTGTATGGATCAAGCACTGTAACTTCTCTCCTGTAAATAAAAAATAAGGGGACTGATCTAAACTAGTTCTCCTGGTCAGAAATGTTCTAAAATGACAGTTTAACTTCAGAGAAACCACCAGAGTAAAAAGGCTTTGTTTTTTCTGCACTTTAATGATATCCTTGTGATCCTGTCCAGTTTAACTAGTTCATTATTTCCTGAACTACTATTAAAGGAACATAAAACAGTTTAAAGGGGCACAAAACCCAAGATTTTTAGTTTGGGATTCAGACAGAACATACAATTTTTAAAACGTTTTAAATTTACTTCTATTAGCAAATTGACTTTGTTCTTGTGGTGTTGTTTGTTGAAGAGATATCTAGATAGGCACTGTTTTTAGAGCAGAAAAACACAGCTGCCACCTACTGTTCTTGCAAATGTATAAGATAATTATAAAACTGCAGTCATGTGCAGGCTCTTACACCTTCCGATCTGCTTTTCATCAAAGGATACCAAAGAACAAAGTAAATTTGATAATGGAAGTAAATTGGAATTTATTTGTTTGTTTGATTGTTTTATATTCCACACTCTATATTAACCGTGACAGCAATCTTTTGTGTTTTATGTCCCTTTAAAATTATAATACAAAATGTCTAATTATGTGTAGGTAAAAGAAATTACAATAGGTTTTCATTATTTATTTTGGACCCATTTCCTGTAATTTTACTTTAAACACTTTGGTTTCTATAAACTAGCGCCACCATGTTGAAACCTAGATTTCCCCCCTTACATTGCACTGTCATTTTGTAAACAAGCCAATATTCCACCGGCTTTTGTTTGCACAATATTTTTAATTGTGTGTTTTATATCTGTAACTGTCCTCATCTCTAGAGATACATAAGTGGAAAACCTAGATTTCATCATGGCAGGGACTATCACGGTGGATTTTATTTAAATCAAATAAATTTAAATCCCTAGCAGTAAGACTTGATTTAAATCAAACAGATTTTCTTTTTAAAATAAAAATAATTCAGATTATTTTCCAGTTATATCAGAAAATGACTGATTTTGTTATATACCATTGGAAATACATAGATCATTGAAATGAATGAGATTATTGAGAATTGAACTATCGCCAGTTTAAAATGTTCATTTTTGATCAACTTTTCAGAAAAATAATGATTACCATATTAACAATTTAAATAGCTTTATTTGTCTAAAACAATAACATTATATTTCCTTTTTAATGCTTGCCCCTCCCTCCTCACACTTAGGTCCTTGTGCAGATCTATTCCACTCCAAACAACCTTCTATTCAGTGAGCTTCTTGACACTTGGGTTTATTCTGTGTACATAGATTTTCAAAGGAGCAATGGCATTAAAGGGACAGTAAACTAATGATTCAGAAGCAACTTTCCAATGCACTTCTGTTATCTCATTTGTTTTGTTATCTTGGTATCCATTGTTGAAAATCATAGGAAGGTTCAGTAGCAATGCACTACAGTGAGCTAGCTGCTTGCCATTGGCTTACCCAATATGTTCACCTAGCTCCAGTAGAGCATTGCTCCTTCAACAAAGGATATCAATAGAATGAAGCAAATTTGATAAAAGAAGTATATCTGAGAATTGTATGCTCTATCTGAATCATGAACATATTTTAGGTTTATGTCCCTTTAAGGTATATTTCTCATGAAGATGCGGCATGATATTTCTGCAGACAAAAATTCACAATTTTGAGAACTGCAAAACCAAGAATATGTGAAAATATCTTCTAGACAGTAAAACATGCCAAAATGAATCTTACAGAAACCTCTGCATGACATTGTGAATGGATTCATGGAATTAATTTACCAAAACAATTAAACATTAAAGCCATGAATGTACAGCCTCATGCTACATAGTTAAAAACGATTTATTTATATTTAGATAGAAAATTCTAAATAATCCATAGAATAGAATATATATGTTTACAGTATGTATAGTAATTTTTAAGAATTATTATTCATTTTTTTAATATTTAATATTTCAAAAATGCACTTTGAGATTAGTAATTCTTCCTGTGCCCTAACCTGACACTGTGTTAGACCTGAAGCGCAAAGCACAAATTGCATTACACATATTTAATGTACATTCTCCGCTCTCTATTGACGTCTATGGGAAGAATACATGAATATCATTGTATATCCGGAAGGTAGCGGGCATCGGGTTTTGCTCGCGCACAGGGTTTTTACGTTTAACTTGTAATATGCACACAAAGTTTACGCTTCAGCGGGAGGGCTAAATATTGCGCCTCTTGCATTCTAGCCCTTTATAGGGAATTTGTTTAAATGTACTGAAATCTTTGTTTTTGTATTTATTTATTTAGTTAGTTTTGTTCGCTTGTTTTTATTTTTTTAAATAAATGTTTCTGTGCTAAAAAACACATGCTTTTGTTTTCTAGCTTTTGGTAATCCTATTAGTCAATAAACCCCGTGGGAGTTGTCCCTGTAAGCCATTGAGCAATACCAAAGTATCCATCAAACACATACTCCTAGTTTCAAATTCAATTCAGTGTTTATGTTTTTTCATACATTAACACATATTTTAACTTGTTTGTTGCTCTTGTATATGCTTGCTAGAGAATGTGGCTATATCATGTTATTGTAAACAGCATCAAAATATAATAAACAAAAAATAGCTATTTAAAAATTCCAATTAAAAGTCACACCTACATTTGTTTGATTTATTCACTCACCTTAACAAAAACAAGTCAATATTATTCCTCTTAAAGACATGAGCTATTAAACATATATACACATATATTTTGCTTGACAAAACCTTACATAAATCGTATTTTCCATGACTGAGCCATGTCAGAATCTACTAAAATGGATCTGCATTATTTACCAATATACAAAAGTATTGTCATATCACACATCCTGAAATGGATTCCAAAAACACCATCTGGCATTTGGGAAGGCACTGAGTAGGGAACGTGAGAAGAGAGATTCTTTATCACTTAGAACCTCACCACTTGCAATTTAATTGCCAAGAAAAGGTGAGAGGCTTAAAGCTTAATTGGAGTGTCTTTTGTTTTTGTTTTTTGTATATTGTTGTTTTTTACTTTTTTTTTTTACTTTTTTCCATAGCGTGTTTTGTCTGCATTATATCCCAAGCCAAATTTAAAACATTAACAGCTTTTGGTATCATTCCAGCAGAAAGGAAGAGAAATAAAGCAACCATTTATATGCTTTAATATGACCTCTGCAAGAAAGTGAATTCAAAGTAGACTTATTGGGTGAAAATCAATCAAACTACTTAAGCTTTTAAACTATAAAAGAAGATCTGCTGGATTTACAATGATTAGAATATTCCAATCTTTATCCCCAGGTCTCGTTTGTAATCTCTCATTAGTGTCTCTTAATGCGCCCTAAATTGTGAAGCTTTATTGAGACTGTAGTCAAAACTATTTATTTCAAGTGATGTTTAATCACAAAAAGGAAATGAACATGTGAAAATAATGTAGTCCTTCTAGGCTGTTTTAATTTGAGTGAATATACAGTTACTATTTAAAGGGAACCTGAAACACAAAACGTATGTTTGTTATGCAATGTATAATTATGTGCAGTAAAACAACTTTATGCTGCTGATTTTCCTGTAAACTCTGAAACTTGTGGACTTTCCACTGCTCCCAAAAGACTAGAAGGCATCCTGCAACACTCTACCAAGTGATTGCTTGGGAAAGACTCAGCTGTCTGACAAGCACCGCTGATTGGGTGAGAGTCAGTTTCCGGTCAAGACCAGAAGTGCTCTGTGGGTCCAGAGTAGTACTTATAATATGTGTTTAACCACTTTGAAGGGGCAGGATCACTAGTCTTAAAATAACATGCTTGGATGAATTAGAGCATGCATGTTTCAACTGCAGTATAATGGTGCTTTAAAACGAATGCTTGGGATGCCATTGGTATTGTTTATACATTAAAGCTGCAGATTTTTTATAACTGACCTTGCAATGTGTAAACTCATTTTAATGTCAGTAAAAAACAATTTATAAAAGGTTACATTTATTAGAATAGCTCCACTTAAACCCAAGTACAAACAGAAGAGTGTTCCCAATTTTAGTCAGCTGTTTCTAGCCAAAAAGTCAGTTAAGTAGTAAGCGTTTTACAAGATATACCTCACTCATTGTTATGTAGTTTGTTGTAACCATCTCTAGCAGCCAATGGGTTAAAGGGACAGTGTTTGCAAAATGTAGCTGGTCACAAACATTGCATGAAATGAGTTTATTTACTAAGCGCAACCTTACACCTGTGTACCGAGAATGTGTGTTTCCTAATAGAATCACTTTAATTAATGTGTACTTGTTATGTTGGAGAAAGAATGGAGAGGGGTCACTTGTTGACTCACAGCTTTCTTTCTTAAAGGGACAGTATACACCAATTTTCATAAAACTGCATGGAATAGACACTACTATAAAAAAGAATATGTGCAGATACTGATAGAAAAATCCAGAATAAAACATTTTAGAAACTTATTTAGAAGCTTCCAATATAGCAATGTTGATGAGGTAAGTGACAGGGTTTCACCCTGCTTTGTTTGCTATTTGCTGCTGGTGGCCATTTTACTTACCTCTCTCACTGAATCTGATGCAGAGTGTATAACGCTGCTCACTCAGCTGGTCCCCCTCTTATGGCCAAATTGGTGAACATCATCAGTGTGAGACAGTTTGCAGTCCCAGGATTATGATGTCACGCTTTTGCCTTTGCGTTGTCTCAGACTTGTTTGTAGTTCCTGTGTTCCAGTGTATTACCTGGCTTGTCTGACATCCCTTCTGGTTCCTGATTTCTGTCTTGTTCCTGACTCTGCTGTTTTCCTAGTTCCTGATCCCAGATCGTATGGCTACTCACTTTGGCTCCTGACTCGGCTCATCTGACTATCAGCTCTGGCATTGACTCCTGGCTTGTCATTTGGCTTGAGGACTTTTTATTATTTTTTGTTGTTAATAAAGGTGTGATTATTTTTGCTCTTCCCGTCTCAGTATGATTCCTGGTACCCTGACATTACACAAGGGCCATGAATCCTGACGGTGCTAATAATCCACCTTTACCCACCATCATTTCCAGGATGGATGAACAGGATCACCACTTGGATCAATTTGCACTAGACCTGCAAACCCTTCTGACTTGCACTGCATATTTGGATCAGTGTCCCACAAGTTATGGCTGCTCCTGTTTCCGCTGCTGCACCTAGTTCTGCCAGGAGCATGTCCGGTTCTGCACCTCTACCTCAGCGATATGGAGGCGATCCTAATCAGTGCAAAGGTTTTTGAACCAGGGCATTTATTTTGAGATATTACCTCAGGCAGAGCTAAGGTGGGATTTCTCATCTCTTTACTCTCTGACACGACTCTTGCCTGGGCTAATCCCTTGTAGGAGACTAATAAACCAGTGATTTATAATTATACTAAATTTGTGGCCTCCTTTTGAAGGGTACTTGATGTTCTGGCTCGCTCCTCTTCTGCTGTCAAATGACTCATGTCCTTTCAGCAAGGTACAAGATCTGTTTCTAAGTATGCCATTGAGTTCCGTACCCTTGTCGCAGAGGTAGATTGGAACAATGAAGCCCGTGTTGCCGCTTTCTTTCATGGACTCTCTGATTCAATTAAAGACAAAGTTGCTGCCAGAGATTTACCAGAGGATCTTGAGGCATTGGTGTCTTTTTTAATCCTAATTGACATCAGACTCAGAGAGAGGCCCTCTTTCAAGGAGCGCTTGTGGAAGCCTCCTGTTCCATTGTCTCCTAATTTTTCATTTCCACCCATGCCTCCTAGTCCCGAGTCACCAGGTACTGCAGAGCCGATGCAGTTGGGATTCATGCGTCTCTCCACGGTGGAGAGGGCCTTTAGGGGGAGGGAGGGGCTCTGGCTCTATTGTGGATTATAGAGCCACCTTTTAAAGCCTTGTCCTACACAGCCGGGAAACGCTTGCACCTAAGGTCCTGTCGGGGGCAGACCTTGGGTGGTTTATCCTCATCCCCAGAACCGCTAAAGGAGAAACCTTTGATCACAGTTGTCCTTTGTTCACCCAGGCTCTTGTTGACTCCGGTGCTGCGGGCTATTCCATTGACAGTGCTTTTGTATCACAGCACTCCATTCCTGTATTGCCTCGGTCCGTTCCGCTTGCTATTGAGGCCATTGATGGCAGGCACCTTCAGCTCGCATTGGTTACTCACGAAACCGCTCCGTTATCCATGGCTGTTGGAGCTCTCCATTTTGAAACCCTCCAGTTCTAGGTGATAAACTCTCTGCATTTTCCGGTGGTTCTGGGTTACCCTGGCTCCAAAAGCACAATCCCAGTCTCGACTGGCGCATGTCCAAAATTTTGTCATGGTCTCCGCAATGTATTTCCACTTGTCTTCGGAAACCAGTCAAAGTCCTGTGCACTTCTTTGGTATCTCAATTGCCAGAGGGGTACCGAGAGTTCCTAGACATTTTTTCGTGCATGCCGGTACGTTGCATCCTGACCGGTCTTACAATTGTGCCATTGACCTGCAACCCGGAGCCATTCCTCCTCGGGGCCGGGTTTACCTTCTGTCTGTTGCAGAAAATTGTGCTATGGAGGATTATGTTGCCGATTCTCTGTCACGGGGGATCATCTGCAAATCCTGCTCTCCTGCAGGGGCTGGCTTCTTCTTTGTGAAGAAAAAGGGTGGCGAGTTAAGACCATGCATCGATTATAGGAGTCTTAATCGTCTTACCATTAAGAATGCTTACCCTATTCCGCTCCTTACGGAACTCTTTGACCGCCTCAAGGGAGCTACGGTCTTTTCTAAACTTGATTTGAGAGGAGCGTACAATCTCATTAGGATCAAGGAGGGCCACGAATGGAAAACAGCATTTAATACCTGGAGCGGGCATTATGAATATCTTTTTTTATGCCCTTTGGCCTATGTAATGCTCCTGCTGTTTTCCAGGAATTTATTAATGATGTTCTATGAGATATGTTGCAACAGTGTATTGTGGTGTACTTAGACGACATCCTCATACACTCACCCACACTTGAGGCTCATCGTTCTGATATCACACAGGTTCTTCTATGTGAGAACAGCCTGTTTTGTAAACTCGAGAAAGATGAATTCCATCAGACTCAAGTAACCTTCCTAGGTTATGTAATCTCTGTTGCAGGGTTCTCCATGGATCCAGACAAGTTTTCTGCAGTTCTGCAGTGGAATCGCCCAGTTGGTCTTCGGTCTATTCACTGTTTTTTGGGCTTCGCCAATTACTATAGAAAGTTTATTAAAAACTTTTCTTCCTTGGTCAAACCTATCACTGACATGACAGTAAAGAGAATGATCCACTTCATTGGTCACCTACTGCCATTAAGGCCTTTGAAAGTCTTAAGACTAGTTCTGGCTCATCCTAACCCTGTCCTGCCTTTCATTCTTGAGGTTGATGCATCTGAGACTGCAGTAGGTGCCCTTTTGTCTCAACGCCCTACGCCTGACGGTTCCTTGCATCCATGTGGTTTCTTCTCTAAGAAATTGTCTCCAGCGGAGTGCAATTATGAAATTAGCGACAGGGAATTACTGGCCATAATTTTAGCACTAAAGGAATGGAGGCATCTTCTCGGGGATACTAGCGTACCAGTGCTCTATATGTATGTCAGGGTATTTTCCCTGCTCTGTTTGCCATGTGCTGCTGGCAGCCATTTTACTCACCTCTCTTGCTGACTCTGGTGCATACTGTGTGATGCTGCTCATTTCCTGCACTTCCTTTTATGACCAGACTGGTCTGGTGTACATCATCAGTGTGAGACAGGATGCAGTCTCAGAATTGTGATGTCATCACTTATTATTTAAAGGGCCTCTGTTCAGTATGCTTTGCCCTTGCGTTGTCTCAGACCTGTTTGTGAGAGCTCCTGTGTATTTCCTGGCTGTCTGACGTCCCTCCTGGTTCCTGATCTCTGTCTTGTTCCTGACTCTGCTGTTCTCCTTGTTCCTGATTCTGGCTCGTCTGACTACTCGCTTTGGCTCCTGACTCGGCTCGTCTGACTATTCACTTTGGCTCCTGACTCGGCTCGTCTGACTACCAGCTCTGGTTTAGATTCCTGGCTTGTTATTTGTCTTGTGGACTTTTTATTATTTTTTGCTATTAATAAAAGTGTGATTATTTTTGCACTTCTCGTCTCAGTCTGTTTCCTGGCACCCTGACAATGTACTAATTTGACTTCTCCCTTGGGTAGTGGTAAGTGCTTTGTACCTGAGAATCTTGAAACTAAACTATTGCACACTTACCACTATCCTAAAGCCGCAGGTTACCCAGGCAAGAACCAAATGATTTGGTCTGTCACTCGACAATTCTGGTGGCCAGGTCTTCGTTCTGATGTTGCTGCATATGTTGCCTCCTGCTCAGTTTGTGCACAGAACAAGACTCCTTGACGTCTTCCTATGGGTCTTCTCCAACCAATTGCTAATGTGAGCGTCTTTGGACACATCTTTGCATGGACTTTATTGTCGAGCTCCCTTTTTCCAATGGCAATACTGTTATCCTAATGGTGGTTGACCGTTTTTCTAAAATGTCACATTGCATTCCCTTGAAGAAGCTGCCTACCACTCAGGAGCTTGCTTCAATTTTTGCCCAGGAGGTCTTCAGTTTACATGGGTTACCCAAGGAGATAGTGTCGGACCAGGATAGCCAGTTTGTCTCCAGATTTTGGTGCTCCTTTTGTGCTCAAATGGGGATCCAGCTTTCCTTCTCCTCGGCAAATCACCCTCAATCCAATGGGGCTGCGGAACGGTCTAATCAAGCTCTGGAACAGTTCCTCCGTTGCTATGTCTCAGATCACCACAATAATTGGTCTGAACTGTTACTTTGGGCAGAGTTCGCTCATAATAGTGCTTATAAAGGGACAGTCAACACCAGAATATTTGTTGTTTAAAAAGATAGATAATCCCTTTATTACCCATTACCCGGTTTTGCATAACCAACACAATTATAATAATAAACCTTTTACCTCTGTGATTATCTTGTATCTAAGCCTCTGCAAACTGCCTCCTTATTTGAGTTCTTTTGACAGATTTGCAGTTTAGCCAATCAGTGCTCACTCCTAGGAGCCTCAAGTGCGTGAGCTCAATGTTATCTATATGAAACACATGAACTAACACCCTATAGTGGTGAAAAACTGTCAAAATGCTTTCAGATTAGAGGCAGCCTTCAAGGTCTAAGAAATTAGCATATGAACCTCCTAGGTTTAGCTTTCAACTAAAAATACCAAGAGAACAAAGCAAAATTGGTAATAAAAGTAAATTGGAAGGTTGTTTAAAATTACATGCCCTATTTAAATCATGAAAGTTTTTTTTGGACTTGACTGTCCCTTTAATGCTTCCTCCTAGTTATCCCTGTTCATGGCGAATTATGGGTTTCAACCATCCTTGTTGCCCGAATCATTCATGTCTCATGGTATTCCGGCTTTGGAGGAGCAACTCTGTTCCACGTGGGTGCAGAATTAGGATTGCCTTCATTGGGCTATGCAGCGCCAAAAACTTCCAGGCTGATCGTAGGCGTCTGTTCGCACCTTCCTACCAGGTTGGTTAAAGGGTTTGGCTGTCCTCCCGCAACTTGAACCTTCGTGTGCCTTCCAAAAAACTGGCTCCCCATTATGTTGGTCCTTTTTGAATACTCCGACGGGTCAATCCTGTTGCCTACACTCTTGACCTTCCTCCTGCAATGCGCATCTCCAATGTTTTTCATGTCTCCCTCTTGAAACCATTGGCTTGTAATCGGTTTACCACTGTGTTGCCTCATCCCCGTCCTATTTCAGTTGACAACCATTAAGAATATGAGGTCAGCAGCATTATTGACTCTTGTATGTCCAGGGATCGCGTGCAGTATTTGGTTCACTGGTGGGGTTACGGTCCGGAGGAGCGTTCATGGGTTCCCTCCTCTGATGTTCATGCTCCCGCCCTCCTCCATGCCTTCCATGCCCATTTCCCCAATAAGTCTTTTGTCCTCCCACAGGGGAGGGGTCGTTGAGGGGAGGCTACTGTCAGGGTTTCACCCTGCTTTGTTTGCTATTTGCTGCTGATTGCCATTTTACTTACCTCTCTCACTGAATCTGATGCAGAGTGTGTAACGCTGTTCACTCAGCTGGGCGCCCTCTTATGGCAAAATTGGTGAACATCATCAGTGTGAGACAAGTTGCAGTCCCAGGATTATGATGTCACACGTATTATTTAAAGGGCCTCTGTTCAGTATGCTTTTGCCCTTGCACTGTCTCAGAATTTTTTGTTAGTTCCTGTGTTCCAGTTCCTGTGTATTACCTGGCTTGTCTGACGTCCCTTCTGGTTCCTGACTCTGCTGTTTTTCTAGTTCCTGATCCAGGCCCGTCTGACTACTCACTTTGGCTCCTGACTCGGCTCGTCTGACTACCAGCTCTGGATTTGACTCCTGGCTTGTCATTTGGCGTATGGACTTTTTATTATTATTAAACTTTGGAGCTTGGTTAGGAGTTTGAAAATCATTACTTTTACCAAGATTACGAGTTTTGCGTTCGTGTTTTAACTCTGAAAAAATGGTAATTTCAGCATTAAAGGGATACTAAATTCAAATTTTTTTCTTTCATGATTTAGAGAGAGCATGCAATTTTAAGCAACTTTCTAATTTACTTCGTTCTCTTGCTATCTTTATTTGAAAAATAAAAACATCTAAACTAAGGAGCCAGCAACTGTTTGGTTCAGAACCATAAACAGCACTTGTTTATTGGTGCTGTCCAATCAGCAAGGACAACCCAGGTTGTTCGTTAAAAATGGGATGGCATCTAAACTTACATTCTTGCTTTTCAAATAAACATACCAAGAGAATGAAGAAAATTTGATAATAGGAGTAAATTAGAAAGTCGCTTAAAAATGCATGCTCTATCTGAATCACAAAAGAAAAATTTTGGGTTCAGTGTCCCTTTAAAACAGCACCGCAGTTTTTTTTTTTTAGATTAGGGTCGGCACTCTTAAAAGAGCTGAATGCCCTTTTAATGGCAGCAAAAGGGCTGTATGCCCTTTTAAGGGCAATGCCCATACAAATGCCCTTTTCAGGGTAATGGGTAGATTAGGTTTTTTAGATAGTTTTTTTTATTTTGTGGGTTTGGGGGGGGGTTGTAATATTAGTGGGTCTTTGTATTTTTTTCAGAAATTAGCTAATATCTTTAGGGCAATGCCCTACAAAAGGCCATTTTAAGGGCTATTGGTAGTTTATTCTAGAATATGTTTCTTTTAATTTGGGTTGAGGTTTTTTAAAATGAGTATTAGAATAGGAATAATTTTTAATTATTTTGGATAATTTGTTATTTTGTGTAATGTTTTGTTTTCATTTTGGGGTGGGTTTTTATTTTTAGATTAGAGGTTGGGCTTTTTATAAAAGAGCTGAATGCCCTTTTAAGGGCAGGAAAAAGAGCTGAATGCCCATACAAATGCCCTTTTTAGTTCAATGGGTAGATTAGCTTTTACTTTGTGTGTTTGGGGTGTGGGGGTTTATGTTAGGGAGTGTTTGTTTTTCTTTTGCAGGAAAAGAGCTGTTATCTTTAGGGCAATGCCCTACAAAAGGCCCTTTTAAAGGGACACTCAGGTCAAATTAAATTTTCATGATTCAGATAGAGCATGTAATTTTAAACAACTTTCCAATTTACTTCCATTAAAAAAAATGTGCACAGTCTTTTATATTTACACTTTTTGAGTCACCAGATCCTACTGAGCACGTGCAAGAATTCACTGACTATACGTATATGCATTTGTGATTGGCTAATTGCTATCACATGGTACAGGGGAAGTGGAAATAGACACAACTTTGAAATTGGTTAGAAAAAAATCTACTTCTTATTTGAAATTCAGATTAAATGCTATTGTATTGTCTTGTTATCTTGCATTTGTTTATTATGCAAATCTACTATGTTTACTGGTTCTTTAAGGGCCCTTGGTAGTTTATTATAGATTAGGGTTTTTTATTTTTTACAAAGGGTATTAGAATAGGAATAATTGTTATTATTTTGGATAATTTAGTTTGCTATTTTTTTTAATGGTAGGTTTTTTTATTTTTGTAATGTTAGGTTTTAGTGTAAGGCAGCTTAGGTTTTATTTCACTGGCAAGTTTGTATTTATTTTAACTAGGCAGTTAGTAAATAGTTAATAACTATTTACTAACTAGTCTACCTAGATAAAATAAATACAAACTTACCTGTAAAATAAAAATAAAACCTAAGCTAGCTACAATATAACTATTAGTTATATTGTAGCTAGCTTAGGTTTTATTTCACAGGTAAGTATGTATTAGGTTTTAAATAGGTATTATTTAGCTAATAATTGTAAATTTAATTTATTTCTATTTTAATTATGTTAAAGTTAGGGGGTGTTAGTTTTAGGGTTAGGTTTAAGGGTTAATAGTTTAATTTAGGCTGTTGCGATGTGGGGGGCTGGTGGTTTAGTGGTTAATAGTTTTATTTAGTGGTAGTGATGTGGAAGGTCAGAGGTTTAGGGGTTAATAGCTTTATTTAGTGGCGTGATGTCGGGGAGTGGCAGAATAGGGGTTAATAGATTTATTATAGTGTGGGAGATGTTGGGGTGCGACGGAATAGGGGTTAATAACTTTAGTATAGTGGCGGCGATATCGGGAGTGGCAGATTAGGGTTAATAGATATATTTAGGTGGCGGTAATATCGGGTGCGGCAGATTAGGGGTTAATAACATTATGTAGGTTTTGGCGATGTCGGGGGCAGCAGATTAGGGTGTTTAGACTTAGGGTTTATGTTAGGGTGTTAGGTTTAAGCATTACTTTTTTTTTCCCGTAGACATCAATGGGGCTGCGTTATGGAGCTTTTTCATTCCGCACCTAAGGCATGAAAGGTTTTTTTTCTAACTCGTTCTCCCCATGATGTCTATGGGGAAAGCGTGCACGAGCACGTCAAAACAGTGCCTGTATTTTGTGCGGTATGGAGCTCAATGCAACCATATCGCACGCACAAGCCGGCTGTTTCAAACCTTAGAATGGCTGCGCTATAGAGGGAGAAATAATGCAACTTTTGTTGCGTTCGTTAAAAAGACTATAGCGCTCATAACTCGTAATCTAGGTGAATGTTATTTAAACATAAGCAAAACTATGCATTGTAACAAAAACACTCCCAGGTGGACTACATAAATAGATCATCTAGAAAACATTTATGCAAAGAAAAATTTAGTGTACAATATTCTATTAAAGAACTAACCTTACGCCTAGATTTAGAGTTCTGCGGCCAAAGGGGTTAGCTACGCGTGCTTTTTTTTCCCACGCACCTTTTAAATACCGCTGGTATTTAGAGTTCACAGAATGTCTGGGTTTTCAGTGCGTTAGGCTCCAAAAAGGGAGCGTAGAGCATAATTTAACGCCACTGCAACTCTCGATACCAGCGGTGCTTACGGAAGCAGCCAGCTTCAAAAACGTGCTTGTGCACGATTCCCCCATAGAAAACAATGGGGCTGTTTGAGCTGAAAAAAAAACCTAACACCTGCAAAAAAGCCGCGTTCAGCTCCTAACGCAGCCCCATTGTTTTCTATGGGGAAACACTTCCTACGTCTGCACCTAACACTCTAACATGTACCCCGAGTCTAAACACCCCTAACCTTACACTTATTAACCCCTATTCTGCCGCCCCCGCTATTGCTGACACCTGCATATTATTATTAACCCCTAATCTGCCGCTCCGTACACCACCGCCACCTACATTATATCTATGTACCCCTAATCTGCTGCCCCTAACACCGCCGACCCCTATATTATATTTAATAACCCCTAATCTGCCCCCCACAACGTCGCCGCCAGCTACCTACACTTATTAACCCCTAATCTGCTGAGCGGACCGCACCGCTATTATAATAAAGTTATTAACCCCTAATCCGCCTCACTCCCGCCTCAATAACCCTATAATAAATAGTATTAACCCCTAATCTGCCCTCCCTAACATCACCGACACCTAACTTCAATTATTAACCCCTAATCTGCCGACCGAATCTCGCCGCTACTGTAATAAATGGATTAACCCCTAAAGCTAAGTCCAACCCTAACACTAACACCCCCCTAAATTAAATATAATTTAAATCTAACGAAATAAATTAACTCTTATTAAATAAATTATTCCTATTTAAAGCTAAATACTTACCTGTAAAATAAACCCTAATATAGCTACAATATAATTATATTATAGCTATTTTAGGATTAATATTTATTTTACAGGTAACTTTGTATTTATTTTAACCAGGTACAATAGCTATTAAATAGTTAAGAACTATTTAATAGCTAAAATAGTTAAAATAATTACAAAATTACCTGTAAAATAAATCCTAACCTAAGTTACAATTAAACCTAACACTACACTATCAATAAATAAATAAATTAAATAAACTACCTACAATTATCTACAATTAAACCTAACACTACACTATCAATGAATAAATGAAATACAATTCCTACAAATAAATACAATTAAATAAACTAACTAAAGTACAAAAAATAAAAAAGAACTAAGTTACAAAAAATAAAAAAATATTTACAAACATTAGAAAAATATTACAACAATTTTAAACTAATTACACCTACTCTAAGCCCCCTAATAAAATAACAAAGACCCCCAAAATAAAAAAATGCCCTACCCTATTCTAAATTACAAAAGTTCAAAGCTCTTTTACCTTACCAGCCCTTAAAAGGACCTTTTGTGGGGCATGCCCCAAAGAATTCAGCTCTTTTGCCTGTAAAAAAAAAACATACAATACCCCCCCCAACATTACAACCCACCACCCACATACCCCTAATCTAACCCAAACCCCCCTTAAATAAACCTAACACTAAGCCCCTGAAGATCTTCCTACCTTATCTTCACCTCGCCGGGTTCACCGATCGATCCAGAAGAGCCTCCGATGTTTTGATCCAAGCCCAAGTGGGGGGCTGAAGATGTCCATGATCCGGCTGAAGTCTTCATCCAAGCGGGAGCTGAAGAGGTCCATGATCCGGATGAAGTCTTCTATCAACGGCATCTTCAATCTTCTTTCTTCTGGATCCATGTTTGTTATGATATGTTATGATCTGGTCTGTGGATGAGTATCAATTGGTGGATCTCAGTAGCAGAGTTAGTATTAAAGTAGTTGATACTAATAAATTAGTAGTTTGTATCACTGCGATCTGTGTTACCAATATGGTGAGTAAAATGGTAACTGTCTGTCGTGGTGAATTAATCAGAAGGAACTAAATAACAATGTACAATCAGTCCTGCTATATGCAACAACTGAAGTGATGTGCTGAGAGTTTGAAGCCTGCTTAGCGCTGCTCTGATAGATGAGACAGTGAAGGGAGCGAGAGGTTACCTGTGCTGTCAGTTATCCGATCTGATTCACAGGTCCGTTACGTCACGGAAGTGGGTGTGTCTTTGCTCCGGTTTTCGAGAGCGCTGGTTGTAAGTAACGGCTGGGTTTGTTGTAGTCCTGTGTAACGGATGTCAGTGGTGCTTAGCTAGAAACCTATATTGCAGGTAGGAATTAGGTGTTAGAGTTGAATAAGGCGGTTGAGACCGCAATGATTCAGTGTCGTAACAACTGCAGATAAAGTTTGTTGTCAGTTCGTCTGAGACACGCTGTTACTTGAGACTTGATAAATCTTTGTTAATCTTGTATATCCAGAAGTTAGTAGTCGATGAAATACAAAGGAATACTTCTATAGAAATTGGAGCTCAGCTAAAGTACAACTACTCAGTCAGTAGCAAACAAAATACTAAGCACCTGGTTACAGGTGTGCAGGTCTTTTAAAGACTATGTAGGAGGAGTCACCTTAAAGGGGAATACCTGACAATGTTCATCCCGCCGACGCGGAACATCCATCTTCACCGACGACTTCCCGACGAATGACGGTTCCTTTAATGGACGTCATCCATGATGGCGTCCCTCAAAATCCGATTGGCTGATAGGATTCTATCAGCCAATCGGAATTAAGGTAGGAAAATTCTGATTGGCTGATGGAGTCAGCCAATCAGAATCAAGTTCAATCCGATTGGCTGATTCAATCAGCCAATCAGATTGAGCTCGCATTCTATTGGCTGTTCCGATCAGCCAATAGAATGCGAGCTCAATCTGATTTTTTAACCCCTAATCCGATTGGCTGATAGGATTCTATCAGCCAATCGGAATTAAGGTAGGAAAATTCTGATTGGCTGATGGAGTCAGCCAATCAGAATCAAGTTCAATCCGATTGGCTGATTCAATCAGCCAATCAGATTGAGCTCGCATTCTATTGGCTGTTCCGATCAGCCAATAGAATGCGAGCTCAATCTGATTGGCTGATTGGATCAGCCAATCGGATTGAACTTGATTCTGATTGGCTGATTCCATCAGCCAATCAGAATTTTCCTACCTTAATTCCGATTGGCTGATAGAATCCTATCAGCCAATCAGAATTCGAGGGACGCCATCTTGGATGACGTCCCTTAAAGGAACCGTCATTCGTCGGGAAGTCATCGGTGAAGATGGATGTTCTGCGTCGGCGGGATGAACATGGATCCGGAAGAAAGAAGATTGAAGATGCCATTGATAGAAGACTTCAGCCGGATCATGGACCTCTTCAGCTCCCGCTTGGATGAAGACTTCAGCCGGATCATGGACATCTTCAGCCCCCCGCTTGGGCTTGGATCAAGACATCAGAGGCTCTTCTGGATCGATCGGTGAACCCGGCGAGGTGAAGATAAGGTAGGAAGATCTTCATGGGCTTAGTGTTAGGTTTATTTAAGGGGGGTTTGGGTTAGATTAGGGGTATGTGGGTGGTGGGTTGTAATGTTGGGGGGGTATTGTATGTGTTTTTTTTACAGGCAAAAGAGCTGAATTCTTTGGGGCATGCCCTGCAAAGGGCCCTGTTCAGGGCTGGTAAGGTAAAAGAGCTTTGAACTTTTTTAATTTAGAATAGGGTAAGGCATTTTTTTATTTTGGGGGGCTTTGTTATTTTATTAGGGGGCTTAGAGTAGGTGTAATTAGTTTAAAATTGTTGTAATATTTTTCTAATGTTTGTAAATATTTTTTAATTTTTTGTAACTTAGTTCTTTTTTATTTTTCGTACTTTAGTTAGTTTATTTCATTGTATTTATTTGTAGATATTTTATTTAAATAATTTATTGATAGTGTAGTGTTAGATTTAATTGTAGATAATTGTAGATATTGAATTTAATTAATTTATTGATAGTGTAGTGTTAGGTTTAATTGTAGATAATTGTAGGTATTGTATTTAATTAATTTATTGATAGTGTAGTGTTAGGTTTAATTGTAACTTAGGTTAGGATTTATTTTACAGGTAATTTTGTAATATTTTAACTATTTTAGCTATTAAATAGTTCTTAACTATTTAATAGCTATTGTACCTGGTTAAAATAAATACAAAGTTGCCTGTAAAATAAATATTAATCCTAAAATAGCTTTAATATAATTATAATTTATATTGTAGCTATATTAGGGTTTATTTTACAGGTAAGTATTTAGATTTAAATAGGAATAATTTATTTAATAAGAGTTAATTTATTTCGTTAGAATAAAATTATATTTAACTTAGGGGGGTGTTAGGGTTAGGGTTAAAATTAGCTTTAGGGGTTAAAACATTTATTAGAGTAGCGGTGAGCTCCGATCGGCAGATTAGGGGTTAATACTTGAAGTTAGGTGTCGGCGATGTTAGGGAGGGCAGATTAGGGGTTAATACTATTTATTATAGGGTTATTGAGGCGGGAGTGAGGCGGATTAGGGGTTAATAACTTTATTATAATAGCGGTGCGGTCCGCTCGGCAGATTAGGGGTTAATAAGTGTAGGCAGGTGGAGGCAATGTTATGGGGGGCAGATTAGGGGTTAATAAATATAACATAGGGGTCGGCGGTGTTAGGGGCAGCAGATTAGGGGTACATAGCTATAATGTAGCTGGCGGCGGCGGCGTGCGGACGGCAGATTAGGGGTTAATAAGTGTAGGCAGGTGGAGGCGACGTTGTGGGGGGCAGATTAGGGGTTAATAAATATAATATAGGGGTCGGCGGTGTTAGGGGCAGCAGATTAGGGATACATAGGGATAACGTAGTTGGCGGCAGTGTACGGAGCGGAAGATTAGGGGTTAAAAAATTTTTATAGAGTGGCGGCGATGTGGGGGGGGCCTCGGTTTAGGGGTACATAGGTAGTTTATGGGTGTTAGTGTACTTTAGAGCACAGTAGTTAAGAGCTTTATAAACCGGAGTTAGCCCAGAAAGCTCTTAACTACTGACTTTTTTCTGCGGCTGGAGTTTTGTCGTTAGAATTCTAACGCTCACTTCAGACATGACTCTAAATACCGGAGTTAGAAAGATCCCATTGAAAAGATAGGATACGCAATTGACGTAAGGGGATCTGCGGTATGGAAAAGTCGCGGCTGGAAAGTGAGCGTTAGACCCTTTCCTGACTGACTCCAAATACCGGCGGTAGCCCAAAACCAGCGTTATATGTGTGTGTGTGTACATATGTATTTATATGTGTATACAGTATATGTATTTATATGTGTGTACATATGTATTTATATGTGTATATATATATTTATATGTGTGTACATATGTATTTATATCTGTATATATGTATTTATATTTCTACATATGTATTTATATGTGTATATATGTATTTATATGTCTATATATGTATTTATATGTGTGTACATATGTATTTATATGTGTATACAGTATATGTATTTATATGTGTATATATGTATTTATATGTGCATACATGTGTATTTATATCTGTATATATGTATTTATATGTGTACATATGTATTTATATGTGTATACAGTATATGTATTTATATGTGTATATATGTATTTATATGTGTGTACATATGTATTTATATCTGTATATATGTATTTATATTTGTACATATGTATTTATATCTGTATATATGTATTTATATGTGTATATATGTATTTATATGTGTGTACATATGTATTTATATGTGTATATAGGTATTTACAGACATTTTTACAACTATAAACACATAAATACATAAGTATACGTATATATGCATCGGAGCCCTTTGAGAACATGTGAAAGCATATTTAGGCAATATTCATATTAAAGTGTTATACTGTGTGTTCACTGTAGATATTTCACATTCCAATGTTCTTCAAATAATGGAATATGTTCTGTATATATCCTACACCTATATATAATGATAGATAGATAGATAGATAGATAGATAGATATGTATTCTACAAAAAAATCATATATATGTAGAAATATGTATTTAAGAATAAACAGAACATATTCTTCTATGTGAAGAACATTGGAATGTGAAATATTCATATTTTCATGTCGGTTAGTGCACATGAGAATATGCAATCAGGTTCCTATTTATCCAACTATTTATCCAACTCCAGCTAGCGAACGTGTCCTCCCACGTTTGGATCCAGACAGCGGAATCCGTTGCCCACATAAGAAAATAATTCTGTAGCCTCGCAGGATGATTTCACTTAGCCACATCTGATGCTGCCTAAGGGATATTCCAGCCAAAATTGGAAACCACATGGGTGGATTTCAGTATTGAACAGAAGCAATTTTGTAATATAAATGCATTAGCAAAAATGCTTCTAATAAAAACTATAGCTGTTTCAAAAGTATATTTAAGTATGCACCGTGCACCAGCATTTTAAACACAACACTTGCTCAGAGAGCCTAAAGTGCTTGTACCATCTGGTAATGACTCAATTTGTTAATTGCTGACATGATACATGCCCCAGTGATGATCTGAGCAGCTGCATTATTTAAAATGCTGGTGCACTGAGAATATCTAGCAATGTCTCACATGCACGTGCAGAGAAACATGTTAACACTAAAACAGTGATAACCTTTACTAGAAGCATTATTGCCAATACATTTATATTGCAAATATGTTTCTATTCAAAGATGTAATAAATCTATGTGCATTTATATTTTGACTGGAATGTCCCTTTAACTTGTGGATTACATACCTGCACCACAAGGGCTGTGTCCGTAACTTAATCAATGGAGCCCATAGTTTTCTATGTTTAGTACTAAAATACACTTACAAATAATATGATTTTATTATTAGACTAAAATTTCCCTTTAACAACTGAAAACAAATAGCGGTTGCTAATACTTGTGTCTAACAGAATACAGGTGGCCCTCGTTTTACAACGGTTCAATTTACACCGTTTCAGAATAACAACCTTTTTTTCCAGTCATGTGACTCCTATTGAAAAGCATTGAGAAGCAGTGCATTTATTAAAATAGCCAGTAGGTGGAGCTATCCGCTTGTGTTGCAGCAAAGCCAAGCAAGCTGAAATTAATCAGTTTAACCAGACCTGAGCAATCGAGCATATTTTAAAGGAAAGAAATCTTCCTGTATATAAATCGGTCCAGATTGGAATGCATAGAAAGAACTGTTTGTAGAAAAATACAAGTGAAGTCTGTGTTGTGTGATTATTTTATTAGGTTTATAATGATGTTTAGCAAATGTTTTTGTTAATTTAACTTAGTTTAATTATATATTCTGTTTTGTGTGATTATTTTATTAGGTTTATATTGCTGTTTAGCATTTAAAGTCTTCATTTTAAAGCTTTAAAAATAAATGTATTATGTGTTACTTAAGACAATTTTGAGAGGGGCCTGGAACCTATCTCCCTCACTTCCCATTGACTTACTTTATAAACTGGGTTTCAATTTACAACGGTTTCGATTTACAACCATTCCTTCTGGAACCTAACCCCGGCGTAAACTGAGGGCTACCTGTATCTAGATTGGATATAGTTAATAGGATAAGCACTTCTCCTTAGTGAGCTAAACCTCACTAAAAAGTTACTTTTGTTTCACACTTTAGTGAATACAGCTCAAACCATAAAATAGAAACCTATCAGAAGAGGTCTCTCTCTACAGTGAACCCCCCCCCCCCCCCCCCCAGCAGATACAATACTTTATGAGACATTCTTAATAGTTACAATTAAAAACAAAACTAAAAAGTAAGTCAGTTAAAACATATAATACCTTTATTTTTAGAAGACTACAAATATTATAACAAATAAAGCGGCAGCTTTAAGGCACTTTCCAATTTATTTCCATTATCACATTTTTTTAGTCTTTTTAAATACACATTTTCTGAGGAACAAGATTCTACTGAGCATGTGCACAAGCTCACAGGGTATTAGTATGCTAGCCTGTGGTTGGCTGGTGTCTGTCACATGATACAGGGGGCCGGAAAGTGGGGGAAAATAAATGTCAGAAACAAAACTACTGCTTATTTGAAATTCAGAGTAGGTGTTATAGCATTGTCTTTTTATTATGCACTTCTTAATTATGTATCAGTCCTAACCTGACAATTGTATTCTATACTGTACAATTACTTCTGCAATAAATCCAAGCTTTGGGACATAATAATGGTTAACTGCCAAAAATATATTAAAATCAATGTTTTCCAGGCAGAGAAATGGTGTTTGCTTGTGGTCTGTTAATAAATGTGTCCCAGTACAGTCTAAGCAGGTAGAAAAATATGAAAACAATATTCTTGGCATTGCAGCCATATTTCCTTATGACCTTCTAAAACCTCATCAGCTAACTTAAACCTTTTAAGACTATCAGGGCATTGATGCTGACAAAAAAGGTGGACTCCCAGGGTGAAGTGAAAGCTTAATTTCTCAGTGTTGGCATGGCTGGGATTCTGTGTGATTAATGTAATTCTAATTAAAACACAGCATGTCTAAATAAGCTTCATATAATAAGCACCTCTCACATCAACGTTATCTAGAAATGGTGACAGCTGAAAAATATAAAAAAAAAACGAGACATTTTCTGATATTATGGTAAACAAAACTTCCGTTCTTTATATTTATATCCCATGACCCAAAGCCTGCAATGGGCGAATGTTTATATTTTTATATTTGAAAGATAAAATAAATGTTCTCTTTGACAAATCTTTCTTCCTTTTTAAATGTTTCTGTGAAATGAATGTTAACATTTGGCTGTGCATTTCTAACATTAGAATATTAAATCTCGTAAATTTACATTAAAGTGACATGAAAGCCAACATTTTCTTTCTTTCTTGATTCAGAGAATGCAGTTTTAAAATAAAGTTTCCAATTTACTTATTTTATCAAATTTGCTTTGTTCTCATGTTATTCTTTGTTAAAAAGATATCCAGATATGTAGTGTGCACATATCTGCAACATCACATGGCAGGAAATAGTGCTGCCATCTAGTGCTCCTGCTAACGTATAACATTGTTATAAAACTGCTGCCATCTAGTGCTCCTGCTAATGTATAACATTGTTGCTAAACTGCTGCCATCTAGTGCTCTTGCTAATGTATAACATTGTTATAAAACTGCTGCCATCTAGTGCTCTTGCTAATGTATAACATTGTTATAAAACTGCTGCCATCTAGTGCTCTTGCTAATGTATAACATTGTTATAAAACTGCTGCCATCTAGTGCTCTTGCTAATGTATAACATTGTTATAAAACTGCTGCCATCTAGTGCTCTTGCTAATGTATAACATTTTTGCTAAACTGCTGCCATCTAGTGCTCTTGCTAATGAATAACATTGTTGCCAAACTGCTGCCATCTAGTGCTCTTGCTAATGTACAACATTGTTATAAAACTGCTGCCATCTAGTGCTCTTGCTAATGTATTACATTGTTATAAAACTGCTGCCATCTAGTGCTCTTGCTAATGTATAACATTGTTATAAAACTGCTGCCATCTAGTGCTCTTGCTAATGTATAACATTGTTGCTAAACTGCTGCCATCTAGTGCTCTTGCTAATGTATAACATTGTTATAAAACTGCTGCCATCTAGTGCTCTTGTTAATGTATAACATTGTTATAAAACTGCTGCCATTTAGTGCTCTTGCTAATGTATAACACTGTTATAAAACTGCTGCCATCTAGTGCTCTTGCTAATGTATAACATTATTATAAAACTGCTACCATCTAGTGCTCTTGCTAATGTATAACATTATTATAAAACTGCTGCCATCTAGTGCTCTTGCTAATGTATAACATTGTTATAAAACTGCTGCCATCTAGTGCTCTTGCTAATGTATAACATTATTATAAAACTGCTGCCATCTAGTGCTCTTGCTAATGTATAACATTGCTATAAAACTGCTGCCATCTAGTGCTCTTGCTAATGTATAACATTATTATAAAACTGCTGCCATCTAGTGCTCTTGCTAATGTATAACATTGTTATAAAACTGCTGCCATCTAGTGCTCTTGCTAATGTATAACATTATTATAAAACTGCTGCCATCTAGTGCTCTTGCTAATGTATAACATTGTTATAAAACTGCTGCCATCTAGTGCTCTTGCTAATGTATAACATTGTTATAAAACTGCTGCCATCTAGTGATCTTGCTAATGTATAACATTGTTATAAAACTGCTGCCATCTAGTTCTCTTGCTAATGTATAACATTGTTATAAAACTGCTGCCATCTAGTGCTCTTGCTAATGTATAACATTGTTATAAAACTGCTGCCATCTAGTGCTCTTGCTAATGTATAACATTGTTGCTAAACTGCTGCCATCTAGTGCTCTTGCTAATGTATAACATTGTTATAAAACTGCTGCCATCTAGTGCTCTTGCTAATGTATAACATTGTTATAAAACTGCTGCCATCTAGTGCTATTGCTAATGTATAACATTGTTGCTAAACTGCTGCCATCTAGTGCTCTTGCTAATGTATAACATTGTTATAAAACTGCTGCCATCTAGTGCTCTTGCTAATGTATAACATTGTTATAAAACTGCTGCCATTTAGTGCTCTTGCTAATGTATAACACTGTTATAAAACTGCTGCCATCTAGTGCTCTTGCTAATGTATAACATTATTATAAAACTGCTGCCATCTAGTGCTCTTGCTAATGTATAATATTGTTATAAAACTGCTGCCATCTAATGCTCTTGCTAATGTATAACATTGTTATAAAACTGCTGCCATCTAGTGCTCATGCTAATGTATAACATTATTATAAAACTGCTGCCATCTAGTGCTCTTGCTAATGTATAACATTGTTATAAAACTGCTGCCATCTAGTGCTCTTGCTAATGTATAACATTGTTATAAAACTGCTGCCATCTAGTGCTCTTGCTAATGTATAACATTGTTATAAAACTGCTGCCATCTAGTGATCTTGCTAATGTATAACATTGTTATAAAACTGCTGCCATCTAGTGCTCTTGCTAGTGTATAACATTATTATAAAACTGCTGCCATCTAGTGCTCTTGCTAATGTATAACATTATTATAAAACTGCTGCCATCTAGTGCTCTTGCTAATGTATAACATTGTTATAAAACTGCTGCCATCTAGTGTTCTTGCTAATGTATAACATTGTTATAAAACTGCTGCCATCTAGTGCTCTTGCTAATGTATAACATTGTTATAAAACTGCTGCCATCTAGTGCTCTTGCTAATGTATAACATTGTTATAAAACTGCTGCCATCTAGTGATCTTGCTAATGTATAACATTTTTATAAAACTGCTGCCATCTAGTTCTCTTGCTAATGTATAACATTGTTATAAAACTGCTGCCATCTAGTGCTCTTGCTAATGTATAACATTGTTATAAAACTGCTACCATCTAGTGCTCTTGCTAATGTATAACATTATTATAAAAATGCTGCCATCTAGTGCTCTTGCTAATGTATAACATTGTTATAAAACTGCTGCCATCTAGTGTTCTTGCTAGTGTATAACATTGTTATAAAACTGCTGCCATCTAGTGCTCTTGCTAATGTATAACATTGTTATAAAACTGCTGCCATCTAGTTCTCTTGCTAATGTATAACATTGTTATAAAACTTCTGCCATTTAGTGCTCTTGCTAATGTATAACATTGTTGCTAAACTGCTGCTATATAGTGCTGCAGACACGTGCACACTCCTGAGCTTACCTTTCTACTTTAAAAAAAAAAGGATAGGGAAAACATAAAAAAAATGATAATAAAAAGTAAATTGGAAAGATGTTTAACATTGTATGTTCTATTTGAATTGTTTATACTTTTGAGCAGAAAAGTCATTTTTTGCAGAGCCCCAATTTCCCTGCATTCTGCTTAGTTGCCCTAAAGGCCTAACCTACATGTCCTTATGTCCCAGTTTCTCTTACAGAAAACCGGAACTCTGCAGAAAATAAACTTCCTGGGATCCCAGGTGTCACCTCCCAAATTTCCGAGTTCTGCTAAAAAAATCACAAGTCTCCAGTACTGACTATCTGTTCCTGGTCAACAAAATTCAGATATTGAATGAAATGCTCTGTTACCCCCTCTACTCCTCAGGCCCGCTACATTGGGGTCACACTTGGCTCAAAACTTTCTTTTGCTCTCCACATTAAGTACTTAGCTAACTTCTGCCGATTCCACCTTAAAAATGTCTCTAAATTCACCACTTGATCACTCAAGACAGAACTAAGATTCTTCTCCACTCCCTTATGATTTCCCGCCATGACTATTACAACTCTATCTTTTCTGGTGTCCCAAGCTACCACCTGTCCCCACTGCATTCGATCATTGCTCCACATCTGCTGCAACTCTTTTCCAACACCTCCATTGGCTTCCCTTAGCCTCCAGAATTAAATTGAACATTTTAGCCCTAACATAAAAAAACAACACTGCACCCTCCTATATTTCTGCTCTCATCTGCAAATACTCCCAAACCCACCCCCTCCACTCTGCCCAAGACTCATCTCTTATTACTTCCTCACACTCTCGTCTACAAGACTTTTCTGAACCTATCATATGGAACTCCATGCCGCATTCAGTCAGACTCACCTCTAGTCTCAAAAACTTCAAGTGTTACTTGAAAGGAAATGCTAGATAGAATGATGCATTCAAAGAAAAGATTAGTCTGATTACAGGTAGATTGATTTTTTCAAGTTTAATTAGTTGTTTAAATATTGACATAATAAGTAACGTTTTAGGGCTCGTTGCCATTGAGGTGGTAAAGTTTGGAAACTGGTGATAAAAACCTTAAACCTTAATCTTTGGAGATTTTTGATGTTATGGCCAGTTTCCAAACTTTACCACCTCAATCTAAACTAAGCCTTAGGGGTATATTTATTATAATGCGAGCGGAGATGCAACGATGTAGCGTATCATGTCTGCCGCACATCGATAAATGCCGCCCCCTGCAGATTCGTGGCCAATCGGCCGCTAGCAGTGGGTGACAATCAACCCGATCGTATTTGATCGGGTTAATTTCTGTCTGCCACCTAAGAGCAGGCAGACAGGTTATGGAGCAGCGGTCTTTAGAAACACGGTCTTTAGACACGGGGCATTAAGCTCCATACGGAGCTTGATAAATTGACCCCTGAGTGTCTATAAAGCAATAGGTGCTGCCATGTTGTAACATAGGTTTCTTTCTCTGCTGTGGCCAACTAGGGACAGTTATAGACTAGACTAGAGTGTGCAGCCAATGGCTGTGTGGTATATAACAATGTTCAGCACTTCCACTTCTAACAGGAATTGAAAAGCTCACGATTTTCAGAATCAAATTACAGGAAAAGGGCACAAAATGAACAATGAAAGTATAGTGCAGCATTGTTTTTTATATATACAATTTATCATTTTATATTACCATCTCAAAGTGTTTAATGTCCCTTTAAAAACCTCTGTTCAGGGTTGTGCACAACTTAAAGGGGCATGAAACCCAAAAAAATGATTTCATTATTTAGAAGGAGCATGCATTTTTAAACAACTTTCCAATTTACTTCTTTTATCTAATTTGCTTAATTCTCTTAATATCCTTGGTTGAAAAGCATGTCTAGATAGGCTCAGTAGCTGCTGATTGGTAGCTGCACATGTCCCTTTAATTTAAGATGTTTCTACTACTCATGTTTTCCCCCTCCCTGAACTCCCCCTTGTACTTCCTTTAGAATGTAAGCTCACGAGTCCACTCGTCCTGTT
>NC_069508.1:203045032-203225032 GCF_027579735.1 Bombina bombina
CATATGATGTTATGATGCTAACAGGGATTTACATTAAAAACTTTACTGGCTATAATCTTTTTTTCCAGTTCCTAATGCTGTTCTTAAAGCTACATAAAAGCATCTAAACTGCACTGAAACAGTAAATAATGCTTTTTATAATGATACATTTACCGCAAAGATTACCCTGAGAAGGATATTGAGATGGATTTTACATTTTATTAGTTAAAGAATTAAAAGGACATTAAAGTCACAATTAAACATTCATGATTCAGATAGAGCATACATTTTAAACAACTTTTCAATTTACTTCCTTTATCAAATTAGCTTTGATCTTTTGGTATTCTTTGTTAAAGGCTAAACTTAGATAGGCTGATATAAGCTCAGGAGCGTGCATGTGTCGGTAGCAGTCTATAAAGTCCAATAAAGTCCAAAAGCAGTAAAGCACAATAACAAAAATGGTTGTGTAAATCTGTGGGGGGTTCCACACAAGTCCCCCAAGTAAACGTATAATAGTCCAAAAAAGAACAGCAGCGCTCACCAATTCAGCATATATGCAGAGTCTTCTCTTCTGTAGCAGTGTTTGTAGCTATTGTCATAGACAACACTGCAAACATTGCTGCCAGATGGCTTACAACATATGTATGCTCCTAAACTTACCTAGGATTACTCTTCAACAAAGGATATTAAGAGAAATAAGCAAAATTGATAATAGAAGTAAATTGGAAACTTCAATGCACTGTCCAATCAATTAGTTTTATTTTGACTTTACTGTCTCTAAATGTTTAAAGTTTTACGCTCTATAAAGTACTTTAGTTTATACAACGTAATGGGGGCCATGTTGAAACATTTGCATTTCTTATCTAATCTCTCCTGCTGAGGATAGTTAGACACAAGTGTGCAAGCAATAGTTGTGTGGGATAAATCAATGTTAAAGTAATATAATTTATGGAGGTTTAATGTCCCTTTAACATTGCTCGCCTAATGTGCTCAGCTAGCTCCCAGTATTGAATTGCTGCTCCTTTAAGAAAAAAACCCAAGAGAAATAAGCACATGTAATATTAGAAGTTAAACTGAAAGTTGTTTTATCTGAATCATGAAAGGTTTTATGTCCCTTGAAATGACTTATATGCCCTTTAGACCATCATATCAGTTCTTTGCAATCAACTATAAAAAAAAATTGGATGATTGCTTTGTTTTGCAGTATTTATATTCTACATTTTATACAAAGGAATTGTTTAATCTTTTTCTCATTGCAAATGTAGTTTCTTAAGAGGAAACAGATTATACAAGCGTAATTACATCAGTAACAAGACAACTCTACAGTGTAATCGAGAAATCTTTCCTGGCTGATTAAAAGAGATTTTATTCACAGAATACCTGAGAACACTGAATGCAGTTTAGCTTTTTGACTCATCAGAATTGAAATCATTATACATGGGCAGAGTTCCAAGATATTTTTTCTTACTTCCTGAATTTGTAGAAAGAATATGTAACATTTTAGAGTAAGTCATCAGAGGTTAATTAATTATAATGCAAAAAGTTATAAAAGCACATCTTGCCGCAGCTTTGGAATATATTCCAGTTTAAATATAGCAACATTTATTCCAACAATGTCTATTAAAGGTATATTCATTAAAGTGTGTGATAACTCTTAATACTGCACATTTTAAAAAAGGTATTTTTTTTGTTTGTTTCTTTGAAGCTATAAATTTTGTTTTATCTTTATATTACCCTAAGGAGTGGTTTGCACAATCAGCTAGCACTTAATTAGTCATGCACACAGATTGCATATGGTTGGCAGCCACTCATTAGATATGCCCACTACTTTGAAGGATGCACAAAAATGAAACGTATAATATATAATACTTTAAAGGCTTAGTTTAATGCAAACATTATTTGTGCTATTTCATTATCTAAGTAATCTTTGTATTAATGTCTCTAGATAACTCTGTGTGATCACAGCAATAGGGTTAAATGCATAAACAAAGTCCTGCTTTAAAACCACAAAGCCTTGCACCTCCAGAGTAGGACATGACTGGTCAAGAGCAGCAATTCAACATCTCAGCCAATCATTAGTTGCATCCTGCTCAGGAGATAAATTGACATTCATCACCTTTATGCCAGTCCTGGCATCCCAACTACACCATTGCTCACATGTATGCATGATTAAGGGCATGTGAGTCTGAAACGTTGCATGACTATTTGTTTTAATATGCTTCAATAAAGAATTTGTTTTTTATGGATTCTATGATGCTGTGGACTTTTTGCAATACATCCCTCACATGTGTTATCACTGTCATCTGTATTTCTTTGTCATCTGTCACATTTATGTTACTGCATTTGCATTCCTCAAGTGTGCGCCCCCTGCTGTCCTTACTACATCACCCCTAGGACCTAACACTTATGCAGAATAGGTTTGCTTGATCGTATGACAAGTGACACATACAGAGTTATCATAACTTTTAGTTCTGTGCATTTCAAAATGAACCTTTTTGTCCCTTTAAACATGTAAAGTTACCTTTCCCACTCCCTAAGAAAGGCTGTGAATACAGCTGTATGCAGGACAGCCAATCAGCTTGTACTTGATCAGATTGCATATGGTTGACTGCCACACATTATATATACACACTACTTAAAGAGTGTGGGACATAGGTGCGTCAAGGGGGGCAAGTAGGGCACTGCCCCCCCAAGCATGTCTCCCCTAATGCCCCCAAATGTTATCATCCTTCCCTGTACAGTGTTTTCCTTTCACAAACCCCCAGGACACACCCAGACTCCAACTTCTCTGCCAATGATTCACCTGACTCTGCCAACAACACACCTAAGGCTCTATACATCCTGTGCCCCCCCCCCCACCCCCCACCTTATATATGGTCTCTGGAGACGCCACTAGTGGGAAATAATGAAACATATAAAATATTCTACTTTAAATGGACATTCTAGTGGGGAAATTACCTGCTGTATTAGAGCATGTAACTTTTAGTTTGCAGAACCTAGGTAACTGTGTTTATAGACATATAAAATGTACTACTTTAACTTTACATTAATCTAAAAAAAAATGCATATATATATTTATAATTGCAAACTGTTTTGTTAGTTTAGGATAGTTTGTTTCCTGCCTTTAATGTGCCTTTAAGAGATATTTAACATTAAACTTAATAAATCATGTTAGTGCTTTGGAATAATAACCATTTCTCATTTGGCATCATATGGTGAGTCTCTGCCAATTATTTGTTAGAGAGTATTAGAGATGATTCCTATGTAATTAAACTGTAAAAATCTTGATTTTTAAATGGGAAATGGAGTTTAAGGGTTTTATATAATGTATTTTATGAAGGAATAAAAGCCATTAGTTCTTGTTGATAAAGCATTTACAAAGTCACAATGTGCTTACTATCCTGATGCACAAATCTATATGTGCGCACAGCAGAGACAGGGTGTGGTGTTTGTTATATACAGATTGTCTATGGGGTACAGCAGCAAAGTATAAACCATGCAACTGAATGGAATTTGTGTGATGTTACATGTATTTACAAAGTAAATCGGTATAACTGTGCCCCATGGTGTCCTGCTATCTAAAGTGCCAATCTTTTGTATTTAGTAACAATATTCCAGCTTGTCTTTCATTATTTACATTGTAGGAAACTGTATTGGATCATGAAGTGATTATAGGGCATGAATGGGTCTCTGATGCAAGGCAACACTAAAGCCTTAGCACCTTGAAACCCTCACGGGTGATTAGTTCACGCTTTATAAGTACCCTATAGATAGAGAGCCATGATTCAAATAATGTAATTTACTTTCATTATCAAATTGCGCACAGTCTTTTTATATATTCACGCTTTTGGAGGCACAAACTCCTACTGAGCATGTGCAAGAGTTCGCGTTATATAGGTATATGCATTTCTCCAACATTGGTGTGTCCGGTCCTCGGCGTCATCCTTACTTGTGGGATATTCTCTTCCCCAACAGGAAATGGCAAAGAGTCCCAGCAAAGCTGGTCACATGATCCCTCCTAGGCTCCGCCCACCCCAGTCATTCTCTTTGCCGTTGCACAGGCAACATCTCCACGGAGATGGTTAAGAGTTTTTTGTAGTTTTATTCTTCTATCAAGTGTTTGTTATTTTAAAATAGTGCTGGTATGTACTATTTACTCTGAAACAGAAAAGGATGAAGAGTTCTGTTTGTGAGAGGAATATGACTTTTAGCAGACAGTAACTAAAATCGATTGCTGTTTCCACACAGGACTGTTGAGATGAAGTAACTTCAGTTGGGGGAAACAGTTAGCAGTCTTTTCTGCTTAAGGTATGACTAGCCATATTTCTAACAAGACCATGTAATGCTGGAAGGCTGTCATTTCCCCTCATGGGGACCGGTAAGCCATTTTCTTAGTTAAACATAAAAGAATAAAGGGCTTAAAAACTGGTAGACATTTTTCTGGGCTAAAACAATTGCTTTACTAGGCATATTATGCAGATTCTAACTAATTATTGGTATTATAATCTTGGGGAACGTTTAGAAAAACGGCAGGCACTGTGTTGGACACCTTTTTCAGATGGGGGCCTTTCTAGTTATAGACAGAGCCTCATTCTGGGACTGACTGTATAGGGGTTAAATGTAAAAACGGCTCCGGTTCCGTTAATTTAAGGGTTAAAGCTCTGAAATTTGGTGTGCAATACTTTTAATGCTTTAAGACACTGTGGTGAAAAATTTTGGTGAATTTTGAACAATTCCTTCATACTTTTTCACATATTCAGTAATAAAGTGTTTTCAGTTTGAAATTTAAAGTGACAGTAACGGTTTTATTTTAAAACGTTTTTTGTGCTTTGTTGACAAGTTTAAGCATGTTTAACATGTCTGTACCATCAGATAAGCTATGTTCTATATGTATGAAAGCCAATGTGTCTCCCCATTTAAATTTATGTGATAATTGTGCCATAGTGTCCAAACAAAGTAAGGACAGTAATGCAACAGATAATGATATTGCCCAAGATGATTCCTCAAATGAGGGGAGTAAACATGATACTACATCATCCCCTACTGTGTCTACACCAGTTATGCCCACACAGGAGGCCCCTAGTACATCTAGTGCGCCAATACTTATTACCATGCAACAATTAACGGCTGTAATGGATAACTCCATAGCAAATCTTTTATCCAAAATGCCTACTTATCAGAGAAAGCGTGATTGCTCTGTTTTAAACACTGAAGAGCAAGAGGACGCTGATGATAACTGTTCTGACATACCCTCACACCAATCTCACACCAAGGGGCCATGAGGGAGGTTTTGTCTGATGGAGAAATTTCAGATTCAGGAAAAATTTCTCATCAAGCTGAACCTGATGTTGTGACATTTAAATTTAAATTAGAACATCTCCGCGCACTGCTTAAGGAGGTGTTATCTACTCTGGATGATTGTGACAATTTGGTCATTCCAGAGAAATTATGTAAGATGGACAAGTTCCTAGAGGTTCCGGTGCCCCCCGACGCTTTTCCTATACCCAAGCGGGTGGCGGACATAGTAAATAAAGAGTGGGAAAGGCCCGGCATACCTTTTGTTCCCCCCCCCTATATTTAAGAAATTATTTCCTATAGTCGACCCCAGAAAGGACTTATGGCAGACAGTCCCCAAGGTCGAGGGGGCGGTTTCTACTCTAAACAAACGCACTACTATTCCTATCGAAGATAGTTGTGCTTTCTAAGATCCTATGGATAAGAAATTAGAGGGTTTGCTTAACAAGATTTTTGTACAGCAAGGTTACCTTCTACAACCAATTTCATGCATTGTTCCTGTCACTACGGCAGCGTGTTTCTGGTTCGAGGAACTAGAAAAATCGCTCAGTAAAGAATCTTCGTATGAGGAGGTTATGGACAGAGTTCAAGCACTTAAATTGGCTAACTCTTTTGTTTTAGATGCCGCTTTGCAATTAGCTAGATTAGCGGCGAAAAATTCAGGGTTTGCTGTCGTGGCGCGCAGAGTGCTTTGGCTAAAGTCTTGGTCAGCGGATGTGTCTTCCAAGACAAAATTGCTTAACATTCCTTTCAAAGGTAAAACATTATTTGGACTGATTTGAAAGAGATTATTTCAGACATCACTGGGGGAAAGGGCCACGCCCTCCCACAGGATAGGTCTTTTAAGGCTAATAATAAGCCTAATTTTCGTCCCTTTCGCAGAAACGGACCAGTCTCTAATTCTGTATCCTCTAAGCAAGAGGGTAATACTTCACAACCCAAACCAGCCTGGAAACCAATGCAAGGCTGGAACAAGGGTAAGCAGGCCAAGAAGCCTACCACTGCTACCAAAACAGCATGAAGGGATAGCCCCCGATCCGGGACCGGATCTAGTGGGGGGCAGACTTTCTCTCTTTGCTCAGGCTTGGGCAAGAGATGTTCAGGATCCTTGGGCGCTAGAAATAGTTTCTCAAGGTTATCTCCTGGAATTCAAGGAACTACCCCCAAGGGGAAGGTTCCACAGGTCTCAATTATCTTCAAACCAAATAAAGAGACAGGCATTCTTACATTGTGTAGAAGACCTGTTAAAGATGGGAGTGATACATCCAGTTCCAATAAGAGAACAAGGAATGGGATTTTATTCCAATCTGTTCATAGTTCCCAAAAAAGAGGGAACATTCAGACCAATTTTGGATCTAAAGATCCTAAACAAATTTCTCAGGGTACCATCGTTCAAAATGGAAACTATTCGAACGATCCTACCTACTATCCAGGAAAATCAATTTATGACTACCGTGGATTTAAAGGATGCGTACCTACATATTCCTATCCACAAGGAACATCATCAGTTCCTAAGGTTCGCTTTTCTGGACAAGCATTACCAGTTTATGGCACTTCCATTTGGATTAGCCACTGCTCCAAGGATTTTCACAAAGGTACTAGGGTCCCTTCTAGCGGTTCTAAGACCAAGGGGCATTGCAGTAGTACCTTACTTGGACGACATCCTGATTCAAGCGTCGTCCCTGTCAAAAGCAAAGGCTCATACGGACATCGTCCTAGCCTTTCTCAGATCTCACGGATGGAAGGTGAACAAAGAAAAAAGTTCTCTGTCCCCGTCAACAAGAGTTCCCTTCTTGGGAACAATAATAGATTCCTTAGAAATGAGGATTTTTCTGACAGAGGTCAGAAAATCAAAACTTCTAAGCTCTTGTCAAGTACTTCATTCTGTTCCTCGTCCTTCCATAGCGCAGTGCATGGAAGTAATAGGATTGATGGTTGCAACAATGGACATAGTTCCTTTTGCACGAATTCATCTAAGACCATTACAACTGTGCATGCTCAGACAGTGGAATGGGGATTATACAGACTTGTCTCCGACGATTCAAGTAGATCAAAAGACCAGAGATTCACTCCGTTGGTGGCTGACCCTGGACAATCTGTCACAGGGAATGAGCTTCCGCAGACCAGAGTGGGTCATTGTCATGACCGACGCCAGCCTAGTGGGCTGGGGCGCGGTCTGGGAATCCCTGAAAGCTCAGGGTCTATGGTCTCGGGAAGAGTCTCTTCTCCCGATAAACATTCTGGAACTGAGAGCGATATTCAATGCTCTCAGAGCTTGGCCTCAACTAGCAAAGGCCAAATTCATAAGGTTTCAGTCAGACATGACGACCGTTGCATATATCAATCATCAGGGGGGAACAAGGACTTCCCTGGTGATGAAAGAAGTGACCAAGATAATTCAATGGGCGGAGGAACACTCCTGCCACTTGTCTGCGATCCATATCCCAGGAGTGGAAAATTGGGAAGCGGATTTTCTGAGTCGTCAGACATTCCATCCGGGGGAGTGGGAACTCCATCCGGAAATCTTTGCTCAAATAACTCAATTATGGGGCATTCCAGACATGGATCTGATGGCGTCTCGTCAGAACTTCAAGGTTCCTTGCTACGGGTCCAGATCCAGGGATCCCAAGGCGACCCTAGTAGATGCACTAGTAGCACCTTGGACCTTCAATCTAGCTTATGTATTCCCACCGTTTCCTCTCATCCCCAGGCTGGTAGCCAGGATCAATCAAGAGAGGGCCTCAGTGATCTTGATAGCTCCTGCGTGGCCACGCAGGACTTGGTATGCAGACCTGGTGAATATGTCATCGGCTCCACCATGGAAGCTACCTTTGAGACAGGACCTTCTTGTTCAGGGTCCATTCGAACATCCGAATCTGGTTTCCCTCCAACTGATGGCTTGGAGATTGAACGCTTGATTTTATCAAAGCGTGGGTTTTCAGATTCTGTAATAGATACTCTGATTCAGGCTAGAAAGCCTGTAACTAGAAAAATTTACCATAAAATATGGAAAAAATATATCTGTTGGTGTGAATCTAAAGGATTCCCATGGAACAAGATAAAAATTCCTAAGATTCTATCCTTTCTACAAGAAGGTTTGGAGAAAGGATTATCTGCAAGTTCTCTGAAGGGACATATCTCTGCTTTATCTGTTTTACTTCACAAAAGACTGGCAGCTGTGCCAGATGTTCAAGCATTTGTTCAGGCTCTGGTTAGGATCAAGCCTGTTTACAGACCTTTGACTCCTCCCTGGAGTCTAAATCTAGTTCTTTCAGTTCTTCAAGGGGTTCCGTTTGAACCCTTACATTCCGTAGATATTAAGTTATTATCTTGGAAAGTTTTGTTTTTGGTTGCAATTTCTTCTGCTAGAAGAGTTTCAGAGTTATCTGCTCTGCAGTGTTCTCCGCCCTATCTGGTGTTCCATGCAGATAAGGTGGTTTTGCGTACTAAGCCTGGTTTTCTTCCGAAAGTTGTTTCCAACAAAAATATTAACCAGGAGATAGTTGTACCTTCTTTGTGTCCGAATCCAGTTTCAAAGAAGGAACGTTTGTTACACAATTTGGACGTAGTCCGTGCTCTAAAATTCTATTTAGAGGCTACTAAAGATTTCAGACAAACATCTTCCTTGTTTGTTGTTTATTCTGGTAAAAGGAGAGGTCAAAAAGCGACTTCTACCTCTCTTTCCTTTTGGCTTAAAAGCATTATCCGATTGGCTTATGAGACTGCCGGACGGCAGCCTCCTGAAAGAATCACAGCTCACTCCACTAGGGCTGTGGCTTCCACATGGGCCTTCAAGAACGAGGCTTCTGTTGACCAGATATGTAAGGCAGCGACTTGGTCTTCACTGCACACTTTTGCCAAATTTTACAAATTTGATACTTTTGCTTCTTCGGAGGCTATTTTTGGGAGAAAGGTTTTGCAAGCCGTGGTGCCTTCCATTTAGGTGACCTGATTTGCTCCCTCCCTTCATCCGTGTCCTAAAGCTTTGGTATTGGTTCCCACAAGTAAGGATGACGCCGTGGACCGGACACACCAATGTTGGAGAAAACAGAATTTATGCTTACCTGATAAATTACTTTCTCCAACGGTGTGTCCGGTCCACGGCCCGCCCTGGTTTTTTAATCAGGTCTGATGAATTATTTTCTCTAACTACAGTCACCACGGTATCATATGGTTTCTCCTATATATATTTCCTCCTGTCCGTCGGTCGAATGACTGGGGTGGGCGGAGCCTAGGAGGGATCATGTGACCAGCTTTGCTGGGACTCTTTGCCATTTCCTGTTGGGGAAGAGAATATCCCACAAGTAAGGATGACGCCGTGGACCGGACACACCGTTGGAGAAAGTAATTTATCAGGTAAGCATAAATTCTGTTTTTGTGATTGGCTGATAACTGTCACATGATCTACTGCTCATTTAAAATGCTGTGTAAGTGCTATTGCATTGTCTTGTTATTATGCATTTGTCTTATAAAGGGACATAAAATACAAAATGTTTCTTTCTTGCTTACCAAGAGCAAACCATTTTAAACAACTTTCCATTTTACTCATATTATAACGTTGCTTCATTCTCTTGGTATTCTTTGTTGAAGAAACAGCAATGCACTACTGGGAGCTAGCTGAAAGTATCAGGTGAGCCAATGACAAGAGGCATATGTGTGTAGTCACTAATCATCAGCTAGCTCTCAGTAGTGCATTGATGCTCCTGTATCTACCTTTATATGCTTTTTAACAAAGGTTTCTAAAAGAACAAAACAAAATTGTATGCGCTCTCTGAATCATGGAAGTTTAATTTTGATTTTCCTGTCCCTTTAAGGAACTGTCCCATCAGATGACAAGCTCCGTTATAGAATAGGGACATTAAAGTGACACTCAAGTCAAAATTAAACTTTCATGATTCAGATAGAGCAACAATTTTAAAAAACTTTCCAATTTACTTCCATTAACAAAATGTGCACAGTCTTTTTATATTTACACTTTTGAGTCACCAGCTCCTACTGAGCATGTGCAAGAATTCACAGAATATATACGTATATGCATTTGTGATTGGCTGATGGCTGTCACATGGTACAGGGGGAGTGGAAATAGACATAACTTTGAAATTTGTCAGAAAAAAATCTATTACTCATTTAAAGTTCAGACTAAGTGCTATTGCATTGTCTTGTTATCTTGCATGTGTTCATTATGCAAATCTACTGTATTTACTGCTCCTTTAAAGTCCCTTTTTCCTCTCTAGCATATAAAATGGGCATTTCAATTTGCATTACAGTTTTTCTTTTTTTGCAAACCCCATGTTCCTGTGCGAAACAAATAGTAAATAGCAGCAATCAAGTACTACAGATCTGCATGAAAAATAGATATTTTAAAATCATTTTGTAAATAAATGTTCCCTTGTTTTGTAGTCTAGGGCTGCATTGTACAATTATTTGTTTATGCATAAAAAATGATGGAGAAATACATATTGGGTTTAATGTCTATTTAAAGGGGGCATGAAAATATATTGTGTGTTTAATGGCAAGGCACTAATTCTATACATATAATATTGTTCCTGCTGGGCTTGGCTTTTGTTATTGTAAAGAAATAAAATGAGTCACTGAACCACACTTGTTATATAGGAAGTTACTCAGCTGGGTTAGACTTGAAGCTGTTCTGCCCACATGTAGTCATGTCTGAGAGGATATCCTGAAAGAACACTTATGGTAAAACTGGGGAAAATGAGTATTTCAATCAGCAGCGGTTAAATAAAAACATTACGTACAAAATACAAAGGGCCAGATTATTAGTGGAGCGCAAATGTTTATGTGCGTGTAATAAGGGGTTTATCGCAGGGGTTTGCGCTCGTTGGGCTTACCGCTCATATTACAAATTGAAAGTAAATGCGATTGCTTAAGCGCAATCGTGATTTACGCTACAATGACTTCAGAGCTCGGGTTAACTGTTTTTGTGGACCTAAAACGTTACACAAAACACATCAAAAATACATTACAAAGTATAGTTACACTCATAATAACTCTATCTTAGTGTTATTAGGCTAGGTGGTCTGGGGAGTACTGAAGTACCCATAACAGGCCAGATTTTAAAGATATCTTAAAGGGATAGTCTAGTCCAAAATAAACTTTCATGATTCAGATAGAGCATGTAATTTTAAACAATTTTCCAATTTACTTTTATCACCAATTTTGCTTTGTTCTCTTGGTATTCTTAGTTGAAAGCTTAACCTAAGAGGTTCATATGCTAATTTCTTAGACCTTGAAGGCCACCTCTTTTCAGAATGCATTTTAACAGTTTTTCACCACTAGAGGGTGTTAGTTCACGTATTTCATATAGATAACACTGTGCTCGTGCACGTGAAGTTATCTGGGAACAGGCACTGATTGCCTAAACTGCAAGTCTGTCAAAAGAACTGAAATAAAGGGGCAGTTTGCAGAGGCTTAGATACAAGATAATCACAGAGGTTAAAAGTATATTAATATAACTGTGTTGGTTATGCAAAACTGGGGAATGGGTAATAAAGGCATTATCTATCTTTTAAAATAATAAAAATTTCAGCCCAAAATAAAATCACCCCTTAATCTAATACTAAACTACCAATAGCCCTTAAAAGGCATCTCTTTCTCTTGTTAAGTGTATCCAGTCCACGGATCATCCATTACTTATGGGATATTAACTCCTCCCCAACAGGAAGTGCAAGAGGATTCACCCAGCAGAGCTGCTATATAGCTCCTCCCCTAACTGCCATTACCAGTCATTCTCTTGCACCCAACGAATAGATAGGATGTGTGAGAGGACTGTGGTGATTATACTTAGTTTCTCTTGTTAAGTGTATCCAGTCCACGGATCATCCATTACTTATGGGATATTAACTCCTCCCCAACAGGAAGTGCAAGAGGATTCACCCAGCAGAGCTGCTATATAGCTCCTCCCCTAACTGCCATTACCAGTCATTCTCTTGCACCCAACGAATAGATAGGATGTGTGAGAGGACTGTGGTGATTATACTTAGTTTCATACCTTCAATCAAAAGTTTGTTATTTTATAATAGCACCGGAGTGTGTTATTCCTTCTCTGGTAGAATTTGAAGAAGAATCTACCTGAGTTTTTCTATGATTTTAGCCGGAGTAGTTAAGATCATATTGCTGTTTCTCGGCCATCTGAGGAGAGGTAAACTTCAGATCAGGGGACAGCGGGCAGATTAATCTGCAAAGAGGTATGTAGCAGCTTATTATTTTCTGACAATGGAATTGATGAGAAAATTCTGCCATACCGATATAATGTAAACTCAGCCTTAAATGCAGTAGCAGCAACTGGTATCAGGCTGTCATGTATGTATATTTTACACTTCAGTATTCTGGGGAATGGCACTTCACTGGAATTATACTGTATGCATAAAACTTTAGCCTAATTTGCAGGGACTAGCAACAGGCTTTTTAATAACACTCAATTTATTAATGTTAAATGTTTTTTGCTGGCATGTAAAATCGTTTAATTTTCTGAGGTACTGGGTGAAAAAATGTTTTGGGCACTATTTTTTTCCACTTGGCAGTCGTTTTATTTAATTTATGACAGTTTACTGATCTCTCTCACTGTTATGTGTGAGGGGGAGGGACCTTTTTTGGTGCTTTTGCTACGCATCAAAAAATTCAGTCAGAAGTTTATTGTCTTCCCTGCATGATCCGGTTCATCTCTACAGAACTCAGGGGTCTTCAAAACTTGTTTTGAGGGAGGTAATCACTCACAGCAGAGCTGTGAGATTGTAGTTGACTGTGATAAAAAAAAAAAAAACGTTTATTTCTGTATTTTTTTTTTTTTTCTGCTATCAGGGTTAGTTATCCTTTGCTAATGGGAGCAATCCTTTGCTAAAATTGTGTTTTTTACAAAGATTTGATGCTATAACTTTTCAGTTTATTAATTTATGTACTAACTGTATTGATGCTACTTTAAATAAAAGTCAATCTGTACAAATTGAACATATTTCACCAAACAACGAGGGGAGAGTTATGCCGACTAACTCGCCTCACGTGTCAGTACCTGCATGCGTGATATTGTAGCGCCGAGTACATCTGGGCGGCCATTACAAATCACATTACAGGATATGGCTACTGTTATGACTGAAGTTTTGGCTAAATTACCAGAACTAAGAGGTAAGCGTGATCACTCTGGGGTGAGAACAGAGTGCGCTGATAATATTAGGGCCATGTCAGACACTGCGTCACAATTTGCAGAACATGAGGACGGAGAGCTTCATTCTGCGGGTGACGGTTCTGATCCAAACAAACTGGATTCAGATATTTCAAATTTTAAATTTAAGCTGGAAAACCTCCGTGTATTACTAGGGGAGGTGTTAGCGGCTCTGAATGATTGTAACACAGTTGCAATACCAGAGAAAATGTGTAGGTTGGATAAATATTTTGCGGTACCGGCGAGTACTGACGTTTTTCCTATACCTAAGAGACTTACTGAAATTGTTACTAAGGAGTGGGATAGACCCGGTGTGCCGTTCTCACCCCCTCCGATATTTAGAAAGATGTTTCCAATAGACGCCACCACACGGGACTTATGGCAAACGGTCCCTAAGGTGGAGGGAGCAGTTTCTACTTTAGCTAAGCGTACCACTATCCCGGTGGAGGATAGCTGTGCCTTTTCAGATCCAATGGATAAAAAGTTAGAGGGTTACCTTAAGAAAATGTTTGTTCAACAAGGTTTTATATTGCAACCTCTTGCATGCATTGCGCCTGTCACGGCTGCAGCAGCATTTTGGTTTGAGTCTCTGGAAGAGACACTTGAATCAGCTCCATTAGATGAGATTACACACAAGCTTAAAGCCCTTAAATTAGCTAACTCATTTATTTCAGATGCCGTAGTACATTTAACTAAACTTACGGCTAAGAATTCCGGATTCGCCATTCAGGCACGCAGAGCACTGTGGCTAAAATCCTGGTCAGCTGACGTTACTTCTAAATCTAAATTGCTTAATATACCTTTCAAAGGGCAGACCTTATTCGGGCCCGGTTTGAAAGAAATTATCGCTGACATTACAGGAGGTAAAGGCCATGCCCTGCCTCAAGACAGAGCCAAACCTAAGGCTAGACAGTCTAATTTTCGTTCCTTTCGTAATTTCAAAGCAGGAGCAGCATCAACTTCCTCTGCACCAAAACAGGAAGGAGCTGTTGCTCGCTACAGACAAGGCTGGAGACCTAACCAGTCCTGGAACAAGGGCAAGCAGGCCAGGAAACCTGCTGCTGCCCCTAAGACAGCATGAATTGATGGCCCCCGATCCGGGAACGGATCTAGTGGGGGGCAGACTTTCTCTCTTCGCCCAGGCTTGGGCAAGAGATGTCCAGGATCCCTGGGCGTTAGAGATCATATCTCAGGGATACCTTCTAGACTTCAAATTCTCTCCCCCAAGAGGGAGATTTCATCTGTCAAGGTTGTCAACAAACCAAATAAAGAAAGAGGCGTTTCTACGCTGCGTACAAGATCTTTTATTAATGGGAGTGATCCATCCGGTTCCGCGGTCGGAACAAGGACAAGGGTTTTACTCAAATCTGTTTGTGGTTCCCAAAAAAGAGGGAACTTTCAGGCCAATCTTGGATTTAAAGATCCTAAACAAATTCCTAAGAGTTCCATCGTTCAAAATGGAAACTATTCGGACAATTTTACCCATGATCCAAAAGGGTCAGTACATGACCACAGTGGATTTAAAGGATGCTTACCTTCACATACCGATTCACAAAGATCATTACCGGTATCTGAGGTTTGCCTTTCTAGACAGGCATTACCAGTTTGTAGCTCTTCCATTCAGATTGGCTACGGCTCTGAGAATCTTCACAAAGGTTCTGTGTGCTCTTCTGGCGGTACTAAGACCGCAAGGAATTGCGGTAGCTCCGTACCTAGACGACATTCTGATACAAGCTTCAAGCTTTCAAACTGCCAAGTCTCATACAGAGTTAGTACTGGCATTTCTAAGGTCGCATGGATGGAAGGTGAACGAAAAGAAGAGTTCTCTCTTTCCACTCACAAGAGTTCCCTTCTTGGGGACTCTTATAGATTCTGTAGAAATGAAGATTTACCTGACAGAAGACAGGTTAACAAAGCTTCAAAATGCATGCCGTGTCCTTCATTCCATTCAACACCCGTCAGTAGCTCAATGCATGGAGGTGATCGGCTTAATGGTAGCAGCAATGGACATAGTACCCTTTGCACGTCTACATCTCAGACCGCTGCAATTGTGCATGCTAAGTCAGTGGAATGGGGATTACTCAGACTTGTCCCCTACTCTGAATCTGGATCAAGAGACCAGAAATTCTCTTCTATGGTGGCTTTCTCGGCCACATCTGTCCAGGGGGATGCCATTCAGCAGGCCGGACTGGACAATTGTAACAACAGACGCCAGCCTACTAGGTTGGGGCGCTGTCTGGAATTCTCTGAAGGCTCAGGGACAATGGAATCAGGAGGAGAGTCTCCTACCAATAAACATTCTGGAATTGAGAGCAGTTCTCAATGCCCTTCTGGCTTGGCCCCAGTTAACAACTCGGGGGTTCATCAGGTTTCAGTCGGACAACATCACGACTGTAGCTTACATCAACCATCAGGGAGGGACAAGAAGCTCCCTAGCAATGATGGAAGTATCAAAGATAATTCGCTGGGCAGAGTCTCACTCTTGCCACCTGTCAGCAATCCACATCCCGGGAGTGGAGAACTGGGAGGCGGATTTCTTAAGTCGTCAGACTTTTCATCCGGGGGAGTGGGAACTTCATCCGGATGTCTTTGCCCAAATACTTCGACGTTGGGGCAAACCAGAGATAGATCTCATGGCGTCTCGACAGAACGCCAAGCTTCCTCGTTACGGGTCCAGATCCAGGGATCCGGGAGCGGTTCTGATAGATGCTTTGACAGCACCTTGGACCTTCGGGATGGCTTATGTGTTTCCACCCTTCCCGATGCTTCCTCGATTGATTGCCAGAATCAAACAGGAGAGAGCATCAGTGATTCTAATAACGCCTGCATGGCCACGCAGGACTTGGTATGCAGATCTAGTGGACATGTCATCCTGTCCACCTTGGTCGCTACCTCTGAAACAGGACCTTCTGATCCAGGGTCCCTTCAAACATCAAAATCTAATTTCTCTGAAGCTGACTGCTTGGAAATTGAACGCTTGATTTTATCAAAACGTGGTTTTTCTGAGTCAGTTATTGATACCTTAATACAGGCTAGGAAGCCTGTTACCAGAAAGATTTACCATAAGATATGGCGCAAATACTTATATTGGTGCGAATCCAAGAGTTACTCATGGAGTAAGGTTAGGATTCCGAGGATATTGTCTTTTCTACAAGAAGGTTTAGAAAAGGGTTTATCCGCTAGTTCCTTAAAGGGACAGATTTCAGCTCTGTCCATTCTTTTACACAAACGTCTGTTAGAAGTTCCGGACGTTCAAGCTTTTTGTCAGGCTTTAGCTGGGATCAAGCCTGTGTTTAAAACTGTTGCTCCACCATGGAGTTTGAACTTAGTTCTTAATGTTTTACAGGGGGTTCCGTTTGAACCCCTTCATTCCATTGATATCAAGTTGTTATCTTGGAAAGTTCTGTTTTTAATGGCGATTTCCTCGGCTCGAAGAGTCTCTGAGTTATCTGCCTTACATTGTGATTCTCCTTATCTGATTTTTCATTCAGACAAGGTAGTTCTGCGTACTAAACCTGGGTTCCTACCTAAGGTGGTCACTAACAGGAATATCAATCAAGAGATTGTGGTTACATCTTTGTGTCCTAATCCTTCTTCGAAAAAGGAACGTCTGCTACACAATCTAGATGTAGTCCGTGCCCTGAAATTTTATCTACAGGCAACTAAGGATTTTCGACAAACGTCTTCCCTGTTTGTCGTTTATTCTGGTCAGAGGAGAGGTCAAAAAGCTTCGGCTACCTCTCTCTCCTTTTGGCTTCGTAGCATAATACGGTTAGCCTATGAGACTGCTGGACAGCAGCCTCCTGAAAGAATTACAGCACATTCTACTAGAGCTGTGGCTTCCACTTGGGCCTTTAAGAATGAGGCTTCTGTTAAACAGATTTGCAAGGCTGCAACTTGGTCTTCTCTTCATACTTTTTCCAAATTTTACAAATTTGACACTTTTGCTTCTTCGGAGGCTGTTTTTGGGAGAAAGGTTCTTCAGGCAGTGGTTCCTTCCGTATAAAGAGCCTGCCTGTCCCTCCCGTCATCCGTGTACTTTAGCTTTGGTATTGGTATCCCATAAGTAATGGATGATCCGTGGACTGGATACACTTAACAAGAGAAAACATAATTTATGCTTACCTGATAAATTTGTTTCTCTTGTGGTGTATCCAGTCCACGGCCCGCCCTGTCACTTTAAGGCAGGTAATTTTTCCATTAAACTACAGTCACCACTGTACCCTATGGTTTTCCTTTCTCTGCATGTTTTCGGTCGAATGACTGGTAATGGCAGTTAGGGGAGGAGCTATATAGCAGCTCTGCTGGGTGAATCCTCTTGCACTTCCTGTTGGGGAGGAGTTAATATCCCATAAGTAATGGATGATCCGTGGACTGGATACACCACAAGAGAAACAAATTTATCAGGTAAGCATAAATTATGTTTTCATACCTTCAATCAAAAGTTTGTTATTTTATAATAGCACCGGAGTGTGTTATTCCTTCTCTGGTAGAATTTGAAGAAGAATCTACCTGAGTTTTTCTATGATTTTAGCCGGAGTAGTTAAGATCATATTGCTGTTTCTCGGCCATCTGAGGAGAGGTAAACTTCAGATCAGGGGACAGCGGGCAGATTAATCTGCAAAGAGGTATGTAGCAGCTTATTATTTTCTGACAATGGAATTGATGAGAAAATTCTGCCATACCGATATAATGTAAACTCAGCCTTAAATGCAGTAGCAGCAACTGGTATCAGGCTGTCATGTATGTATATTTTACACTTCAGTATTCTGGGGAATGGCACTTCACTGGAATTATACTGTATGCATAAAACTTTAGCCTAATTTGCAGGGACTAGCAACAGGCTTTTTAATAACACTCAATTTATTAATGTTAAACGTTTTTTGCTGGCATGTAAAATCGTTTAATTTTCTGAGGTACTGGGTGAAAAAATGTTTTGGGCACTATTTTTTTCCACTTGGCAGTCGTTTTATTTAATTTATGACAGTTTACTGATCTCTCTCACTGTTATGTGTGAGGGGGAGGGACCTTTTTTGGTGCTTTTGCTACGCATCAAAAAATTCAGTCAGAAGTTTATTGTCTTCCCTGCATGATCCGGTTCATCTCTACAGAACTCAGGGGTCTTCAAAACTTGTTTTGAGGGAGGTAATCACTCACAGCAGAGCTGTGAGATTGTAGTTGACTGTGATAAAAAAAAAACGTTTATTTCTGTATTTTTGGTTTTTTTTTTCTGCTATCAGGGTTAGTTATCCTTTGCTAATGGGAGCAATCCTTTGCTAAAATTGTGTTTTTTACAAAGATTTGATGCTATAACTTTTCAGTTTATTAATTTTCAACTGTCATAACTTTTTCTGTGCTTCTTATAGGCACAGTACGTTTTCATATTATAGTAAATTACTTGAAAAGTATTTCCAAGTTGCTAGTTTATTTGCTAGTGTGTTAAACATGTCTGATTCAGAGGAAGATATCTGTGCTATATGTGCTAAAGCCAAAGTGGAGCCCAATAGAAATTTATGTACTAACTGTATTGATGCTACTTTAAATAAAAGTCAATCTGTACAAATTGAACATATTTCACCAAACAACGAGGGGAGAGTTATGCCGACTAACTCGCCTCACGTGTCAGTACCTGCATCTCCCGCTCGGGAGGTGCGTGATATTGTAGCGCCGAGTACATCTGGGCGGCCATTACAAATCACATTACAGGATATGGCTACTGTTATGACTGAAGTTTTGGCTAAATTACCAGAACTAAGAGGTAAGCGTGATCACTCTGGGGTGAGAACAGAGTGCGCTGATAATATTAGGGCCATGTCAGACACTGCGTCACAATTTGCAGAACATGAGGACGGAGAGCTTCATTCTGCGGGTGACGGTTCTGATCCAAACAAACTGGATTCAGATATTTCAAATTTTAAATTTAAGCTGGAAAACCTCTGTGTATTACTAGGGGAGGTGTTAGCGGCTCTGAATGATTGTAACACAGTTGCAATACCAGAGAAAATGTGTAGGTTGGATAAATATTTTGCGGTACCGGCGAGTACTGACGTTTTTCCTATACCTAAGAGACTTACTGAAATTGTTACTAAGGAGTGGGATAGACCCGGTGTGCCGTTCTCACCCCCTCCGATATTTAGAAAGATGTTTCCAATAGACGCCACCACACGGGACTTATGGCAAACGGTCCCTAAGGTGGAGGGAGCAGTTTCTACTTTAGCTAAGCGTACCACTATCCCGGTGGAGGATAGCTGTGCCTTTTCAGATCCAATGGATAAAAAGTTAGAGGGTTACCTTAAGAAAATGTTTGTTCAACAAGGTTTTATATTGCAACCTCTTGCATGCATTGCGCCTGTCACGGCTGCAGCAGCATTTTGGTTTGAGTCTCTGGAAGAGACACTTGAATCAGCTCCATTAGATGAGATTACACACAAGCTTAAAGCCCTTAAGTTAGCTAACTCATTTATTTCAGATGCCGTAGTACATTTAACTAAACTTACGGCTAAGAATTCCGGATTCGCCATTCAGGCACGCAGAGCACTGTGGCTAAAATCCTGGTCAGCTGACGTTACTTCTAAATCTAAATTGCTTAATATACCTTTCAAAGGGCAGACCTTATTCGGGCCCGGTTTGAAAGAAATTATCGCTGACATTACAGGAGGTAAAGGCCCTGCCCTGCCTCAAGACAGAGCCAAACCTAAGGCTAGACAGTCTAATTTTCGTTCCTTTCGTAATTTCAAAGCAGGAGCAGCATCAACTTCCTCTGCACCAAAACAGGAAGGAGCTGTTGCTCGCTACAGACAAGGCTGGAGACCTAACCAGTCCTGGAACAAGGGCAAGCAGGCCAGGAAACCTGCTGCTGCCCCTAAGACAGCATGAATCGAGGGCCCCCGATCCGGGAACGGATCTAGTGGGGGGCAGACTTTCTCTCTTCGCCCAGGCTTGGGCAAGAGATGTCCAGGATCCCTGGGCGTTAGAGATCATATCTCAGGGATACCTTCTAGACTTCAAATTCTCTCCCCCAAGAGGGAGATTTCATCTGTCAAGGTTGTCAACAAACCAAATAAAGAAAGAGGCGTTTCTACGCTGCGTACAAGATCTTTTATTAATGGGAGTGATCCATCCGGTTCCGAGGTCGGAACAAGGACAAGGGTTTTACTCAAATCTGTTTGTGGTTCCCAAAAAAGAGGGAACTTTCAGGCCAATCTTGGATTTAAAGATCCTAAACAAATTCCTAAGAGTTCCATCGTTCAAAATGGAAACTATTCGGACAATTTTACCCATGATCCAAAAGGGTCAGTACATCACCACAGTGGATTTAAAGGATGCTTACCTTCACATACCGATTCACAAAGATCATTACCGGTATCTAAGGTTTGCCTTTCTAGACAGGCATTACCAGTTTGTAGCTCTTCCATTCGGATTGGCTACGGCTCCGAGAATCTTCACAAAGGTTCTGGGTGCTCTTCTGGCGGTACTAAGACCGCGAGGAATTGCGGTAGCTCCGTACCTAGACGACATTCTGATACAAGCTTCAAGCTTTCAAACTGCCAAGTCTCATACAGAGTTAGTACTGGCATTTCTAAGGTCGCATGGATGGAAGGTGAACGAAAAGAAGAGTTCTCTCTTTCCACTCACAAGAGTTCCCTTCTTGGGGACTCTTATAGATTCTGTAGAAATTAAGATTTACCTGACAGAAGACAGGTTAACAAAGCTTCAAAATGCATGCCGTGTCCTTCATTCCATTCAACACCCGTCAGTAGCTCAATGCATGGAGGTGATCGGCTTAATGGTAGCAGCAATGGACATAGTACCCTTTGCACGCCTACATCTCAGACCGCTGCAATTGTGCATGCTAAGTCAGTGGAATGGGGATTACTCAGACTTGTCCCCTACTCTGAATCTGGATCAAGAGACCAGAAATTCTCTTCTATGGTGGCTTTCTCGGCCACATCTGTCCAGGGTGATGCCATTCAGCAGGCCGGACTGGACAATTGTAACAACAGACGCCAGCCTACTAGGTTGGGGCGCTGTCTGGAATTCTCTGAAGGCTCAGGGACAATGGAATCAGGAGGAGAGTCTCCTACCAATAAACATTCTGGAATTGAGAGCAGTTCTCAATGCCCTTCTGGCTTGGCCCCAGTTAACAACTCGGGGGTTCATCAGGTTTCAGTCGGACAACATCACGACTGTAGCTTACATCAACCATCAGGGAGGGACAAGAAGCTCCCTAGCAATGATGGAAGTGTCAAAGATAATTCGCTGGGCAGAGTCTCACTCTTGCCACCTGTCAGCAATCCACATCCCGGGAGTGGAGAACTGGGAGGCGGATTTCTTAAGTCGTCAGACTTTTCATCCGGGGGAGTGGGAACTTCATCCGGAGGTCTTTGCCCAAATACTTCGACATTGGGGCAAACCAGAGATATATCTCATGGCGTCTCGACAGAACGCCAAGCTTCCTCGTTACGGGTCCGGATCCAGGGATCCGGGAGCGGTTCTGATAGATGCTTTGACAGCACCTTGGACCTTCGGGATGGCTTATGTGTTTCCACCCTTCCCGATGCTTCCTCGATTGATTGCCAGAATCAAACAGGAGAGAGCATCAGTGATTCTAATAACGCCTGCATGGCCACGCAGGACTCGGTATGCAGATCTAGTGGACATGTCATCCTGTCCACCTTGGTCGCTACCTCTGAAACAGGACCTTCTGATCCAGGGTCCCTTCAAACATCAAAATCTAATTTCTCTGAAGCTGACTGCTTGGAAATTGAACGCTTGATTTTATCAAAACGTGGTTTTTCTGAGTCAGTTATTGATACCTTAATACAGGCTAGGAAGCCTGTTACCAGAAAGATTTACCATAAGATATGGCGCAAATACTTATATTGGTGCGAATCCAAGAGTTACTCATGGAGTAAGGTTAGGATTCCGAGGATATTGTCTTTTCTACAAGAAGGTTTAGAAAAGGGTTTATCCGCTAGTTCCTTAAAGGGACAGATTTCAGCTCTGTCCATTCTTTTACACAAACGTCTGTCAGAAGTTCCGGACGTTCAAGCTTTTTGTCAGGCTTTAGCTAGGATCAAGCCTGTGTTTAAAACTGTTGCTCCACCATGGAGTTTGAACTTAGTTCTTAATGTTTTACAGGGGGTTCCGTTTGAACCCCTTCATTCCATTGATATCAAGTTGTTATCTTGGAAAGTTCTGTTTTTAATGGCGATTTCCTCGGCTCGAAGAGTCTCTGAGTTATCTGCCTTACATTGTGATTCTCCTTATCTGATTTTTCATTCAGACAAGGTAGTTCTGCGTACTAAACCTGGGTTCCTACCTAAGGTGGTCACTAACAGGAATATCAATCAAGAGATTGTGGTTACATCTTTGTGTCCTAATCCTTCTTCGAAAAAGGAACGTCTGCTACACAATCTAGATGTAGTCCGTGCCCTGAAATTTTATCTACAGGCAACTAAGGATTTTCGACAAACGTCTTCCCTGTTTGTCGTTTATTCTGGTCAGAGGAGAGGTCAAAAAGCTTCGGCTACCTCTCTCTCCTTTTGGCTTCGTAGCATAATACGGTTAGCCTATGAGACTGCTGGACAGCAGCCTCCTGAAAGAATTACAGCACATTCTACTAGAGCTGTGGCTTCCACTTGGGCCTTTAAGAATGAGGCTTCTGTTGAACAGATTTGCAAGGCTGCAACTTGGTCTTCTCTTCATACTTTTTCCAAATTTTACAAATTTGACACTTTTGCTTCTTCGGAGGCTGTTTTTGGGAGAAAGGTTCTTCAGGCAGTGGTTCCTTCCGTATAAAGAGCCTGCCTGTCCCTCCCGTCATCCGTGTACTTTAGCTTTGGTATTGGTATCCCATAAGTAATGGATGATCCGTGGACTGGATACACTTAACAAGAGAAAACATAATTTATGCTTACCTGATAAATTTATTTCTCTTGTAGTGTATCCAGTCCACGGCCCGCCCTGTCACTTTAAGGCAGGTAATTTTTCCATTAAACTACAGTCACCACTGTACCCTATGGTTTTCCTTTCTCTGCATGTTTTCGGTCGAATGACTGGTAATGGCAGTTAGGGGAGGAGCTATATAGCAGCTCTGCTGGGTGAATCCTCTTGCACTTCCTGTTGGGGAGGAGTTAATATCCCATAAGTAATGGATGATCCGTGGACTGGATACACTACAAGAGAAATAAATTTATCAGGTAAGCATAAATTATGTTTTTTCCTAACAAATTTACCAATTACCCCCTAACAGTAAAAAACCCCCACCCAACCAACCCCCCAAAATAAAAAAACTGAGTATAAAAAAACCTAAACTACCCATTTCTCCTAAAGGGGCAAATGTATGGGCATTGCAATTATAAGAGCATTCAGTGCTTTTACTGCCCTTAAAAGGGCAATCAGCTCTTTTACAGGCCAAAAAATCCCTAATCTAAAAAAAAAAAGCCTAAGACTAAGTCCCAAATAGATACTCACCATTCCTGAAGTCCAGCGGAGGTCTTATTTCAGGTGGCTCCATCATCTTCTTTCTGCAGCCGGAGTGAAGGCGGCACGGAGCGGAGGTGCGGAGCTGGCTTCCCCAAGGCACAGAGTGGCGGTTCTCAGTGGCGGTCTTCAGCGACTGCGGTCCAAAGCGGCGTGGAGGCTCCTCTTCATCAGATCTCCGTCGTACTCTGAAAATTGAATTCAAGGTACTGCATTCAATTTGGGGTATATTGCATTCCTATTGGCTGAAATTTTGAAATCAGCCAATAGGATTAGAGCTACTGAAATCCTATTGGCTGGTTAAATCTGCAATTAAGATTTCAGTAGCTCTCATCCTATTGGCTGATTTCAAAATTTCAGCCAATAGGAATGCAAGGTACCCCAATAAATATGGGATACCTTGCATTTAATCTTCAGTGTGCGGTGGACGATTGCATGAAGAGGAGCCTCCATGCCGATTTGAACCGCCGCCGCTGAGGACCGCCGCTGAGGATCCATGCATCGGTGAAGCCAGCTCTGCACCTCCACTCTCTGTCGTCTTCTCTCTGTATGAAGACAGAAGATGATGGAGCTGCCTGGAAGAAGACCTCTGCCGGACTTCAGGAACGGTGAGTACCTATTTGGGGGTTAGATTTAAGATTATTTTTTATTCTATTTTATTTTTATTTTATTTTTTTAAGATTAGGGATTTAATGGACTTGTTAAAGAGCTGAATGCCCTTTTAAGGGCAATAAAAGAGCTGAATGCCCTTTTTAAGAGCAATGCCCATACAAATGCCCCTTTAAGGGCGATGGGTAGTTTAGAGTTTTTTAGTGTTAGGTTTTTTTTATTTTGGGGGGTTTTGTGGGTGTGGTGTTATTACTGTTAGAGGGTGACTTAGTATTTATTGTATGTAAAACAGCTGTTTAGCTTAGGGCAATGCCCTACAAAAGGACCCTTTAAGGGCTATTGGTAGTTTAGATTAGGGGGTGCTTTTATTTTGGGGGGGCTTTTTTATTTTCATAGGGATTAGGTTTAATGTTTTTTATTTTTGATAATTTTATTATTTTTTTTGTAATTTTAGACTTTTTTTATTTTTTGTAATTTTAGATTAATGTTTTGTAATTTAATGTTAGGCTTTATTTTAATTGTAACTTAGTTTATGTAATTGGGGTTAATTTAGGGGGTGTTATGTTAGGGGGCTTAGTAATTAAATTAGTTATTTGCATTGTGGGGGTTGGCGGTTTAGGAGTTAATAGGTTAATTAGGTTTATTGCGATGGGGGGGTTATTATTATTATTTATTATTATTATCGGTTATTTGTAGAGTGCCAACAGATTCCGCAGCGCTATAAACAAAGGCGGAGTACAACAAAATAAGTATAGGGATCAAATGGGTAGAGGGCCCTCCCAAGATTTGCACTGTTGTAGTCAGCTCTTAAGAAGGTGATCTACAAACAGCTGGACTCTTGGCTTACATGCTAATGGGGTTCAGGGGATATCAATAGAGGAGAGGAACTGGTATAAAGAAAAGTTAGCGTAGGTTGTATGCATCCCTGAACGGTAGCGTCTTTAGAGAGTACTTGAAGCTTTTAAAACTAGAGGAGAGTGTTGGGATGGGAGATGGGAGCCAGGCTGGAGAAGTCCTGTAAATGGGAGTATGATGAGTTGACAAGAGAGGAGGAGAGTAGGAGGTCGTGAGCAGAGCGAAGGGGACGGGAGGGAGAGTATCTGGAGACAAGGTCTGAGATATAGGGGGAGCAGTGCAGTTGAGGGCTTTGTATGTCAGAATGAGAATTTTGTGTTTGATCCTAGAGGCAAGAGGAAGTCAATGAAAGGATTGGCAGAGAGGTGCAGCAGATGAAGAGCGATGTGTAAGGAAGATGAGTCTGGCAGAGGCATTTATTATGGATTGTAAAGGAGCTAGGCAGCAGGTGGGGAGACCAGAGAGGACAGAGTTGCAGTAATCGAGGCGGGAAAGAATGAGAGAGTGGATTAAAATCTTAGTTGTGTCTTGTGTAAGGCAGTGTCTAATTTTAGAGATGTTTTTAAGGTGGAAGCAGCAGGCTTTAGCCAATGACTGAATGTGAGGAGTAAAAGAAAGATCTGAGTCAAATGTGACCCCGAGACATGGGGCATGCGGGGTAGGGGTAATGATGGAGTTGTCGACAGTTATAGAGAGATTGGGGGTGGAGAGTTTAGAAGAAGGGGAGGAAATAAGGAGCTCAGTTTTGGAGAGATTTAGCTTTAGGTAGTGAGAAGACATCCAGTTAGAGATATGAGAGAGACAGTTAGTCACACAGGTTAGCAAGGAAGGAGATAGGTCTGGTGCAGAGAAGTAGATTTGGGTGTCGTCGGCATACAAATGATATTGTAAACCGTGGGACTTTATTAGAGAACCTAGGGATGACGTGTAGATTGAGAAGAGAAGGGGACCGAGGACAGAGCCTTGCGGTACTCCGACAGAAATTGGTGAAGGGGCAGAGGAGGCCCCAGAGAAGGCTACACTGAAGGTATGGTTTGAGAGAGCCACAAGAGGGCTGTGTTACAGATGCCGAAGGATTGGAGGGTTTGGAGCATAAGAGGGTGGTCAACAGTGTCAAAGGCTGCGGACAGATCAAGGAGGATAAGCAGAGAGAAGTGGCCTTTTGATTTTGCTGTAAGTAGGTTGTTGGTAACCTTAACAATTGCTGTCTCTGTGGAGTGATGGGGACGAAATCCAGATTGCAATGGGTCAAGGAGGGAGTTTATTGTAAGGAAATGAGATATGCGTGCATAAGCTAATTTTTCGAGAAGCTTTGATGCAAGAGGGAGGAGGGAAATAGGGCGGTAGTTGGATGGGGAGGTAGGATCAAGGGAAGGTTTATTGAGGATAGGTGTGACCAGTGCATGTTTCAGCGATGAGGGAAATATACCGGTGCTGAGGGAGAGGTTGAAAGTGAGTGTGAGTATAAGGGTAAGGGTGGCAGAGAGGGAGGGGAGTAGCTGTGAGGGGAGTAGCTGTGAGGGGATAGGGTCAAGGGGACAGGTAGTGAGGTGAGAGGGCAGTATAAGTGCCGAAACGTCTTCCTCAGTAACAGGGGAGAATGAGCTAGGGTTTGGCGGTTTGGATAGGGTTTGGCGGTTTAGGGGTTAATAGGTTAATTTGGTTTATTGCAATGTGGGAGGTTGGTGGTTTAGGGGTTAATAGGTTATTTAGGTTTATTGCGATGTGGGGGTTGGCGGTTTAGGGGCTAATAGGTTAATTAGGTTTATTGAGATTTCAGGGTTGGCGGTTACTATTTTAATTATGTTATTTGCGTTGTTTAATTTGCAGATAAGGGGTTAATTACTTTATTATTTTGCGATGTGGGGGTTGGCAGTTTAGGTGTTTGTTAATACTTTGTTCGGGAGGTTAGGTTTTTTGTTATACTTCGTGTGGGTGGTTAGGTTTTTTTTATTATATTGTGCGGGCGGTTCATTTTTTATTTTTTATTTCTTGCTGGCGATTACGTGTTTTTCTTTCTAATGACAGAGTGAATCCACGGATCATCATCAATTACTGTTGGGAATATCACTCCTGGCCAGCAGGAGGAGGCAAAGGGCACCACAGCAAAGCTGTTAAATATCACTCCCCTACCCACAATCCCCCAGTCATTGTCTTTGCCTGTAGTGCAAGGAGGAGGTGAAGTTTAGGTGTCTGATGAGAAGTTTTCTTCAATCAAGATTTTATTATTTTTTTAGCAGAGTAAGCTTACTCTGTTACTTTCTGGGGTTTAGCCTAGTCCCCATCAGTCTCTTCAGTAGGGCAGTGGTGGCTTTTGAGCACTTGAGAACTTCCTCACTGCGTTTTCTCAAGAATCTGCTGCCCTAACTAGAAAACCTGAGTAGGTTCACTCCGTTTTTCTCTCTTTAGAGGTCCATGTGAGGTGCTGCACCCTCTCAAACCAGGTGAGTTGTCCTGCTGCCGGACAGCAGTTTCAGGTTAAGTGCCATTTTAATTTTCTTTTGCAAGGAGATTGCTGGAACTTGTTACAGCTAAAATCTGTCTTATTTAATATGGGACTTTATTAAACCTTCATGTTTGGGGTTTCTTTTAGACAGTTTGGGCATTGATACTGTGAGGTGATTTATGGCGGCTCAGTGTGTTGTAGTAGTTTTATACTTTAACTTTTGGTCATGGAGATTACTGTTGTAAGCCGTTTTTTCCGGCAGTTAGGGCTCTGTAACCGCTCTGTATTTGAAAAGGGGATTGTTTCTTCTGTGAGGCAAGTCACTCTGTCAGCTGCAGGACAGGTAGGCACCTTAGTAAAGATACTGAGGTGTATAGGTAGCCTGAGGTCTATTTCGTTTGTTGCGCTAGCACACATTTCTATTTAAAGACACAGTACACATTTATTTTTTATTTTCAAATAAAGAATTTTTACACTTTATCCTTATTTATTGCATAAGATGATTCAAGAGGCTTTTCAGACCATTATCCCAGGCGAAGTTGCTGCTTGTCAGTTATGTGTTGATGCTCAGGTGGAACCCCCAGTTCCTTTTTGTTCCTCATGCATTGAGAGAACTTTAAGTTCTAGAGATAAAATATTTGACCATGAGCCACCATTATCCCAGGGAAATGCTGTTCAGGTGTCTCCTGTTGCAGATTTGCCGCAGCTTTCTCCTCAAGCGTCCCAACTTTCTCCAACATTGGTGTGTCCGGTCCACGGCGTCATCCTTACTTGTGGGATATTCTCTTCCCCAACAGGAAATGGCAAAGAGTCCCAGCAAAGCTGGTCACATGATCCCTCCTAGGCTCCGCCCACCCCAGTCATTCTCTTTGCCGTTGCACAGGCAACATCTCCACGGAGATGGTTAAGAGTTTTTTGGTGTTTAAATGTAGTTTTTATTCTTCTATCAAGTGTTTGTTATTTTAAAATAGTGCTGGTATGTACTATTTACTCTGAAACAGAAAAAGATGAAGATTTCTGTTTGTAAGAGGAAGATGATTTTAGCAGACAGTAACTAAAATTGATTGCTGTTTCCACACAGGACTGTTGAGATGAAGTAACTTCAGTTGGGGGAAACAGTTAGCAGACTTTTCTGCTTAAGGTATGACTAGCCATATTTCTAACAAGACCATGTAATGCTGGAAGGCTGTCATTTCCCCTCATGGGGACCGGTAAGCCATTTTCTTAGTCAAACATAAAAGAATAAAGGGCTTAAAAAAGGGCTTAAAAACTGGTAGACATTTTTATGGGCTAAAACGATTGCTTTATTGGGGCATATTATGCAGATTCTAGCTAATAATTGGCATTATAATCTTGGGGAACGTTTAAAAAAACGGCAGGCACTGTGTTGGACACCTTTTTTAGTCTGGGGGCCTTTCTAGTTATAGACTGAGCCTCATTTTCGCGCCATTACTGCGCAGTTGTTTTTGGAGAGCAAGGCATGCAGATGCATGTGTGAAGATCTAAGAATCACTAAAAAAGCTTCTAGAAGGCGTCATTTGGTATCGTATTCCCCTCTGGGCTTGGTTGGGTCTCAGCAAAGCATATAGCTGGGACTGTATAGGGGTTAATTTTAAAAACGGCTCCGGTTCCGTTATTTTAAGGGTTAAAGCTCTGAAATTTGGTGTGCAATACTTTTAATGCTTTAAGACACTGTGGTGAAATTTTGGTAATTTTTGAACAATTCCTTCATACTTTTTCACATATTCAGTAATAAAGTGTTTTCAGTTTGAAATTTAAAGAGACAGTAACGGTTTTATTTTAAAACGTTTTTTGTGCTTTGTTGACAAGTTTAAGCCTGTTTAACATGTCTGTACCTTCAGATAAGCTATGTTCTATATGTATGAAAGCCAATGTGTCTCCCCATTTAAATTTATGTGATAATTGTGCCATAGTGTCCAAACAAAGTAAGGACAGTAATGCCACAGATAATGATATTGTCCAAGATGATTCCTCAAATGAGGGGAGTAAACATGATACTACATCATCCCCTATTGTGTCTACACCAGTTTTGCCCACACAGGAGGCCCCTAGTACATCTAGTGCGCCAATACTTATTACCATGCAACAATTAACGGCTGTAATGGATAACTCCATAGCAAACCTTTTATCCAAAATGCCTACTTATCAGAGAAAGCGCGATTGCTCTGTTTTAAACACTGAAGAGCGAGAGGGCGCTGATGATAACTGTTCCGACATACCCTCACACCAATCTCAAGGGGCCATGAGGGAGGTTTTGTCTGATGGAGAAATCTCAGATTCAGGAAAAATTTCTCATCAAGCTGAACCTGATGTTGTGACATTTAAATTTAAATTAGAACATCTCCGCGCACTGCTTAAGGAGGTGTTATCTACTCTGGATGATTGTGACAATTTGGTCATTCCAGAGAAATTATGTAAGATGGATAAGTTCCTAGAGGTTCCGGTGCCCCCCGACGCTTTTCCTATACCCAAGCGGGTGGCGGACATAGTAAATAAAGAGTGGGAAAAGCCCGGCATACCTTTTGTTCCCCCCCCCCTATATTTAAGAAATTATTTCCTATAGTCGACCCCAGAAAGGACTTATGGCAGACAGTCCCCAAGGTCGAGGGGGCGGTTTCTACTCTAAACAAACGCACTACTATTCCTATCGAAGATAGTTGTGCTTTCAAAGATCCTATGGATAAAAAATTAGAGGGTTTGCTTAAAAAGATTTTTGTACAGCAGGGTTACCTTATACAACCAATTTCATGCATTGTTCCTGTCACTACGGCGGCATGTTTCTGGTTCGAGGAACTAGAAAAGTCGCTCAGTAGAGAATCTTCATATGAGGAGGTTATGGACAGAGTTCACGCACTTAAATTGGCTAACTCTTTTGTTTTGGATGCCGCTTTGCAATTAGCTAGATTAGCGGCGAAAAATTCAGGGTTTGCTATCGTGGCGCGCAGAGCGCTTTGGCTAAAGTCTTGGTCAGCGGATGTGTCTTCCAAGACAAAATTGCTTAACATTCCTTTCAAAGGTAAAACATTATTTGGACCATATTTGAAAGAGATTATTTCAGACATCACTGGGGGAAAGGGCCACGCCCTCCCACAGGATAGGTCTTTTAAGGCTAAAAATAAGCCTAATTTTTGTCCCTTTCGCAGAAACGGACCAGCCTCTAATTCTGCATCCTCTAAGCAAGAGGGTAATGCCTCACAGCCCAAACCAGCCTGGAAACCAATGCAAGGCTGGAACAAGGGTAAGCAGGCCAAGAAGCCTACCACTGCTACCAAAACAGTATGAAGGGATAGCCCCCGATCCGGGACCGGATCTAGTGGGGGGCAGACTCTCTCTCTTTGTTCAGGCTTGGGCAAGAGATGTTCAGGATCCTTGGGCGCTAGAAATAGTTTCTCAAGGCTATCTCCTGGAATTCAAGGAACTACCCCCAAGGGGAAGGTTCCACAGATCTCACTTATCCTCAAACCAAATAAAGAGACAGGCATTCTTACATTGTGTAGAAGACCTGTTAAAGATGGGAGTGATACATCCAGTTCCAATAAGAGAACAAGGAATGGGATTTTATTCCAATCTGTTCGTAGTTCCCAAAAAAGAGGGAACATTCAGACCAATTTTGGATCTGAAGATCCTAAACAAATTTCTCAGGGTACCATCGTTCAAAATGGAAACTATTCGAACGATCCTACCCACAATCCAGGAAAGTCAATTTATGACTACCGTGGACTTAAAGGATGCGTACCTACATATTCCTATCCACAAGGAACATCATCAGTTCCTAAGGTTCGCTTTTCTGGACAAGCATTACCAGTTTGTGGCACTTCCATTCGGATTAGCCACTGCTCCAAGGATTTTCACAAAGGTACTAGGGTCCCTTCTAGCGGTTCTAAGACCAAGGGGCATTGCAGTAGTACCTTACTTGGACGACATCCTAATTCAAGCGTCGTCCCTGTCAAAAGCAAAGGCTCATACGGACATCGTCCTAGCCTTTCTCAGATCTCACGGATGGAAGGTGAACAAAGAAAAAAGTTCTCTGTCCCCGTCAACAAGAGTTCCCTTCTTGGGAACAATAATAGATTCCTTAGAAATGAGGATTTTTCTGACAGAGGTCAGAAAATCAAAACTTCTAAGTTCTTGTCAAGTACTTCATTCTGTTCCTCGTCCTTCCATAGCGCAGTGCATGGAAGTAATAGGATTGATGGTTGCAACAATGGACATACTTCCTTTTGCACAAATTCATCTAAGACCATTACAACTGTGCATGCTCAGACAGTGGAATGGGGATTATACAGACTTGTCTCCGATGATTCAAGTAGACCAAAAGACCAGAGATTCACTTCGTTGGTGGCTGACCCTGGACAATCTGTCACAGGGAATGAGCTTCCGCAGGCCAGAGTGGGTCATTGTCACGACCGACACCAGTCTAGTGGGCTGGGGTGTGGTCTGGGAATCCCTGAAAGCTCAGGGTCTATGGTCTCGGGAAGAGTCTCTTCTCCCGATAAACATTCTGGAACTGAGAGCGATATTCAATGCTCTCAGAGCTTGGCCTCAACTAGCAAAGGCCAAATTCATAAGGTTCCAATCAGACAACATGACGACTGTTGCTTATATCAATCATCAAGGGGGAACAAAGAGTTCCCTGGCGATGAAAGAAGTGACCAAAATAATTCAATGGGCGGAGGATCACTCCTGCCACTTGTCTGCGATCCACATCCCAGGAGTGGAAAATTGGGAAGCGGATTTTCTGAGTCGTCAGACATTTCATCCGGGGGAGTGGGAACTCCATCCGGAAATCTTTGCCCAAATAACTCAATTATGGGGCATTCCAGACATGGATCTGATGGCGTCTCGTCAGAACTTCAAGGTTCCTTGCTACGGGTCCAGATCCAGGGATCCCAAGGCGACTCTAGTAGATGCACTAGTAGCACCTTGGACTTTCAACCTAGCTTACGTATTCCCACCGTTTCCTCTCATTCCCAGGCTGGTAGCCAGGATCAATCAGGAGAGGGCCTCAGTGATCTTGATAGCTCCTGCATGGCCACGCAGGACTTGGTATGCAGACCTGGTGAATATGTCATCGGCTCCACCATGGAAGCTACCTTTGAGACAGGACCTTCTTGTTCAAGGTCCATTCGAACACCCAAATCTGGTCTCCCTCCAACTGACGGCTTGGAGATTGAACGCTTGATTCTATCAAAGCGTGGGTTTTCAGATTCGGTGATAGATACTCTGGTTCAGGCCAGAAAACCTGTAACTAGAAAAATTTACCATAAAATATGGAAAAAATATATCTGTTGGTGTGAATCCAAAGGATTCCCATGGAATAAGATAAAAATTCCTAAGATTCTCTCCTTTCTTCAAGAAGGTTTGGAGAAAGGTTTATCTGCAAGTTCTCTAAAGGGACAGATCTCTGCTTTATCTGTCTTATTACACAGAAGACTGGCAGCTGTGCCAGATGTTCAAGCATTTGTTCAGGCTCTGGTTAGGATCAAGCCTGTTTACAGACCTTTGACTCCTCCCTGGAGTCTAAATCTAGTTCTTTCAGTTCTTCAAGGGGTTCCGTTTGAACCCTTACATTCCATAGATATTAAGTTACTATCTTGGAAAGTTTTGTTTTTGGTTGCAATTTCTTCTGCTAGAAGAGTTTCAGAGTTATCTGCTCTGCAGTGTTCTCCTCCTTATCTGGTGTTCCATGCAGATAAGGTGGTTTTGCGTACTAAGCCTGGTTTTCTTCCTAAAGTTGTTTCTAACAAAAATATTAACCAGGAGATAGTTGTACCTTCTTTGTGTCCGAATCCAGTTTCAAAGAAGGAACGTTTGTTACACAATTTGGACGTTGTCCGTGCTCTAAAGTTCTATTTAGAGGCTACTAAAGATTTCAGACAAACATCTTCTTTGTTTGTTGTTTATTCTGGTAAAAGGAGAGGTCAAAAAGCGACTTCTACCTCTCTTTCCTTTTGGCTTAAAAGCATTATCCGTTTGGCTTATGAGACTGCCGGACGGCAGCCTCCTGAAAGAATCACAGCTCACTCCACTAGGGCTGTGGCTTCCACATGGGCCTTCAAGAACGAGGCTTCTGTTGACCAGATATGTAAGGCAGCGACTTGGTCTTCACTGCACACTTTTGCCAAATTTTACAAATTTGATACTTTTGCTTCTTCGGAGGCTATTTTTGGGAGAAAGGTTTTGCAAGCTGTGGTGCCTTCCGTTTAGGTGACTTGATTTGCTCCCTCCCTTCATCCGTGTCCTAAAGCTTTGGTATTGGTTCCCACAAGTAAGGATGACGCCGTGGACCGGACACACCAATGTTGGAGAAAACAGAATTTATGCTTACCTGATAAATTACTTTCTCCAACGGTGTGTCCGGTCCACGGCCCGCCCTGGTTTTTTAATCAGGTCTGATGAATTATTTTCTCTAACTACAGTCACCACGGTATCATATGGTTTCTCCTATATATATTTCCTCCTGTCCATCGGTCGAATTACTGGGGTGGGCGGAGCCTAGGAGGGATCATGTGACCAGCTTTGCTGGGACTCTTTGCCATTTCCTGTTGGGGAAGAGAATATCCCACAAGTAAGGATGACGCCGTGGACCGGACACACCGTTGGAGAAAGTAATTTATCAGGTAAGCATAAATTCTGTTTTTTCAGTATCCACATACAGTGCCCTGTGTTTTCTCTTGCAATCCTGTAGGATTTTCTCTACAAGACATTGCTTCCCAGGTATCCCTTGCGGTATCTGATGCCTTGTCAGCTTTCCCCATGTTGCAGGGAAGGCGTAAAAGGAAATTAAAGGAAACAGTTAGTAAGGTTTCGGATCAAGTTCTGGCTATCCAGAGTCTCCCTTCCCATAAGCCTGAGGAAGAAGACATGTCGGTAGCATCTGAGGGGGAAATCTCAGACTCAGACAGTGTAATTCCTTCTTCTGATGCTGCAGTGGTATCCTTCAGATTTAAGATAGAACACCTTTGTTTATTACTTAAGGAGGTTTTGGCTACTTTGGACGACTCCGACACAACTATCATAGTCAATCCTAAAAAGTCTAGTAAATTGAACAAATAATTTAATGTTCCCTCAGCGGTGGAGGTTTTTCCATTTCCTGACCGTGCTGCAGAGATTATTGCTCAAGAATGGAAAGACCTGGTATTACCTTTTCTCCATCTCCTATTTTTAAGAAGATGTTTCCTATAGTGGATTCTATTAAGAAGTTGTGGCAGACGGTTCCTAAGGTAGAAGGAGCGATCTCCATTTTAGCCAAGAGGACTACTATTCCCATAGAGGATAGTTGTTCTTTTAAACAAATTTTTAACAAGCAGAGTCTCATACAGAGATCTTGTTGTCTTTTCCAATGGATAAAAAATTGGAGACTTTACTAATAAAGATGTATGTCCACCAGGGTCTACAATGGCAACCTGTGGTGTGTATCACCACTGTTACCAGCACTGTGGCTTACTGGTTTGATGCGTTGTCTGAATCTCTTCAGATGGATACCCCTTTTGAAGAGATTGAGGACAGGATTAAGGCTCTCAAGTTAGCCAATTCCTTCATTACAGGTGCTTTCTTACAGGTTATTAAACTGGGAGCCAAGATTTCTGGTTTTGCGGTCCTAGACCGCAGGGCCTTGTGGTTTAAGTTCTGGTCTGCGAAAGTTTCATCTAGGGGGCAGGCTCTCTCTTTTTCGCCAGGCTTGGATAAGAGATGTACCGGATCACTGGGCGGTGGACATTGTCTCCCAGGTATACAAAATAGACTTCAAATCGTTTCCACCCAGAGGCAGGTTTCTCCTCTCCAGATTATCTGTAGACCAGATAAAAAGAGAGGCGTTCTTACATTGTGTCAAGGACCTTGCTGCCCTGGGGGTAATAGTTCCAGTTCCCTTTCAGGAAAGGGATCTGGGATTTTACTTGAATCTGTTCGTAGTTCCCAGAAAGGAGGAAACTTTTCGACCAATCCTAGATATAAAATGTTTAAACAAGTTTCTCAGAGTGCCATCCTTCAAGATGGAGACTATACACTCCATTCTTCCCTTGGTACAAGAGAGTCAGTTCATGACAACCATAGACCTAAAGGATGCATACCTTCATGTTCCCATTCACATGGACCATCACAAGTTTCTGAGATTCGCATTTTTGGACAATTATTTCCAGTTTGTGGCCCTTCCATATGGCCTTGCCACAGCTCCCAGAATTTTTTTAAAGGTTCTGGGGGCTCTTTTAGCTGTGCTCCGATCTTGGGGCATTGCAGTGGCACCTTATCTGGATGACATTCTGTTTCAGGTGCCAAATTTTTAACAAGCAGAGTCTCATACAGAGATCTTGTTGTCTTTTCTTTAATCCCATGGATGGAAGGTGAATCGGGAAAAAAGTTCTCTGGTTCTAGCTACAAGAGTTGCATTTTTGGGGACCATAATAGACTCCCTGTTAATGAAGATTTTTCTGACGAAGGTCAGAAAAAGAAAGATTTTCGACTCTGTTTTGTCCTTCAGTCCTCTCCACGGCCATCAGTGGCTCAATGTATGGAGGTAATCGGCCTGATGGTGGCTTCCATGGACATCATTCCATTTGCTCGGTGCCATCTCAGACCTCTGCAGTTATGCATGCTCAGACAATGGAACAGGAACTATACGGACCTGTCTCCGCATGTAGATCTAGATCAGGTGTCAATAGACTCTCTCTGTGGTGGCTTTCTCAGGATCATCTCTCCCAGGGTACTTGCTTCCACAGACCCTCCTGGGTGATTGTGACCACGGATGCCAGTCTTCTAGGTTGGGGAGCAGTATGGGGCTCGTTGAAGGCTCAGGGCTTATGAACCCAGGAGTAGTCAGTCCTGCCCATAAACAATCTTCAATGCTCTTCTGGCTTGGCCTCAGTTAGCCTTAGCCCGGTTTATCAGCTTCCAGTCGGACAACATAACCTTGGTGGCCTACATCAACCACCAGGGGTGAACTCAGAGTTCCATAGCCATGACAAAGGTGGCCCAAATTATTCAGTGGGCAGAGACCCACAACTGCTGTCTTTCTGCGATCCACATCCCAGGAGTGGTCAATTGGGAAGTGGATTTTCTGAGCAGACAGACTTTTCATCCCGGGGAGTGGGAACTTCATTCGGATGTGTTTTCCAGCTTGACCCTCAAGTGGGGGCAGCCAGAGTTGGATCTCATGGCTTCTCATCAGAATGCCAAACTTCCAAGATATGGCTCAAGGTCAAGAGATCCGCAGGCATTTCTGACCGTTGCTCTGGCAGTTCCTTGGAACTTAAGTCTAGCATACCTGTTTCCTCCGTTCGCTCTCCTTCCAAGAGTCATTGCTCGAATCTAGCAGGAGAGGGCATCTGTAATTCTGTTCTGTAATTCTCCAGTGCATAAGCCTTGTACATCAAATGGGCTGGGTGTGTTTGAACTGATGCAGCCCAGAGACACTGCTTAGCTGGCCTTATCTATCATCTGGTTGGCTGAGAGCCTGTAATCCTCTGATCCGCCGAGGGCACCCATTCTTGATGGCTGCTGCTTCCTTCAACGCAAGCTGACGTTGGTGTGTGGACATTCCGCCCTAGTCTTTCAGGTGACTCCTCCTTGGTCCCGTATCGCATTGTATTGTAAGGCACTCCGGTTGTGCCGCTGCTTTTGTGAGTAGCTCTGTGGAGGGGGGGACCTCTATCTACAGGCAGTTATTATCTCTACGTTATCACCCTATGTGGCGCCTCTTTTATTTTCTTGTTTATACAGGATCAAATTAAGAGAGCAGCCGGTCTGTGTTTGTCATCATCTCTCTCACTACACTAGCGCATCTCCCAGGATCGTTAGACTCCTACATCACTTTGTGTCCTAATACTTCTTCTCACAAAGAATGCTTGTTACATAATCTGGATGTTGTGCGAGCACTAAAATTTTATTTGCAGGCAACTATGGACTTTCTTCAGTCTTCTGCATTGTTTGTTTACTTTTCTGGAAAACCAAGGGTCAGAAAGCTATGGCTACTTCACTTTCCCTTTGGCTAAAGAGCGTTATTCGCTTGGCATATGAGACTGCTGGACAGCAACCTCCTGAGAAAATCACAGCTCATTCCACAAGGGCTGTTTCTTCTTCCCAGGCCTTCAAAAAAGAAGCTTCTGTGGAACAGATTTGCAAGGCTGCAACTTGTTCATCTTTGCACACTTTTTCCAAATTCTTTAAATTTGATACATTTGCCTTGGCTGAGGCTTCTTTTGGGAGAAAGGTTCTTCAAGCAGTGGTGCCTTCTGTTTAGGTTCCTGTCTTGTCCCTCCCTTATCATCTGTGTCCTCTGGCTTGGGTATTGGTGTCATTAGAAAGAAAACAAAATTTATGCTTACCTGATAATTTTATTTATTTCTTGACACTGTGAGTCCACGGCCTGCCCTGTATTCAGACAGTTTCTTTTTATATAAACCTCAGGCACCTCTGCACCTTATGTTACTTCTTTTCTCTCCTTTCCCTTTGGTCGAATGACTGGGTGATTGTGGGTAGGGGAGTGATAAATAACAGCTTTGCTGTGGTGCTCTTTGCCTCCTCCTGCTGGCCAGGAGTGATATTCTCAACAGTAATTGATGATGATCCATGGACTCACTGTGTCAAGAAAGAAATACATTTATCAGGTAAGCATACATTTCGTTTTTCGTTATTTCATGCGGGCGGTTGCATGTTTTTTTTGTTTTTTTTAAGGCTTCGTTTGCCTACGCTGCATCTAGGTGGATTCCCGAAAATGGCAGGGTGGATTCTTTCACCTCCCTGCCACTTTCGGAATCCACCTGGATGCAACAAAGCTGTATCCAGGGGGATTCTTTTGGCTGCGCGCACAACCAACATTCTTTTGGCTGCCTCGCGCATCCAACATTTCTTTGAGGATGCATGCGCAACTGGTGACACCGACGGACACGTTACAAACGCGATTATAGTATAGATTCCACTGAACATATTTTAGATTCACAGACCAAAAAATATAACAGAAAATATAAGAATTGATTTACCTGCAATTGTTTCATTAATTAGCAGTGGGTCTATTCACATAACTCCAATTTCCCAACTGACTTTTTGATAAATGGGCATTAAATAAATAAGTTGCAAGATAATGTTCCTTCATATCTGAGAATGAATAATGCAGTTTTATTATCTAAATTGAGTGTATAGCTTTGTTTTTTCTTTTCACTGATTTCCCTATACTATAGAACAAGACAACCTTTATTAACCTATAACAATACACATATATATGATCTGAGCATAAATTGTTGGTTGCAGTAGAACTGAAGGATCAACACATTCATAATAAACATACAATGCAGTAGCACTTACTCCGCTTTTGAAATGAGCAGATTTTTCACTGAAATTATTTTTTCTTCTATTTCCCTACCCCCTGTATTATGTGACAGCCATCAGCGAATCACAGTCTTGTGTATACCCTGAGAACTTGCTCAATAGCAGCTGGTACCTCAGAAACAGCTAGATTACGAGTTTTGCGTTATGAGTGAAAAAGCATCGTTATGCTTCATAACACTGCTTTTTCCCTAACGTCGCTATTACAAGTATTTTCAGAATAGGTGTACCGCACACCTTTTTGTCCGTCACACAACGTCAGTACCACACTTTTAAAAAAGTCCTTTTTCAATGGGACTCCCATAGCGCCGGTATTACGAGTTAGCCTGGGAGGCCAAAAAGTGAGCGGTACACCCTATAACCACAAGATCCGTACCGCCATCTAAAGTCAGTAGTTATGAGTTTTACGTTACAAATCTGTAGCATAAAACTCATAACTAAAGTGTTAAAAAGTACATTAACACCCATAAACTATCTATTAACCCCTACACCGAGGCCCTCCCGCATCTCAAACACTAAAATAAAATTATTAACCCCTAATCTGCCGCTCCGGACATCGCCGCCACTAAATAAAATTATTAACCCCTATTTTGCTGCTTCCCGACATTGTCACTGCTATAAGAAACCTATTAACCCTTAAACTGCCACCCTCCTGCATCGCAAACACTATTTAAATATTATTAACCCCTAATCTGCCGTCCGCCCACACCGCCGCTATAATAAACCTATCAATCACTAAATAAATAAATAAATAAAAATCAGTGGCGCTCTTAATTTTTTTCTCTATCAATCAATAAACCGCAAGCCCCCCACAACAAAATATACTTAATTAAATGATTAACCCCTAAACCTCTAACCTCCCACATCACTAACTCTACATAAATATATTAACCCCTAAACCTAACGTAACCCTAAGCCTAAGTCTAACCCTAACACCCCCTAACTTAAATATAATTCAAATAAATCTAAATAAACCTTACAATTATAACCTAAATAATTCCTATTTAAAACTAAATACATACTTACCTGTAAAATTTAAAACCCAAGCGAGCTACAATATAACTAATAGTTATATTGTAGCTATCTTGGGTTTTATTCGTATTTCACAGGTAAGTTTGTATTTATTTTAACTAGGTAGACTAGTTAGTAAATAGTTATTAACTATTTAATAACTACCTAGCTATCATAAATACAAAGTTACCTGTAAAATAAAACCCAACCTGCCTTACACTAAAAACTAACATTACAATAAAATAAAATTAATACAATTATTACAATACAATTTTCTAAATTATAATAAAAAATAAACACTAAATTACAAAAATTAAAAAACGAAATTATCAAAAATAAAAATGAATTACTCCTAATCTAATAGCCCTATCAAAATAAAAAAGCCCCCCAAAATAAAAAAAAACCCTAGCCTACACTAAACTGCCAATGGCCCTTAAAAGGGCCTTTTGTGGGGCATTGCCCCAAAGAAATCAGCTCTTTTACCTGTAAAAAAAATACAAACACCCCCCCAACAGTAAAACCTAGCACCCAACCAACCAACCCCCCCCAAATAAAAACCTATCTAAATGAACCTAAGCTAATTATTGCCCTGAAAATGGCATTTGGATGGGCATTTAGCTCTTTTACATTACCCAAACCCTAAAACCCTAAGCTAAAAAAAAATCACACTAACCCCCGACGATCCACTTACAGTTATCGAAGTCCGGACATCCAACCTCATCCAGCTGGCAAAGTCATCATCCAGGCGGCAAGAAGTCTTCATCCGGGGGGCCTCTTCCATCTTCATCCAGACGGCAAGAAGTCTTCATCCAGACGGCATCTTCTATCTTCATCAATCCGGCGCGGAGCGGGCCCATCTTCAAGATATCCAGCACGGAGCATCCTCTTCTTACGATCGTCGCTGGAAAATGAAGTTTCCCTTTAAGTGACATCATCCAAGATGGCGTCTCTTACATTCCTATTGGCTGAAAGATTTCTATCAGCCAATAGGAATTAAAGGGGAAAAATCATATTGGCTGTTGCAATCAGCCAATAGGATTGAGCTCTCATTCTATTGGCTGATTGGAACAGCCAATAGAATGAGAGCTCAATCCTACTGGCTGATTGGAATATATATACTGCATGTATTTATGTAACAGGAAACATTTATTTGTGCTTAACTGAACTGAAGCACAATGGTCAGTTGCTGACTGGTTCAGAAAGACAACTCCCACAGCTTTATTAATCAACAGGGAGGAACAAACATAAGCACAAAACATAAAGTAGCTGCAGCAAGAAAAAGAATATCTGTTCTTTTTAAAGTAATACATTTTAAACTACTCTCTTCTAAATTCCGCAAAGAAAATGTCTTTCATTTCAGCACCTCCATTCTTTATATTAACAGGCGGCTGTTAAACACATTTACATGAGGTCCAACAGTAGCTCACTATATTAAGACTGTATTGTTACCTTGTTCATTGTACACTATCCCTGCCCTTTGGCCATTCATGAACTCAAATGCCTTTCCACTTAAACACAGTCGACTAATTAATTGAGTCCATCTGTTTCAACCTCTAGCAACACAGCCATGACATAAACATTTCTGAAACAGATTTGGTTCATATATTGATATCCAGGTCAAATCAGAATGAAGAAACATTTGGTAACGTTTAGTGTAAGTCGCTATCTATCTATACGGCGTGTGTCAACACTTAGAATATATGTAATACAGCAAATAATAGTTGTCTTTGGACTAATTGGACATGGTGTTGCACCTTTCATTGTGCATTATTTGCTAATAGGTATATCCAGCCTGTTCAGTTCATTGTTAAGCTTCATAGTTTTCTATGTTCTTCTTTGCATGTTTTGAGTGGGGCAAAAAATTACCCTGCAAAGTTCAATGCAGGGGCCATGAAGCTGGAGACTAGGGGCCCAATTATTTTAAGGTCTCTGGTCTATCAAGATTATTTTAAAAGTCTTGACAGTACAGTGAAGTCCCCCAAGGACATTTTTGATTATTGGGCCCTGAATCATAGATTGTATGGGCGGAGCTTTGCTGTCATTGGCATGCCTAGGCTAGGCAGTGGCAGTGAAGGGCTGTTTCCAAGCTCCTCCTCAGCCTAACTATTACATCAGACCCCCAGACCTGCTACTGTACAATTGGTGTCACGCCACTCCATGCTCTCCTTGCGCCGCTCTGGCTGTTGCCAGGGATGCAATGGTTGTTGTGAGCATGCAGCAATGACAGTCTATTCTCCTCTCAAGTCAGATCCTTTGAAGTCCTCCTTGGCGCGAATCATCGCCTATGTAAGTACCTGAACAACTTACATTCACTGCCCAAGTATAGGTGTTATTGTGTGTGTTCCTAGGTGCTTTATTACTTGAATTTCTGGACTGCCTTATCATTGCTGAACTCTGCCTGTCTGACCATTCTCTGCCTTAATCTTATTGCAGTGAAGGACTACCCTGTCTACCGTGAGTATTGCTTACCTCATTTCTTACACTCACTTTGTTCTAGGATATTTCCTTATCCTTCCACTTGACGCCGGGATAAGAAGACTACTGGCCAAGTTTGCTCTGATAGGGAAATATCCCATGAGCATTACATTATACTTGGGCCATGGACCAAAATGAGGTAGTAAGAGCAGTCTCTTCTCAGGGACAGACCCTGAGAACCCACGCCATACACTAACAGGATGTGGATTCTAAACTTGAGGCTATATTGGCTATGCTCTCCTCACTGGTTGCAGAAAAGTAAGCTACTCCTGTTGTTACACAGCTGGCCCCTGCTGCTAGTGCTGCAACTCCCCCCCCCCTTGTTATTGGAAGTATACCCCGGATACCATTGCCTGACAGGTACGATAGTACTACCGACTGTAGGGGTTTTCTCAACCAGTGCAGGCTACACTTCTACAATGATCCTCACACCTTCCAGTCTCATCAATCAAAGGTCACTTTTATAATTTCTTTGTTGAAAGACAAGGCCCTAGCCTGGGTCTCTCCCCTTTTGGAACAGAGCGCTCAACTCTTGAACGATGCCGATGCCTTCATTTCTGCATTATCTTCTGTATTTGGTACCTCCGGCCACACTTCTGCTGCAGAGTACTCTCTCTTAAATATTCACCAGAGCAATAGATCTGTGGCACAATACACCATCAAGTTCCGCACCTTGGCACATGAGACCAGTTGGGATGGCAGTGCTCTCAAAGTAGCCTTCAGGAGAGGCCTGCATGAGCGTATCAAGGACGAGCTCACTTATCAGGATGCTCCATCTTCCTTGGATGACTTCATAACACTTTGTATCAGTCTGGATTCTTGCTTTCAGGAGAAACAAGCTGAGACAGAAAGAACTTGCAGAATTCTTCCCTCTCGGCCTCCTACTCGTCTAGTCTTTAGACTATCCTCTACCCTTGCAGCACCTCTAGTTACCTCTGAAGAGGAACTAATGGATCTCTCTTCCCTTAAGCTCTCTGAATCTGAAAGACAGAGAAGAAGGAGGTTGAGACTGTGTTTCTATTGTGGTTCTACTCCCCCTCATTCTTCTCGGATACTGGTACCCATTACCCTTACCTTTCTTCAGAATTCTGTTCACACTCAAGCCTTTATTGATTCAGGGGCAGCTGGAAATTTTCTGGATCGCCGTTTCATGATTCGTGCAGGGATGCCTCTTCTTCAGAAAAAACAATGTATTAAAATAACTACTCTGGATGGCACTCCCCTCGGATCAGGTTTAATCCATTTTGAATCTGCTCCCCTAACCATGACTGTGGGAGTCCTACATACCAAACAATTGCAGTTTGATGTCATTCATTCTCCTGCACAACCAGTTGTCCTTGGTCTTCCTTGACTACGTATACACAATCCTCAGTTCGACTGCACAGAGGGACAGTTGGCCTCCTGGGGTAAATCCTGTTTTCATTCCTGTCTGGCTAAAGTTACTCTGCTGCATCACATAGCCAGCCTTCAGGCCCCTTCTAATTTTCCCTCAGTATATGCATAATTTACAGATGTTTTTGAAAAGAAAGCAGCTGATGTGTTGCCACCTCATCGACCTTACAACAGCAAAATAGACCTATTTCCTGAAGCCCCACCTCCTAAAGGGAGGACTTAACCGCTCTCCAAAGCTGAAAGCAAGGCCATGGAGGAATACATCCAAGAAAACCTAGCTAAAGGCTTTATTCACCCTTCCTCCTCTCCTGCCGGGGCTGGCTTCTTTTTAGTCAGTAAAAATGAAGGTGGTCTCAGACCCTGTATCGATTACAGAGCCTTAAACAACATTACTATCAAGAATCATTATCCTATTCCTTTGATCACTGAACTATATGATTTGCTCCAAGATGCTTGCTACTTTACAAAATTGGACCTACATGGGGCGTACAATCTCATTTGTATCTTTCTGAGACATGAATAGAAGACTGCCTTCAACACAAGATCAGGGCATTATGAATACCTTGTAATGCCTTTTGGTCTGTGTAATGCCCCTGCTGTCTTCCAAGCATTTGTCAATGATGTCTTCCATGACCTCCGTAATCGCATCCTCATATTCTCCTCCACCCTTGAGGAGCATCATGAGCATGTAAACAGGTACTTCTTCCCCACAGAAACAATTCTCTGGTAGCCAAACTGGATAAATGTGAGTTTGATCAAGTTCAGATCCAGTTCCTTGGCTATGTCATTTCGAACAAAAGGTTTTGCCATGGATTCTACAATGCTAACCGCAGTTCTGGAATGGCCTCAACCCACCTCATGAAGGAACTACAGAGATTCTTGGGATTCTACAACTATTATCGCAAGTTCATAAAGAACTTCTCCAAAATCATTGCTCCACTCACTGAGCTGACTAAGCAAAACAGAGACGGCAAGAATTGGCATCCTGTGGCTGTGGATGCTTTCTCTCATCTGAAAAAGTATTTTGTTCTGCTCCTGTGCTCCACCATCCTGATCCTGACCTGCAGTACACTTTAGAGGTTGATGCCTCTGAGATAGGAGCTGGTGCAGTCTTAACCCAAATGGTCCCTTTAACCGCCAAGTTACACCCTGTAGCTTTTTTCTCCAAATGCTTCACTCCTGTAGAAAGAAATTATGATGTGGGTAATCGTGAACTCTTAGCAATTCAGATGGCCCTGACTGAATGGCATCATTGGCTAGAGAGTACCCCAACCCCATTCAGATTCTCACAGACCACAAGAATCTGATGTACCTCATTGACTCAATCCTTGACAGGCCAGGTGGGCCCTGTTCTTTTCTGGTTTTAACTTTATAGTCTCTTACCTTCTTGGGACCAAGAATAAAAAGGCTGATGCCCTTTCCCATCAGTTTCCTCAGTCTTGTGACACTTCTGAAGCTCCTATTGAACACATCATACCCGCCTCCTGTGTGGTTGCTCAGCTCAACACCATTCTTCTTCAAAGACTGCAAGAGCCCAGTCAAAAAAGCCTTCTGAAGCCCCTGCAGCTCCTGAGATCCTTTATGTTCCTCCAATCCTTTGCTCTCATGTATTATCCTGGGCTCATGACAGCAAGCTGTCAGGTCATCCTGGTTTGAATAGAACCTTTAAACTCCTTTCCCAACATGTGTGGTGGCCTACCATGAAGTCGGACTCTCAGGATTGTTTCAAGGCTTGTCAGACTTGTGATGTTAATAAGACTCCCAGTTCCCTACCACATGGCCTACTTCAACCATTGTCCATACCTAAACAACCATGAACACACATAGCCATGGATTTTGTTGTAGACCTTCCTCCTTCTGACCTTCATACAGTCATATGGGTGGTGGTGGATCGGTTCTCCAATTAGCTCATTTTGTACCTTTAGAAGTTACCTACAGCCCAAGAATTGTTCACTCTTTTTATGTTACACGTGGTACAACTACATGGTATACCCGTAAATATCGTCTCTGACAGAGGACCTCAATTTATTTCTACCTTTTGGAGAATCCTTTGCAAATTGCTTGGAACCACTGTTTCTTTGTCCTCTAGTTATCACCCCCAGACTAACGGGCAGACGGAGAGAACCAATCAGGATCTTGAAGCTTATCTCAGAGCATATGTCAATTCACAAAATACTAATTGGTCTGGGTTGTTTCCCCTAGCTGAACTTGCGAAGAACACTTGTTGGCATTCTTCTCTACAATGCTCTCCTTTCCAGGCCACAGCTGGTTATCAATCTCGTGTTTTTCCTCTTTCTGCTCAATCCACAGGAGTCTCTGCTGCAAAACCTTGCTTCACTGACCTCTCTACCCATTGTCAATGAATACGCACTGAGTTACACTTAACCACCTTCAGATATAAGAGGTTTGCCAATTATCATTGATCCAATATTCATGCCTTTATTGCAGGTGATCGTGTCTGGGTCTCTACCCGACACATCCGCTTATGTCAACCTTGTCACAAATTAGGACCTCAGTATATTTGTCCTTATAAAGTCCTCAAAAGACTTTCCCTTGTTGCTTACAGAGTGGCCTTGTCTCATTCCTTGCACATTCACCCAGTCTTTCACATCTCCTTGCTCAAACCCTATGTCACAAATACGTATACTCGACTCAGATGTCCTCCTCCTCCACTCCTGATTCATGGCGAACCAGAGTATGAGGTTGCCAAAATCCTGGATTCCAGAATCAGACACAGGCAGCTCCAATACCTCATACACTGGAAGGGATATTCTATGGCGGAGCGTTCCTGGATTCCTGCCCATAATGTGCATGCTCCATCTTTGTTCACTAAGTTCCATGCTGCTCACCCTTCGAAGCCAACTCTGGTTTCCAGAGGGAACCTTTGAGTGAGGGGCTATGTCAAGCCGATCCTAGTTCTCCTTGCACCGCTCTGGCTGTTGCCAGGAACACGGCAGTTGCTGTGAGCATGCGGCAATAACATCATCGCCGCACGTCTATTCGCCTCTCAAGCCGGATTCTTTGAAGTCCTTCTTAGCATGAATCGGCACCTATGTAAGTACCTGCACAACTTACATTCACTGCCCAAGTATAGGTGTTACTGTGTATGCTCCTATGTGCTTTATTACTTGAATTGCTGGATTGCCTTATAATTGCTGAGCTCTACCTGTCTGACTACTCTGCCTACTTAACCCTTGAATTGCTGGACTGCCTTATCATTGCTGAACTATGCCTGTCTGACTACTCTGCCTGTTTAACCCTTGAATTGCTGGACTGCCTTATCATTGCTGAACTCTGCCTGTCTGACTACTCTGCCTGGTTTACCCCTGAACTGCTAAACTGCTAGAGAACCTTTTGCTGCTGACCTCTGCCTCTTCCTGACCATTCTATTGGTTTACCCCTGAACTGCTAACCTGCTGGATTACCTTTTGTTGCTTACCTCTGCCTGTTCCTGACCATTCTATTGGTTTACCCCTTAAATGCTAAACTGCTGGATTGCCTTTCTCTGCCTTAAAATTGCCGGACTACCGGACTACCCTGTCTACCGTGAGTACTGCTTACCTCATTTCTTACACTCACTTTGTTCTAGGATATTTCCTTATCCTTCTGCTTGATGCCAGGATAAGAAGACTACTGGCCAAGCTTGGTCTAATAGGGAAATATCCCACGAGCATTACACCACAAATTGAGTCTCTCTGCTCACCAATTATGTGAGATTCACATTTATCACTTTTAAGATTTTAAAGAATAGTGCTATATTTGAGTAGTGAATGCCTTTTTTGGTATTTTTGCTTTTGGTTTGTGACTTTATTGAAGCACGTTTGCTATATATACTTTCAAAATGTTTCTTTTGTATGTAGATTTTTTTACAGTTTAATATTATATATATATACATACAAAGAGACCAGCACTCACCAATACATCAACCACTCTGTGCACAGCCCTTCAAAATTCAATTGTAGAATAGCTGAGGGCCAGGATCCGGTGTATATCCTTGAAGATCATCAACAAATGAGCCAGCACAAAGAAATTTGTATAAACACCTTTACTGTGTCATAAGCATAACGTTTCAGCCTCACACAGAGGCCTTGGTCACATGAAAATACCACACACCACAGGCAAGGACATACACCGGATCCTGGTCCTCAGCTATTCTACATATACATATATATACATACACATACATACACATACATACATATACATACACATACATACACATACATACATATACATACATATACATACATATACATACATATACATACATACACATACATACATATACATACATATACATACATATACATACACATACATACATATACATACACATACATACACATACATACACATACATACATATACATACACATACATACATATACATACATATACATACATATACATACACATACATACATATACATACACATACATACACATACATACATATACATACACATACATACATATACATACATATACATACATATACATACACATACATACATATACATACACATACATACACATACATACACATACATACACATACATACACATACATACACATACATACATATACATACACATACATACATATACATACACATACATACATATACATACACATACATACATATACATACATATACATACATATACATACACATACATACATATACATATACATACATATACATACATATACATACATATACATACACATACATACATATACATACATATACATACATATACATACATATAAAGTCAAGTTCAAAGTTTCACTGACAATCTAGAGCTAAGCATGGGCTGTTGAACCAATTAGGAAGGGCATATGTGCATAGCCACCAATTGTTCACTGATTCTGAATCTAAATTCTACTGTTTCACTTTATTTCTAGTGAAGAAGAAATATATATACACAGCGCACATGCATGAGAATAATACAAGGAATGTGTGACTATATTGCAGCCTAAGAAGGATGTAATATTCCCAAATATATTTTTTTAAATTTATTTTACATGCTGAAATGGGAAGCCATTCAGTAATTTACATTTTCTTTGCAGTCACTTAAATTAATGTAGTTTAATTAAAAAACTAACGCCAATGCTACTTGTTTGAGGAATAATTTCATTCACTCACCACGTTCCTACATAAATTGCATAAAATAATTACATTACTAAAATAAAAAGCTATCTTGTCTATTTTCCAGGCTTCTTAAATTTTATATCATATTATTAAATTAAATTAAGACATGCAATATGCACATTAAAGGGACACTGAACCCAATTTTTTTCTTTTGTGATTCAGATAGAGCATGCAATTTTAAGCAACTCTCTAATTGACTCCTATTAACAAATTGTCTTCATTCTATTGGTATCTTTATTTGAAATGCAAGAATGTAAGTTTAGATGCCAGCCCATTTATGGTGAACAAACTGGGATGTTCTTGCTGATTGGTGGATAAATTCACCCACCAATAAAAAGGTGCTTTCCATTGTTCTGAACCAAAAAAATTGCTTAGATGCCTTCCTTTTCAAATAAAGAAAGCAAGAGAACAAAAAAAAATTGATAATAGGTGTAAATTAGAAAGTTGCTTAAAATTACATGCTATATCTGAATCACAAAAGAAAAAAAATTGGGTTCAGTGTCCCTTTAAGATTCAGTGGGTTACCGTTATATTTATTCTTTATTAATTATGCTATTATGATATTTATTTTAAATATGCATATGGTTTGACATTGTGTGAACATACATGTAAAAATCAAATCAAAGTGATGCTTTTTCATCGAGTTGAGTGTTCCATATTGTTATCACACTTGTGTATGACACACACTGTGCATCTTTACTTGTTAAGTTTTATCAAAGTCTTTACCTCTGACAATCAGAGGCACAAATTGGAGCACAAATTCTGCTGATCTGGAGTTTGTTAAAGGGTCATATTACTCATATGTTAAATTATTTGAAAGTTATGTGTATTTCTGTGAAGCACTGACTAAAAAAACCCACATGAACTCCCTTATGTAAAAAAAAGGAAGATCATTTACCTCAAACATTTACTCAGCAGCCACATCCCATTGTAGGGGAAATGTACTCATCCAATCAGAAAGCTTTTCACAGAAGGTACAAGGAATCATACATCTGACATATGCAAGCACCCTTTTTTTCCATTTTGTTGAAAATTTTTATGAAATCTTTCAAGATTATGGTGAATTTTGAAAAGAAACCCCCATAAGATCACAGTAAAGTATATTGTGAGCTCACTGATTATGCTGATTGGCTTTTTTTCTTTTTGTTTGTTTTTACCATGCAGAAGAAAGTAAAACGACAAGTCGAATTATAATTGCCCACATAGCAGTTCATCTGGTAAAGTAAAGTGATCTCAGTTTTAGTAACTATATGTAACTAATTGGAATCATACAAATGAACACACTTATATGAAAATATCTATAAGCCCAACTGAAATCTCAGAACAGATACATGTCCCTGCAACATCCCATATCCCAGCTATGGTCGTAGGAACCAAGAAAAAATCTCTGGTACAAAGAGAGGCTGGAGCTAGAACAAGGCAGGAAAGGAAAGAGCGGGCCAGAGAGGATGTGGTTACCTCTAGATCCGATTCTATATAAATACCTTATACCATATAAAACCTAATTAAACAATTTATTCCAATTTCATTATATTGATAAACTACAGAATATTCAATATTTTATAGAGGTTGCATTACAAATGTTAAAAATAGGCTGTTATAAAAAATACCAGTCCTTTGGTGATGTTACACAATTAACCGAGAATGATAATAATTAATTTACTAGAAAATCTATCATTGTTTTTATTTAATCTACATAACCAAAATGAACTAACATATATATTCTACAAAGGAACATTGTAATACATTGTTTTCTGTATTTCATATAAAAGGGGGCAATTCCATTTTTTTTTAAAAATAAATAAATATCCCGGTGTTCTATTATCAGGCTTTAAAAAGCAAATCCCTCCATCCACCGATGGAGAAGTAGAAGTTGTCTATATCAGCCAGTGAGAATTAGTAGGACATAGACAGATACTGTTGTATTTGCTTTCATTTGTATTTAAATAACTTTTACTTAACATTTTATTCTGGCAAAAATATTTTCATAATGTTTACAAATCAGATCTTTCAGAATTCCATTGATGTCTCTTTAAGCCTTAACCCCTTGTCTGTGATGAAAAAGTAAATAAAATGTAAACTATACAGTTCAGTCTATAGTTCAATACAATACTATATAGTTCTTGTATTTACATGGAATCTAATTATTTGGCAGTTTTGAGACATATGACATTCCCTTTAAAGGGACATAATACTCATATGCTAGATCACTTGAAACTGATACAGCATAACTGTGAAAAACAGGAAAATATCACCTGAGCATCTCTATGTAAAAAAGAAATATATTTTACCTCACAATCTCCTCAGCTCAGCAGAGTAAGTACTGTGTTAAAAGTTATACTTCAGCTGCTGTATAGCTGCAGGTAAAAAAAAAGGGAAGAAATGAACAGTAGCCAATCAGCATCAGCAGTTCTGAGGTCATGAACTCTCTTACTGTGATCTCATGAGATTTCATAGTAAACTTCCTTACACTGAATAGGGAAATAACACAAGTGTGCATGAGACTCGCTCCCTTGCTGGTCTCGGGACAGACTGATTTGCTGCTTAAAGCTCTTAGGACATTTTGAGGTAAAATATCTTTCTTTTTACATAGAGATGTTCAGGTGATATTTTCAAGTCAGCTTTTTACAGCTATGTTGCATCACTTTCAAGTGTTTCAATATTTGGGTATAATGGCCCTTTAATTTAGCAAACCGTAACCATGTAAAGACAGGGTACATTTTCTATAATGGAACCCCTGTGCGTGTTCCAGATTGTAAGCAATTTAGATAACCTTGACAACTCACACAATAAAAAGCTCCATAATTTCAGTCAGGATGAACTAACATATGAAACAATCTTTTGCCAAGTGTAACGTAGGTGCCAAAATATCCAGGTGTTTCATTGTGTTATCACAGGGCACTAACATCATTTTTTTCTACGTTATGAAAAGGTGGTCCAAAATGTTTAAACTACAGTAGCTGAAACATGTCATGGTGGGAATTTATTACCTCGGCCCCAATAGGTCTTAATAAGGCTTACACAACAGCTTAGGCATTTATTCTATTAGCGGCTGTTCATTCCGGTGGCTATACCTGAATATTCATGATCTTAGAATTCCCAAAGTCTCAGAGTAGCAGCTGTTTGAAAACCACGACAAATATTCAAGAGAGTTCCACAAAAATAAACACCCTCACAGCTGAATATCTGTGACTTGTGCATCACGGAGGATAAGCATGAAACATTTATGTGGAGTGATTTTTCAAGTCTAGCATTTGCAAAGCATTAATAGTCTACTCACATTTGGGAACACTTGATGGTGAGGGGGTATCTCCATGGAGGATGCACTAGTGCTACACAAAATAATAAACTAAGGCTAGGACAAGATTTATCTATTCCAACAGTACTTGAAAGTAATCATATAAGACCAATTATATATCATTTTAATAGCAGGAGAAATATATTTTAAGGGACATGAAACACTTTGAGATTGTAATTTAAATCTTTTATCATTGTAGTAGCAGTAGAATTTTTTTTACTTCTTTTCATGCTTATTTAAAATTGTGGGGTTTCCATTTGTGAGGTTTAAAGGTTTGTAATGCATACATTATTGAATATTAAGTAGTTAACAATATAATGAAATTGGAATAAACTGTTTAATTTGGCTTTATGTGGTGTAAGGTATTGACGTAAAACACTAGAAAGGTTTCCAAGTTATTTGTGCAATTTAAAAAAAATGACAATGGATCATTCAGTCTTAGTGTTTGAAACTACTATTCTTGGTTTTTCTTATTTCCATGAGTACTGGAAGATCATACTCCAGACGTAACAAAGTGTTAATGTATTCAGTATTCACACCCAGCTGGAATGTTCATTTGTTGACTCTTTAAATGACATAGAATAATAGAATAATAGATCAGGGTAAAAAATTAGTGAAAGGAATAAGTGTGACATTATTATAAACTAACTGTTTGGTTCTACATAAACCTTAACTTACCCCTCTTCCTATTTTCTGTCTAGCCGTAACCCCAATACAGTCTGAGCTTTTTTACATTCCTGTAACTTTTTTTTTTATTTGCTTAAAAATTTTAAGCAAACAAAAAAAGAAATAAAAAAGAAAAGAAAGCAATGTACATAAATTAAATACCCTCTATTAATGCAGCACATATGTTAATGTTTTTGTTTCACTATATAGATGTTTATTCCTCATTATTGCATTTAATCACAAATTACTATGGTTAAAAACTGTCTTTGTATTTTTTAACAAACTAAAGGCTTCATACTTACATTTGGGTTAGGGTTTGGGCAAGGACTGAAATAAAGTGAGGGTGTATACATAGGGTTACCCATAAGGCAAGGGTTAGGATTAGGGTTTGGTACAGGATTACTGTTTGGGCTAAAATGAAAGGTTTAGGGTAGGATAAGGCTTTAGAACTAGCATTAGGGTTTGTGTAAGGATTTAATCTTGGGTTTGGGCTAGGATTAGGGCTCTGGTTAGGATAATGGCGTGGGATAGGATTAGGGTTTAAAATAGGATTCAAGTTTGGGCAAAATTAGAGTTTTGTTTAGGATTTGGCCAAAATTGGGGCTTCTTTTAAGATAAGAATGTAGGCTAGGATTAGATTTTGGGTTAGATTTAGGGTTTGGTCTAGGATTAGATCTTGGGCTAGGATTAAAAGGGACAGTCAACACCATATTTTTTTGTTGTTTAAAAAGATAGATAATTCCTCTATTACCTATTCCCCAGTTTTGCATAACTAACACAGTTATAATAATACATGTTTTACCTCTGTGATTACCTTGTATCTAAACCTCTGAAAACTGCCCCCTTATTTCAGTTATTTTGACAGACATGTATTTTAGCCAATCAGAGCTCACTCCTAGGAAACGTCACGTGCGTGAGCTCAGTGTTATTTATATGAAACACATAAACTAACACCCTCTAGTGGTGAAAAATGTAAAATTGAATTCAGATTAGAGGCAGCCTTCGGGTCTAAGAAATTAGCATATGAACCTCCGCTCCTAGGTTAGCTTTCAACTAAGAATACCAAGAGCACAAAGCAACATTGGTGATAAAAGTAAATTGAAAAGTTGTTTAAAATGACATGCCCCATTTGAAACATGAAAGGTTTTTTGGACTTGACTGTCCCTTTAAGGCTCGGATTAGGATTAATGCTTGAGTTAGGGGTAGTTAAGGGTTATGGTTAAGGTTCTGTTGCAACATTTTTTAACTCCAGTTGTGGCACTTGAAAATCTTTTGGTTAAATTCTCACTGGTTGCTATGGAGTACACCCATAGTTGTACTGAACAAGAACAGTTCCACAGTCCTGAAAACAAAACAAAAAGTATGTTTATTCAGCACAACATCTGTGAAGCCGCACTGCATTTTCAAATATCTTCCTTTATGTGCAAGTAAGTTAATATTATTAGTATTATACTTAATATTCTAAATGATGATAACAATTTTTTTAGCTCCTTTAATTAAAAAAAAATAAGAAAATATTATCAGGATTTTTAAAGGTTGTTAAATGATATAGCTTGCCTTCCACTATGCTAGCTATTCCTATAAAACGAGTAATACCTTAGTGAAATAGCTAATTTTTATGCTTTATATCTTCTGAAGTAGACTAATTTGATAATCTAGAGGGAAATTTGTCTGAGTCATATTATCTGTTTTAGGCACTTTTCCAACTCATACAATTAAAGATATTGCATATATACCTACCCATTAAATCACCAAAGTCAATACACAATCACATTATCATAAGTTCAGTTAGATCTGAGAGCTGCTACATCAACTGGCAGTGACACCGCATAAAGAATCATTTGCTTTATTATGAAGAATAAAATGAAATGATATATGCTTGCTTTAAATAATATGTTTAACTATATCATGCCTAAAAATATGTTTAATAACAAATATAGAACAACTTTACATTCTGTTCTTAAATTGTTTATATTTAATTATTAGCATCAATATACTCATTTAAAAGCAATTAAATAAACACACAGGCATGGCACATTCTCTTGCAATAATGAGCCATCAGTCACACTCACCTAAACCCACAGACAACCATACACACACTCACAAAACCCACAGACAACCATACACACACACACAAAACCCACAGACAACCATACACCCCCCAAACCCACAGACAACCATACACACACAGTCACCAAAACCCATAGACAACCATACACACCCCCAAACCCACAGACAACCATACAACACACACAAAACCCACAGACAACCATACACACACACAAAACCCAAACCCATAGACAACCATACACACCCCCAAACCCACAGAAAACCATACACACACAGTCACCCAAAACCACAGACAACCATACACACACAGTCACCCAAACCCACAGACAACCATGCACACACAGTCACCCAAACCCATAGACAACCATGCACACACAGTCACCCAAACCCATAGACAACCATACACACACACACACACACACACACAACCATACACCCCCAAACCCACAGACAACCATACACACACAGTCACCCAAACCCACAGACAACCATGCACACACAGTCACCCAAACCCATAGACAACCATACACACACAAAACCCACAGACAACCATACACACACAGTCACCCAAACCCACAGACAACCATGCACACACAGTCACCCAAACCCACAGACAACCATGCACACACAGTCACCCAAACCCATAGACAACCATACACACACAAAACCCACAGACAACCATACACACCCCCAAACCCACAGACAACCATACACACACTCACCCAAACCCATAGACAACCATACACACACACCCAAAACCACAGACAACCATACACACACAGTCACCCAAACCCACAGACAACCATGCACACACAGTCACCCAAACCCATAGACAACCATACACACACACACACACACAACCATACACCCCCAAACCCACAGACAACCATACACACACAGTCACCCAAACCCACAGACAACCATGCACACACAGTCACCCAAACCCATAGACAACCATACACACACAAAACCCACAGACAACCATACCCCCCCAAACCCACAGACAACCATACACACACACACACACTCATCCAAACCCATAGACAACCATACACACACACAAAACCCACAGACAACCATGCACACACCCAAACCCATAGACAATCATACACACACCCAAACCCATAGACAATCATACACACACCCAAACCCGCAGCCATATACCACCCAAACCCACAGACAACCATACACACAAACCCACAGACAACCACACAAACACACCGAAAACCCACAGACAACCATAGATACACACACAAAACCACAAACAACCATCTCAACACACCCAAACCCACATACAGCCATAAACACACACACACCCAAACCCACAGACAACCGTACACACACACACCCAAACCCACACATCCAAACCCACAGACAACCATACACACACAAACCCACAGACAACCATACACACACACACACACACACAAACCCACAGACAACCATACACAAACCCACAGACAACCATACACACACAGACAAACCCACAGACAACCATACACACACACACACACAAACCCACAGACAACCATACACACACACACAAACCCACAGACAACCATACACACACACACACAAACCCACAGACAACCATGCACAAACCCACAGACAACCATACACACACAGACAAACCCACAGACAACCATACACACACAAACCCACAGACAACCATACACACACACACACAAACCCACAGACAACCACACACACACACACACACAAACCCACAGACAACCATACACACACAGACAAACCCACAGACAACCATACACACACACCCAAACACACATAAACACAATCGCACATCCACATCCATACACTAATTGTTTAAACATATCATTATTGGCATCAAAATGTAAAACAATTGCTTCCTTCTCCTGGTACCCTTTTCTGAAAAGCATATATATATGTGTAGGATCAGGTGCAGCAATGTACTACTGGGAGCTAGCTGCACATATATGCCTCTTGTCATTGGCTCACCCAATGTGTTAAGCTAGCTCCAAGTAGTGCTTTGCTGCTCCTTCTACAAAGGATACCAAGAAAATGGAACAAATTTAATAATAGAAGTAAATTGGAAATTTGTTTAAAATTGTATTCTCTATCAGAATCCTGTTCCTTTAATGTTTAATTTAATAACTCAATGATGACCCAGAAAATCTAAAATAAACAAAATCTTCTAAATTTTCATACTATTACTAAAGGTAATAATAATAAATGTAATAATAATGGTAATAATAATGTTTATCAATAATAATAATAATAATAATACAAAATAATAATAATCATAATAATAATAATATAAAAGTAATGATAATAAAGATTATAATAAAAGTAATGAAAGTAATAATGATAATAATAACAATACAAATAATAAAAATAATAACAATAATATGCCTGAATATATAGTGATGCCTCTTAATTTTCTCTAATAAAGTTAGAATGAAATATGAGTTAGCAACGGACAGCACAGCTTTCCTTTCAAACAAAGCTTTTTCTCATAAACTCTCTCTATGGTTTTACATCTCAAATTCTTCATCTTCTTTTTGCAAGGAAAAGAGATTTCATTCATTTTAAACAAAGACAGCCTAGGAGCCTTCAGATACTTTCAGTTATAATCTTCTGCTATTATTATTGCATGGAGATCCTATTACATTTGGTGTTTCTTCTTTCATCCACTAGAAATGGATTATTTCTTTATTATCAGACGTCTTTTATTGTTTAAAGAAACCAGAATACATAAACACAATGTATTCTCAGTTACTACATATCCTCTGGAGAACTGATCTGAAAGGGGCATGAAACTCAAAAAAATAAAAAATGTTTCCATCTGTGCTGAACAAGCCAACTTTTTCTGTGGGAGTTGCCCCGTCCAGGACCGTCTTTAACACAGGACAAAAGGGGCAGCTGCCCTGGGCCCAGTCTCTGTTGAGGGGCCCAAGAGTCCTAAAAAAAAAAAATATATATTTTTTTTTTTTTTTTTTTTTTTATGGTTCATACCAGACTGCTGATGTGACATGGGGAACACTCACATTCAGTCCTAATACTGTCACAGTCAAAAGTACTCTGCTTATATATAACTGTGCCAGACCGTGCCGGTGACATGTGACATGCCAAGCTATTGCCATGTGCTGTTTTAGATGTGCACTGTGCAGCACTGAATGCAAAGCCCTAACTCGGCATCCAGCCATTTCCCACTGCATCAGAAAAGGTCCTACTGGGGTTACCACTGTTACCAGGTAACTGTTCTGGTGGTGGGGATTGTTTCTGGGTAGGGCTGACTGTGGGCGCATGCAGCAGAAAGCTGGAGCGGCAGGCACATGAGGATTTGAGCATCTGTGCAGCTGCATACACTGCTCTCTTCAGTCTTGAGGCTGTGTGACTCATCTCACACTGTATCCATGCAGCCTTGGACAGACAGCATCCAGTCTACTGGTCCCCTTAGCCCTGCTCTTTCTGCTGTGGCCCTAAGATCAACTAACTGAAGTTTGTTAGGGGAATAGTGCTTTGTAGAAAGGTGTCAGTGGGAAGAATAAGTGAGTGCACACACGCCCCTCCCCATGCAGCATTGTCTAGTTCAGGGTGAGAGGGAACTTGTTCCTAGCAAAGAAGCGACATGTGCTGGTGTGGCTGATGTATAGCGTCATGCTGATACTTCACACATTAATGTAAGGTTTATTTTTATAGTTTTTATTTTCTCTCTGTCTCAGATTTTACAGCTTCCCATAGTAGTTCTGCTGTTCCAGTCAGTAAACTTATATTTGTCTGCACCTCCATGCTTCCTCCTTTACCTTGCTTTGCTCCTGTTGGCTGCCCTAAATCTCTTTAACCAGCTAACCTCACACCAGAATCACATTCAAAAGAATATTAAATGAATCCACAGTGGAGGAATTTATATATTTATTTACTTATTAGTTCTGCTTAGGTCCAGTTTCACATATTGCATTTTTTTTTTTTTTTAAATGATTAGCCCAGCAGTGGATGATCCACCGCTGGGATAATAATAATAAAAAAAATTGATTTAGTTGTTTTTTGGGATGTTGGGGTGGAGAGCAAAATTGCATGGGGTGGGGGGGGCCCAAGAAAATTTTTGCCCAGGGTCCAATCAATATTAAAGACGGCCCTGGCCCCGTCATTGAGTATTAGATATCTGGATATTTGTCTCCCTTCCTGTTAGTGTTCCTTTAAATTTAAATAGGTTTTACTTAACTTTTTTAAAGCAAAAATATATATATTTAACGGGACAGTTTACTCCGGAATATTTATTGTGTAAAATGATCAATAATCCCCTTATTACCCATTCCATTGTTTTGCATAACCAACATGGTTATATTAATATACTTTTTACCTCTGTGGTTAACTTGTATCTAAGTCTCTGCAGAATGCCCCCTTGTCTCAGTTCTTTTGACAGATATGCATTTTAGCCAATCAGTGCTGACTCATAAATAACTTCACGGGCGTGAGAACAATGTTATCTATATAGCACACACAAACTAGCATTGTCTAGTTGTAAAAAACTGTCAAAATGCACTGAGATAAGAGGTGGAATTCAAAGGCTTAGAAATTAGCAAATGAGCCTACCTAGGTTTAGCTTTCAGCAAAGAATATCAAGAGAACAAAGCCAATTTGATCATAAAAGTAATTTGAAAAGTTGTTTAAAATTGCATGCCCTATCTGAATCATGAATGTTTATTTTGACTTGACTGTCCCTTTAAAGAAAACAAACTGGGTGCAACGGTCTATGATTGGCTGTTTTGCCCAAACTTTTAAAATGAGGTCGTACTGTGTGTTATTCGGCAGAAGGATAAAACGTTATAATAATGTTTTCTCGTCTGTTGACCACAATAAGTGTAAAATGCATAACATACATTCTTGTTCTTATTTTCTTGTATTTGCTTGTGCAATCCACAATTGATGGGCTGAGCATCACAAGCATTGTGCATAATTTACAACTTTCCAGTTTACTTCTATTATCAAATTTGCTTTGTACTCTTTGTATCGTTTGTTGAATAGTGAATACAGGTAGGTTCATAGAGGCTCAGGAATGTGCACGTCTCCAGCACTCTATGGGGTCGATTTATGAAAGTGTGGACGGGCATGATCGGCTGTAGCAATCATGTGCGCCGCACATCGATAAATGCCGACAATATACGCTGTCGGCATTTATCATTGAACAAGCATTCCTTGTGAACTGCTTGTGCAATGTCGCCCCCTGCAGATTCTCAGCCAATCAGCCGCTAGCAGGGGGTGTCAATCAACCCCATCATATGAGATTGGGTGGATTGCAGACCGCAGCCTCAGAGCAGGCGGACGAGTTAAGGAGCAGTGGTCTTTAGACCTGAAGGCTCGCACAGAAACAGCTGCATAAAGTTCCATTCGGAGCTTGATGAATCGGCCCTATGGAAGCAGCGATTGCAACAATGCATAACACTGCTAAAAACAATGTTGCAAAACAATGCTGCCATAGGGTACTAAAGACATATGCACAATCCTGAGCTACCTAGATTGGCTCTTCAAAAAAGGATACCAAGAGAACAAAACAATTTTGAGAATTTCAGTAAATTGGAAAGTTGTTGAAAATGACAAAGTATCTGAATCATAAACATTTCTTTTGGTTGCACTATCCCTTTAAGGTAATTATATAAAGTCTATAATAAAACAGCACCATTATTTCCCATGAGAAGCTCTGTGTCACTATGACAAGGGACAGTACAGCTTATGAGTCCTTTTAAAGTCACACCCCTCTGCACTCTGTATGATTATCCCTTTCATTAAGATGTACAGCTTCAGCTAAAGTGAAATGATAAATGGTCTTTGGGCAGTGGACGGATTCCATTAAAACTCACAATATTTAAAAGTATTTGAGCAGGACCCTCCCTTATGAGGTTAACTTGGAAGTAGATGGTCAGCTTAAAGGGACAGTCAAGCCCAAAAAACACTTTCATGATTCAAATAGGGCATGTAATTTTAACCAACTTTCCGATTTACTTTTATCACTGATTTTGCTTTGTTCCCTAGGTATTCTTAGTTGAAAGCTAAACCTAGACGGTTCATATGCTAATTTCTTAGACCTTGAAGGCCGTCTCTATTCTAAATGCATTTTGATAGTTTTTCACCACTATAGGGCATTAGTTCACGTGTTTCATATAGATAACATTGAGCTCATGCACATGAATTTATCATGGAGTCCGGTCTGATTGGCTAAAATGCAAGTCTATCAAAAGAACTGAAATAAGGGGGCAGTCTGCAGAGTCTTAGATACAAGATAATTACAGAGGTAAAACGTGTATAATTATAACTGTGTTGGTTATGCAAAACTGGGGAAATGGTAATTAAGGGTTTATCTATCTTTTAAAAAAACAAAAACTCTGGTGTTGACTGTCCCTTTAAATGATTGGCCATAAAGTTGTATCAAACGCCTCTTTCCCTGCACATTTGGAAAAAAAAGCACACGGGTTGTATATTACTTTTATTTTTTATAATGTGGCCCAATGTTGTCTTTTAGAGATGCCCGAAAGAGTTGTGATTGTGGTCAGGAATTGTTCCTCCTGCTCTATAAATGCATTACTAATGTAATAATACTGAAATACTGAAGCTCAAATATTAAAGGGACATGAAGGTCATAATTGTACTTTCTTGCCTCATATAGATCATGGCATTTTAAGATACTTTAAATGACCTTGTATTTACAATTTACTTCATTCTCTTGTTAACCCTTATTAAAAAGAACTAGATATGAGGGTGAGCTGCAAAGCATTACTGGAAGCTAGCTAGTGATTGGTGGCTACACACGTATGTCTGTTGTTATTGGCTCTCCCAATGTGCTCAGCTAGCTCCCAGTAGTGTATTGGTGCAGATTAGTTAGATTCAAGCAATAGTGCAACCATAAAATGCTGTAACACACTTTGAAATCTTATGTGGCTTTCAGATGGATACCGCAAGAAACAAATTGTGAAGTAGACATAAACCCTGCTATATAATGGGCATCAAGATACAGAAATAAATCGAACTAAAGATGGCACAGGCAGGTTTTACAGCTTTGTGTGACACCTCCAGTTTGGGGCTGTAGCGCCCTTGGGACACACTGTGGCATCTCGTGAGCATTTTGCCCACACTAAAGACGGCTATAGAAGGGACGGTGTTTGCAAAGGTTGCAGCCAAGCTACTTATTAAAGGAACATGAAAAACGTTTTTTTCTATCATGATTCAGATAGAGAATGTGATTTTAAACAACTTTCCAATTTTAATCTATTATCTGATTTATTTTTGTTCTCTTGGTATCTTTTGCTGAAAAGGATACCTAGAAAAGTTTAGGAGCTGATGATTGGTGGCTGCACATATATGCCTCATGTTACTGGCTCATCCAAAGTACTTAACTACCAGAAGTGCATTGCTGCTTCTGCAACAAATGGTACCAAAAGAATTAAGAAAATTTGATTATGTAATTAAATTGGAAAGTTGTTAAAAATGTTATTCTCTATCTGAATCATGAAATAAAATTTTGGGGTTTTATGTCACTTTAAAAAGAAAGAAAAGTTAAAATCTAAAAATGGATGAGTGCATTTCAATTTTAAATAGAAGCATTTTTGCTTTATAATTGCATTAGAATAAATGCTTCTAGTAAAAGTTATTACAGTTTTTGTGGCATATGCACATATGCTGTGAGGTCTCGTGCACCAGTATTCAAACACTTCCAGCAGCAACAGCAGTCAGCAGTAGATTGTATGACACAAATGAAGTCTTTACAGACACAATACATACAACTGCCAGCTGTCTGAGCTTGAATTCTGGTGCACGTGCCCTCACACTGAAAAACAGTAATATCTTCTACTAGGGGATCATTGTCTAACACTTTGTTTGTTCTTTTTATTAAAACCTCTATTTACCTCGCCTTGTTGTTTGCAAAGGCAGAAAAGTAACTGATTTCCAAATCCATGGCTGTTGGTAATACAATTCTGATTAGGGTTGCCCCCATTAGTGAGATGTTGTCTGGGAGAGAGTTTTTAGCAGATTGCTGCCAATTTATATATCTCCCAACATATCCCAAAGTCTATCTGGAATGGGGAGGCTGGTGGTGTAGGAAGGGAGATTTAGAGGTGGAGTCTTAGCAATCTGAGGAGGAGTCACAGCACATGGGGTCAAAGATGTGTTAGGGAGTGGCAGGGAGTAAATGGATCAGGGGTATAGCTAGACAACTCTTGGCAATCTGGGACTTTTATAAGGTACTGATGAGCTATGAGAGAGACAGAGCTCCCACGATGTGACAATCCTACAAAATGTGGGACAGTTGGAAGCTCTTAATTTCGACACTCATTCTCAAAAAAGTAACACAAATCTTGCCCACCTTACTGGTTGAGGATCATAGATATATAATGAGGGTTCATTCTGTGCTGTGTTTGGTAACTCAGGGTTCTATTAAACATTAGACAGACAAACAAGTTCCAAGCTAGAGAACCTGTTCCGCAGTCTTCTTGGCTAGTGGGCAGTGGACGCTGATCATCCATTGCTCATGATTATCATTACACAAGAAAATCCTTGTGCACAATTAACCCTGCTCTCAGACGACCAATGCACAAGAACAGGACTTGTTAATAACCCCCCGAAATGTTGAGTTTGGGGTGATTTATCTCCACCACCTCTAGGCGGAGAGTTTAAGAAACAGCTGTAATACCATTAAACCTTAAAGGGATACACTTCCATTAACAAAAATACTTCTACTAAATGTTATTACGGTTTACAGCAGCATACTCACACATGCTGTGACCTTTAAGATGGAGAGGTTAACAAACAGCAGTCTTATGACCTCTGTGGCGGAGAGGTAAGCTATGAGCTGCTTAATAAATGTAGCCCTCAGAATTTTCTATAGATTAATCTTTGTTTCATTAAAACATTTTTTATCTATTTTCTTATATTTAGGGGGGAAAGTATGGATAGTACTAAACAATACCTTTTTATAATGGCTTGGATACATAAAACTACTGGAAAGAAATATCTCTCTTTGTTTTGGATTCTAACATTAAAACATATGTCGGTATTGGTTGTTGTAAAATCTGCTGTTGTCTAAGCTAGAAAGCATATTTTGCTACCCAAGGCTAGCTTTTTCTTGGAACCTTTCCATTACACATTTAACAGCAGGTTTTGTCACCAAACAACTTTTCTCAAATGCGTCTCCCAACAGACGACTTTCAGAAGGGGCTATATCTGCACTACAAAAAAAACATGTTTCTATTTTGTGTCTTTTTTATTATAATCACAGATCTTTAGGGAAACATAATGGTAATTTCGTATATACAACATTTTTGACAGAAATACTTGAGAAAAATCAGGAAATAATCTGCGGTATTATCTTCAATATGGTAAAAACTAACAGCTCATCTCTTTTTAAAAGGATGTAAAAGTATCAATCATATATTTTAAAAGAAAGCGTCTCTTTTATCTTGTAAAGGGACCCTGAAGTGACTATAACACATTTCATGCACTGTATTATAGTAACGTCATTTTGGTTCTAATCTTCTTAAAAGTACTTAATTTTTTAAATAGAAAAAAGTCACTATAAAACTCTGTGACTAAGATTTCCACACAGAAATTAAAAAATACTTAATTTCTAAAGGAAAATGTAAATTAAAGTGAGGCTAGCTAAGCTTTTTGTAGTTAGAATGTCCGTGCATCTACCAGAGCTCTCAGCTGTCCATGATTGTGCAGGATGATTCACTTGTCATTGTGAAACACAGCTACGCCCCGCACAAATGCTCAGCCACATCTTAAACCACCTCGCTCTTCTCCAGGCCGTCCAAGTTGGCCTGAAACCTCAGTTTGCCCCTTAAAATCCTCCCTTAATCCCTTCAACTCCACCCCCAGCCTCCTGGTGCCAGAGTGAAGGATATATATTTTAAGTGTTATGGGCTGCTCAGTTCAGTACTGTGCCATATTTTCCATATCATTCATATACTTTGATTTAAATACTATTTTAATTTTTCTGGAGTCGCTTTTAAACTGTGGTTTGTAGTATAAACACTTCTTCCACACTTAAAAAGTAACAATGTTGGTGTATTCTGCATAGACGATAGAAAAAATAAATTCATAAAAAATAAAGACTTTAGCAGATATTTTGGTGGGTGTCCTGTGAGGTTTATTTATTTACCTTTAAAAATATTTTAATACTGTGAATGTTCCCAAAATTTACAACTTACAAATAACTTGATTGAATGAAAGATCTAGTCACTCCTATGCTCTTTAAAAAAAAATCCAAAATTGGGATTATAGTACACTCATATTAGGTATTTATATAGTAAAACCTCAGGTTAGATGATTCACTAAATTTATGGAGATCAGGATGACAACAGGAAGTGCAATTCAGGGGTCATATGACAATAGGCTAATCGTCCTGCAGGCCACTACAATAGCCACATAAAAACCATGTTGAAGAATTGGCTGGTGTACACATGAATTGATATGTTTGTTACTGCCCAAGGAACTCAATTCATGATGTAGTAGAGGAGTGTCAAATATTTGTAATTTTTCAGGTACAGTTCATGTTCTTTTTCTCCTGTCCTATGGTATAATTGCTCCAGGAGTCTATCCAACATCATACAAATCTGCCATCAGTAGTTAGTTTGGCATTGATGTTTGCAGGAATCAAACATATTATCTTTATTGTTCTTATGTAGGTATTTCTTTGTATATTGTGGCATCTGAGTCTCATGCATGTTACATTACAACTATAGAGTAATAATATATTTAAGGATTCTGGGTGATAGGTACCTTTAATATCTTCATTACAAATACATTGTTTACAGAGGGAAATACTACAATCCCAGAATCCTATGGGACAACTGGCCTTATTGTTACATCACTTCCTGCTGTATCTAAATCCATAACAATAAAATAATATTTGCTGTATCTGTAACCCATTAATTGTATCAAGTGATAGATAATAATGATTTGGGCCTCTGACTATCTTCCAGCTGAATTTTATAAGATATTACAAGACTAAGTAACCCCTGTTTTGTATAAATTGTTTAATGCATATTATCATGAAGGGAAAGAGTGTTCTTAGAATTGGAATATTACACTGATTTTAAAAAAAGATAAAGATTCAGAAAGTCCCACCTCTTTCAGACCCATATCGCTACTTAATGTAGATTACAAGATGTTAACACTTATTATAGCTAAGAGATTGCAAAAACACCTAGATGCTTTAATTCATCAAGATCAGGTAGGATTCATGGCAGGTCGAAGTTCAGTTAAAAACTTACGCAAAATGTTATTGACCCTGGATTGGTTTTGGAATAAACCTATAACTCTAAGAAAACACATAAAAAAAACGACTTAGCACTTCTTACAGTCGACACTGAGAAGGCGTTCGATTCAATAATTTAGATCACCTTTTTACTTCTCTAGATGAATTCGGATTTATAGGGCAATTCAATCAATTTGTTTACATAATTTACAATAATCCTTTTTCCTTTTTAATTATTAACAGTGAAATATCAGAGAGGTTCAAATTAAACAGCGGCACTAGACAAGGGTGTCCTCTCTCGCCACTGCTTTTTAATCTCGCATTGGAACCTCTGGCCATTTGTCTAAGACAGGAATTGAAAGGGATCTACCGAGGGAAAAGTATCCCAATTTTCCTGAGCAATACTGCTTAGACTATCCCACAGTTAATCCACATCATAGATATCTATAGCTCTATTTCAGGATACAAACTTAATTTAACAAACTCAGAACTACTTTAGATCTCGAAAACTCCCTCTAGCCTAGGTACTCACCCTTTTAAGGTACACTCTTAATTTCCCCAATTTTTTTGAATACTGTAAGAGGAAATTAGAGAGTTGTATGAATTTATCTCTTTATTTTTCAGCACGAGTCACATTAATTAAAGTAGTTTTATTTCCCAAACTATTATATCTCCTTCAAAATTTGCCCCTCTTATTATCCAGGAAAGACATATGTTTGTTAAATCATTTATGCTCCGAGTTTATATGGCAAGGCAAAAGACCACGCATATCTCTGATGAAACTATCTTTATGCAAAAGGGATGCTTGGATGGCTTTCCTGAATATTCACTATTACAATTGGGCCACATTCTTTAAATTTGTGGTGGACTGCCTTACTAAAAAGGAATATGTCACTTTTGGCACATAGAATTGAATTTGGTTTTTCCATTTTCCTTAAACGCAATTTTACATTGCCCCGTACTTAAACTGCCATCCAATATTATTAATATGGTATCATATGCCAATATTATTCGAGTTTGGCATAAAATGTGTTTAGAAGTGGGCTCTTTACCTCTGTTTATTTACCTATCTCTGGCAATCCAGAGTTTCCAGATGGACTACGTTCGCTGAATTTTCAAGTGTGGAATAACCAAGTTATTTCTTTTTTTATCCAGGTGCTTGAACCACTAACTTTTCATATGATACCATTCTATCGGATAGTAGCAGAATATGGAATTTCAAGATAAGATTTATTTGCTTATCTTCAACCACGTCATTATGTACAAATGATTAGAACTAAATTTGGAATGGATTGGTCTCTTGGAAACTTAGAAGAAACAATTAAAGCTTATAAGAAAGGGAACTTCTCCATTTCCAAGTTTTATGCTACCCTAGTACGCTTTTTAGGACAGCAACAGCAAGACCTCTAATGCATGTAAAGAATCACAATTTAAATTAATGAACATGACATATATTACCCCACATAAAATAGCAAGATGGTACTCAATCGGGAATTTATGTTCCAGATCTAATGCCGATCAGGCGGATCTTCTACATTGCTTCTGGTGGTGTCCGAAGATACGGCAGTTTTGGCTGAAAATTATTTTTTGGCTCAATAAATTCTTAGACTTTCAGCTTAGGCTCAAATCCCAACAAAAAATTTTTTCTTGTCAAATCAGATAAAAAGCTTAAGAATATCCCTTTAATTAATACCGTAATTATAATAGGACGTATTTTGATTTTAGAAAAATGGAAGGTTGCGCCCAATATTGCAGAGCTTGTCAAATGAATAGAAACACAAATAATAATAGAACAATATAACTTGCCAATTTTTAAAGAGAAACAGATAGAACTTTTTTTTGCTAAATGGTTAAGGGTCATTCAAACAATGTCAATGGGAGCACAAAGACAAGTGATCTATCCCTTTCGCCAATCTGTTTACTTTTATTACTTTTATTAATTCTTAATGATAATTTTTCCGTATGGTGGTCTAATTAGTTAAGACGCAACAAGCTCTGTGGGTTTGTTTGTTTTTTCTTCTTTCTCTTCTTCTTCTTTTTTCTCCCTTCCCCCTCCCGTCTTCTCTGTATTTCTTGGGTTAAGCCCACCTTTAGTCCTTACTCATTCATAAGGTTAAAGGGATAGTAAACCCAAATTTTTTTTCAGATAGAACATACAATTTTAAACAACTTTCCAATTTAATTCTATTATCAAATTGCCTTTATTCTCTTGTTATCCATTGCTGAAGGGACAGCATTACACTACTGACAGGAAGCTGAAAATATCTATTCAGCCGATCACAAAAGACAAATGTGTGCAGGCACCAATTAGAAGCGGCTCCCACTAGTGCAGGATATGTGCGTATTCATTTTTTAACAAGGGATACTAAGAGAACGAAGCACATTTGAAAATAGAAGTAAATTTAAAAGTGTCTTAAAATGACTTGCTCTATCTGAATCATGCAAGTTTAATTTTGACTTTCCTATCCCTTTAATTTGTACGATTTGAAATATGTATGGGGACTACATAAAGTTTGTGATATAATATGTACATGGGGTTTATATAAGGCCAATTATTTGATATAAATATGTACCTGAATTATAAGGTTACTGGCCTGATATGTGAAATGTGATTTGATAAATGTAGCCGGAGTATTTAAGTTTCTTTAGCATGTAACAACCTCCAGGATTGGTTGGTTAGAGTGAAATTTGTCGGGATTACAGTATTGTGTTTATTTATTGTCTTTTCATTTCTGTAATGAAATATTGTAAGAAAATAAATAAATAAAATAAGATAATAAGGATTTGGGCCCGTTGAGGAAAAAAAATATTCTAATCTAAATATCAAACATAAATGAAAAACATTTTGTTCATCTCATTACAGTAGATGTCATCAAGAAAATGACCCGGTTAACAGGCACTGCCTACATTTTGGTTCATCCACCACTGGAAGAAATGCAATGCTTCCTTTTCTGTCTGCCAAGACGTTAAACTGCTGGTCGCCACTTCATTAGCAGAGTTACTATTCACTGTGTTATCGTTTCTCCTCCTCTGCCTGCAGCTCACTTAATTTAACCCTTTACTGGTAATGGTTGAAATCCCACAACGTACTGGGTTTTGCCATCTTGGAGCTTAGGTATTCTCGCACTCTGTGACAGAAGCACTGAGCATTCACAAATCTGTGATTTTTTTTATCACTTTATTTATCAAAACTCAAGTAGGTTTCATATAATAAATAGTGTAAAACACATAATAAAATCAGCATACAAAAAGATACCGCACTGCAGATGCAACCTTGGCATTGTGTAATGAATTAAAGGGACAGTCAACACCAGAATTTTTGTTGTTTTAAAAGATAAATAATCCCTTAATTACCAATTCCCCAGTTTTGCATAACGTTACACGTTTTACCTCTGTAATTACCTTGCACCTAAGCCTCAGCAGACTGCCCCCTTATTTCAGTTCTTTTGACAGACTTGCATTTTAGCCAATCAGAGCTGTCTCCATGGTAAATTCAAGTGCATGAGCTCAATGTTATCTATATGAAACACGTGAACTAATGCCCTCTAGTGGAGAAAAACTATCAAAATGCATTTAGATTAGAGGTCTAAGAAATTAGCATATGAACCTCCTTGGTTTAGCTTTCAACTAAGAATACCAAAAGAACAAAGCAAAATGGCGATAAAAGTAAATTGGAAAGTTGTTTAAAATGCAATGCCTTATTTGAAACATTAAAGTTTTTTTTGGACTTGACTGTCCCTTTAAGTCCCTCTGGAGAAAACAATCAAACAGATATAAGTATATAATCCACTCAAATGGAGATGGAAAGCTCTTGAAGTACAAGACACTAATACAATTACTGCATGAGTAGAATAATAAGGAGACCGTATTGCAGATATCACCTCAATAGTAAATAGTAAATAGTAGACTGATTTCCATTTGAGTCTTTTTATAAATAATTAACTAATAACAATAAAAACAACATAAATATAGCACAAAATAACAAAATAAAAAATCAACAATAGTTGAGTAACTAAACTGCTCAGTGCTTAAACGCATATTTGAATATACTCACTAGTAAATTAAATTAATTCCAGTGAACCAGTGTTGGGAGGAGGCATGGGGCCCCCAAACTGTCAAAACTATAAACTAGCGTCTGAACTATCTTTGTTTTTTCCCAAAAAGTGAAAAGTCATCATGTGTCACAAGTAGGGTTGCCATATTGACACTTTAAAGGGGCACATATGAAAAATACATATGTCAGGGTTCTTATGATAGAACATTAGTCAAACATTTCTTTAAACAGACCCCGCCATCTGTATTTTTCATAAGTGTCCTCCCTTAAAGCAGCAATATGGCATCCCTAGTCACAGGTCGCCAATATCCATTGCCCTTTAAGTTGTTCCGTCATCAAGAAGGTACTATTAAGAAAGGGGGTCAATAGTCAGGTATGTAGTTCTGTAGGAAGGTGTAACAAATATGGCTCTCATTTGGTCAGAAAGGACTTTACTGCTTGTTCCTAAAGCGCTGAGTGTAAATTAACTGAATGAAATGTGTCAAGTGTGGGGCTGTAGGACTTGTCAATTGTTTAAGTATCAATTTCCTCACAAATTAGTGATGATACCATTTTCTGACAGCTGAATTATGTACTTTGTGCATGATAAAGAGTAGGCGCTTTACATTTCTGCAGATCTGCTTTGCTCTATATTATTCATGTGACCTGTTTTATATAAGTTATATCCCTTTTAAATTGTGTATAAAAATTGCAAATATGTCAACCTCACACATCTTTGAAAGAAAACTGGCAACTTCAAAGATCTGACTGTAAATGTTTATCACTTCTGTCACTGGGTGTAAGAATACGTCAGTTCCAAGATGGCGGAGCCCTGTATGAAGGTGCAGAGTTTTACCAACTCTCATCTGTAAAGGGTTAAGAGAACAGCACTGAAGACAGCTGAAGACTTGGCAAGAAAAACAATAGCACCAGTGATCACTCTGTTGTGTTGCTAACCTAGCAAATTTATTGTTAAGCCATTGCTTTAATTTAGGTAGTTTCAGCATCAAAATGTAAAAAGTATATGGGCGTCTGCTAGTAGCCAACCTACTCAAAAGAGGGGCCCCCAACTCAGTAGTAAGTAATAGTAATAATATACATGCTGCTCTGTATAATTATTTTGAGTATAGATAGATGATAGCAGATAAATAGATAGATAGATAGATAGATAGATAGATAGATAGATAGATAGATAGATAGATAGATAGATAGATAGATAGATAGATAGGAAGATATATAGATAGAAAGATAGATAGATAGGAAGATAGATAGATAGATAGATAGATAGATAGATAGATAGAAGATAGATAGATAGGAAGATAGATAGATAGATAGATAGATAGATAGATAAGATTTACACATTCTGAATATGTTTATGTATGGACTGGCTGCTATGGGCCCCCATCACTTCGGCCCCGGGGCCACTGCACCTGCTGCACCATTGGTAGTTCCGCCCCTGTACATGCTCACTGCTACATGATAAAGATGTATTTATCTGCAAAAAAAGTAGATTTTTAGCAGCCTCTAATAAATTCAAAATATATCAGGAGCTGTTTTTGTATATAATCTTGAATTTAAGCCCTGTAGCAATGCTAGCAACAGTCTTTTTTAATATACAGTTCCTAAACTATGTCATATTTTTCAGTATGATAGAAGTCAAATTAGACTTCAATTATTTTCATGGGAACTCGATTTAGAGTAAAATAAAAAAATAGCCTGTTGATTAAAAAAAGCAAATCATCCTATTGATTCTCACCCGCTAACGTCCGACCTTAATAAGGAACATCTTACAGTTTAATAAGGAAAGTCAAGATTTACAGGGAACATATGCTTTTCATTAGATGAAGCCGAGAGGAAATAAAAAATACTGAACCATGGAGTCATACGGCACTGGACCTTACTCACTCATACGCAGAACGCAAAGGAAGGTGACTAATATTATAAAGCACTAAACAAGACCAAGACAGAATTCTGCCACTCAAACAAATTACATTAAAACAATTTAAATGAAGGTAAAAAAAAAAATTCATTTGTAGACGAACGTAATTTAATAAAACTAAAACGAATGATCCTCAGTATTCTATTTATTAAGATTTCATGGTCTAGTGCCGGAGTGACAAATTGTAAATAAGATCAGCATAAAAGCAGAGTTTAAAGGGGCATGAAAAACAAAAATATTTATTTAATGAATTAGCTAGAGAATACAATTTTAAAAAAACTTTCCAAATTATTTCTAATATCTAATTTGCATCATTATCTTGGTATTTTTTATTGAAGAAGCAGAAATGCGCTACTGGGAGCTAACTGAACACATTGACTGAGCCAATAACATGAGGCATATACTGTATGTGCAGCCACCAATCAGCAGCTCCTGAGCCTACCTATGTATCCTTTTCAAAAATGATAACAAGAGAACAAAACAAATTAAATAATAGAAGTAAATTGGAAAGTTGTTTAAAATCACACGCTCTCTCTGAATCATGAAAGAAAAAAAATTGGGTTTTTATGTCCCTTTAAATAGGTACTGCTACAAATTAAATGAGAAATTATATAACATACTGATACGACAGACTGATTTCTAGTTTGTAGCCAAATGGATTTAAGGAGATAGTAAAGTCAAAATATCACCCCATAAAAGCATCAAGAAACAGTGGCGTCACTACTACCCGGTGCGGTAAGTTATGGTGTCACCCCCCCCCCCAGAAAGCAGACACACAGAAAAACACAGGCACACACACACATACAAACACTCTGACACACTTAAAAACATATTCAGATGCACACACAAACACTAGGAAACACACTCAGGCACACACACAAAAACTCAGACACACACATACAAAATATGTAAACTGCACTGCATTAATTATAAAGCTCATGCCTAGAGCTGCTCCCTGGCTCAGCAGAACATCAAATGAAAGCTAAACAGAGCACTCTAAAATAAATCACTGAAGAAAAGGTTTAGGCGCGCAAACTATGAAAATTCTGCTCTCTGTCTCTGTTCCAAGTCTGTCAGTGCACAGCCCCGGGCCGCATGGCCTACCGCTTCTTATGGCCAATCACCTCTGCACTCTGCCCACCCCCAGACCCCCGCCCGCCCTCCCCTCCTACCTCTTCAGTGTGCACTTAGTGTACCGTAACCGTACCGGTCTGGTGGGCATCATACGTGGCTCCTTCACTTTAAAGACAGTGTCAAAGAGTCATGCGGTCAGGTACCAGGCATCCCCCTCACGATTTCCCAGTTCACGTTTAGAGAGACAGCACAGCAGTGAGTGACTCCACTGCTCCACATGTCACTGAGCAGTGAGCACAGATAGGCAGGCAGGTTTAGGCTAGCAGCGCAACTTTGCAAGCCCCACGGCATGCCCACAACATTCATAGAGAAATTGGGCAGGGGAGAAGCAAAGTACAAATAAGCAAAAGCAGCCGGGAAAACTATTTGTTGAAATTGCAGCACTGGCTCAAGGGGCAAAAAAAATGTGTGTCTACAACTTCCCCAGTCCCCCTAATGTTCACAAATGCTGGCCCCTCTAATAAAAAATCTATGCATCTCAACATTGTATTTCACTAGGGGGGTGCGGCCCGCACCCCCCGCACCCCCCTAGTGACGCCACTGTCAAGAAACAATAAACACCTTGAGATTTTTGTATAAAGTATTTGGTTATGCATAACGAAGCATCTTTGCAATATATTTTCAATATTTATTTTCCCACATTTTTATGTAGTTTAGCTCTGAAAATTAAACATTTTATAACACTCAGAACTTAAAAGGCACCCTGCTGACGTATCAAGGCTAACCCTGATACATATATGTCCGTAATTGGCTTTAGCTGACAACAATTGCAAAACAATTTACTTTATACTAACTTTATGACGGTAGTTAGCCTCGACAAAAGCCCAGATTGGCTCTTTCAAATAAGGCAAATGGTAGGTGGAGTTGGGCTATTGAAAAACAACTCCAGTAAAAAGATGTTAATTTGTTTTAAAAACATTAAGACTTGGCTGATATGGGATTCTATAGCAACACAACAGAAATGTCTTATAATTACACAGCGTTTACTGTCTCTTTAAACAGACTTAAAGTGACAGTCAAGTCAAAACAAATCTTTCATTATTTAAATAGGGCATGTAATTTTTTTAAAAAATCCAATTTACTTGTATTACCAATTTTGCTTTGTTCTCTTGATATTCTTAGTTGAAAGCTAAATCTAGGAGGTTTATATGCTAATATACTAATCGTTAGTTCATGTGTTTCATATAGATAACATTGAGCACGTGAAGCTCCTAGAAGTCACCACTGATTGGCTAAAAATGCAAATCTGTCAAAAGAACTAAAATAAGGGGGCGGTTTGCAGAGGCTTAGATACAAGGTAATCACAGAGGTAAAAAGTATATTATTATAACTGTGTTGGTTATGCAAAACTGGGGAATGGGTACCTTTTTTAACAACAAAAATGCTGGTGTTTACTGCCCCTTTAAAAGTACATGAAGGAAATTATCTTATACTTATGTACTATGGTTTGCATATAATTATTAAGTGGCTGACCCATTATAAATGGATTAAACACATAGTTAAAGTCCACTCCAAAGGAGCAATGTGCTATTTGGAGCTCTTTGAACACACCTGTTGGGCCTATAGCATGTGACAAATGTTTGTAGCCACCAGTCATCATCCCAGTAGTGCATTACTTCTGCTGAGGATATCTACATATGCTTTAAAAAAAATATAAAGAGAACAAAGTCAATTTGCTAATAAAAATGAATTTAATTGTCTAAAAATTGTATGCCGTGTCTCAATCGTGAACACTTAAATTTGATTTTCATATCCTTTTAGTTAAATAAAATAAAACATGACATTATGCATTCAGTATGTTGCTGTACAATGCCTCCGTATTTGTTCCACTTTCACCAGATAAGCTGGCGTCTATCCATTATATTTGAGTATGATGATATTTCCCTGACCTTTGAGTATGCTACACAGTGATTGGTTAAATCACAAAACGTGCTAATTTATAATTGTCTCTAATTGTGCAAAGTAAATTAGCCCATCTGCATAATTTCCAACAGTCTATAAAAGGGTGTTTCCCTGAAGTGCTGTTGATTTGCAAAACCTTGTAAATTGTGCAAATATGCCTTAAAAACATTTATTTTGTATGCACTTCTTTTGCAGCACAGTGAATTGTTGGTAAGAAATGGATATATAGAATTATTGGCTTATATGTCACTATAATTTAAAAAAGAAAATTTTATAAACAATTTGCATTTGTTAGGTATCAACAAAATATGTTAAGCTCTTCCCAATTCTTACACATTAACTTTATTAAACAAAATTGAATAAAACATAGCAAGAGTTTTAAAATCTTCTCTTAACTCTTTAGCTGCCATACACATAAGAAATGCATGTATTTAGGGGTAAAGCAAATCATTGTGGTGCAGTTTTTACTTGTAGTAAATCAGATTCTGTTACTCAGTAGGGACGGGAATTTAAAAAGGAAATACTTCTGGACTGCAGCCACATGAAATGATCCCTGACTTTTATAGAATTGTGGTACTTATTAGTGGGATTAGCACCAGGTAACACTGCCATTAACAGCCACATCACATTAAATCTCACACAAACATCTCTGAGCTACTAGATAGGGGCACATACGTATGCAGCTTGCAATGAATATTCTAATATTAGCTTGAATTAAAATATAAATTAACTTTCATTGATTTTTTTTTAAAATAGAAATTTTTATAAGGCAGATAGGATTATTACTGCCAAAAATTAAAACACTAAACTATGTTTCAATAAATGTAGCAAGAACTATCATTCACTGCTGACATTATATTTTGCTTTTAATCTTTTATTATATTATTGTCAATGTTCTTTAAATATGGGTGATGATCCTAAATAAAGTATTATAAATAGTTCTGCAAATTGCTCAAATATTCACCAAAAATTCCCCTTTGTAAAAAGACCCCACTCCTTCATATCCCTTTCCCTAAACATTCGTTCACCACCTGCTTTTCCATTTTCAGAACATTGACCCCCATTCGCTTATCCCTTTTCCGGATTATTAAACCCCTACCCGACCCGCTTATCCCTTTTCCTGAACATTCAGGGTTCCCCAAGGCAGGATAATGTCAGATAAGATAAGGCAGTGAGAGTGAAAGAATGCAAATCGTAGTAAAGTGAGCAAATTAAAATAAGGATCCACCCCTGACGCAGTGACGTTTCTTATCACACTTCCTCAGACATCTCTGCAGTTTGAATCCTACCTGCCTTATGTTAGTATGAGATTAGTTTGTCTGAGATTTTGTTTTTCAAGCTACACAGCCATGTAAACGCCAAATACTCACAATTACTATTTAGTCAAGGTATTCTCAAGAGATCATATATCTTAATACTCAAGCACCCACAGCCAGCATTTTTTCAGAGGTAATACTTGTGTATATATAGCACCCTCAGACAGATAATACAGTACTATAATCAGAGAGGTAATACTTGTGTATACATAGCACCCTCAGACAGATAGTACAGTACTGTAATCAGACAGCTAATACTTGTGTATATATAGCACCCTCAGACAGATAATACAGTACTATAATCAGACAGCTAATACTTGTGTATACATAGCACCCTCAGACAGATAGTACAGTACGGTAATCAGACAGCTAATACTTGTGTATACATAGCACCCTCAGACAGCTAGTACAGTACTGTAATCAGACAGCTAATACTTGTGTATATATAGCACCCTCAGACAGATAGTACAGTACTATAATCAGAGAGGTAATACTTGTGTATACATAGCACCCTCAGACAGATAGTACAGTACTGTAATCAGACAGCTAATACTTGTGTATACATAGCACCCTCAGACAGATAATACAGTACTATAATCAGACAGCTAATACTTGTGTATACATAGCACCCTCAGACAGATAGTACAGTACTGTAATCAGACAGCTAATACTTGTGTATACATAGCACCCTCAGACAGATAGTACAGTACTGTAATCAGACAGCTAATACTTGTGTATACATAGCACCCTCAGACAGATAGTACAGTATTGTAATCAGACAGCTAATACTTGTGTATATATAGCACCCTCAGACAGATAATACAGTACTATAATCAGACAGCTAATACTTGTGTATACATAGCACCCTCAGACAGATAGTACAGTACTGTAATCAGACAGCTAATACTTGTGTATACATAGCACCCTCAGACAGATAGTACAGTACTGTAATCAGACAGCTAATACGTGTGTATACATAGTACCCTCAGACAGATAGTACAGTACTGTAATCAGACAGCTAATACTTGTGTATACATAGTACCCTCAGACAGATAGTACAGTACTGTAATCAGACAGCTAATACTTGTGTATACATAGCACCCTCAGACAGATAGTACAGTACTGTAATCAGAAAGCTAATACTTGTGTATACATAGCACCCTCAGACAGATTGTACAGTACTATAATCAGACAGCTTATACGTGTGTATACATAGTACCTTCAGACAGATAGTACAGTACTGTAATCAGACAGCTAATACTTGTGTATACATAGCACCCTCAGACAGATAGTACAGTACTGTAATCAGACAGATAATACTTGTGTATACATAGCACCCTCAGACAGATAGTACAGTACTATAATCAGACAGCTAATACTTGTGTATATATAGCACCCTCAGACAGATAATACAGTACTATAATCAGAGAGGTAATACTTGTGTATACATAGCACCCTCAGACAGATAGTACAGTACTGTAATCAGACAGCTAATACTTGTGTATATATAGCACCCTCAGACAGATAGTACAGTACTATAATCAGAGAGGTAATACTTGTGTATACATAGCACCCTCAGACAGATAGTACAGTACTGTAATCAGACAGCTAATACTTGTGTATACATAGCACCCTCAGACAGATAGTACAGTACTGTAATCAGACAGCTAATACTTGTGTATATATAGCACCCTCAGACAGATAGTACAGTACTGTAATCAGACAGCTAATACTTGTGTATACATAGCACCCTCAGACAGATAGTACAGTACTGTAATCAGACAGCTAATACTTGTGTATACATAGCACCCTCAGACAGATAGTACAGTACTGTAATCAGACAGCTAATACTTGTGTATACATAGTACCCTCAGACAGATAGTACAGTACGGTAATCAGACAGCTAATACTTGTGTATACATAGCACCCTCAGACAGATAGTACAGTACTGTAATCAGACAGCTAATACTTGTGTATACATAGCACTCTCAGACAGATAGTACAGTACTGTAATCAGACAGCTAATAATTGTGTATACATAGCACCCTCAGACAGATAGTACAGTACAGTAATCAGACAGCTAATACTTGTGTATACATAGCACCCTCAGACAGATAGTACAGTATTGTAATCAGACAGCTAATACTTGTGTATATATAGCACCCTCAGACAGATAATACAGTACTATAATCAGACAGCTAATACTTGTGTATACATAGCACCCTCAGACAGATAGTACAGTACTGTAATCAGACAGCTAATACTTGTGTATACATAGCACCCTCAGACAGATAGTACAGTACTGTAATCAGACAGCTAATACGTGTGTATACATAGCACCCTCAGACAGATAGTACAGTACTGTAATCAGACAGCTAATACTTGTGTATACATAGCACCCTCAGACAGATAGTACAGTACTATAATCAGACAGCTAATACTTGTGTATACATAGCACCCTCAGACAGATAGTACAGTACTGTAATCAGAGAGGTAATACTTGTGTATACATAGCACCCTCAGACAGATAGTACAGTACTGTAATCAGACAGCTAATACTTGTGTATACATAGCACCCTCAGACAGATAGTACAGTACTATAATCAGAGAGGTAATACTTGTGTATACATAGCACCCTCAGACAGATAGTACAGTACTGTAATCAGACAGCTAATACTTGTGTATACATAGCACCCTCAGACAGATAGTACAGTACTGTAATCAGACAGCTAATACTTGTGTATACATAGTACCCTCAGACAGATAGTACAGTACTGTAATCAGACAGCTAATACTTGTGTATACATAGCACCCTCAGACAGATAGTACAGTACTATAATCAGACAGCTAATACTTGTGTATATATAGCACCCTCAGACAGATAATACAGTACTATAATCAGACAGCTAATACTTGTGTATATATAGCACCCTCAGACAGATAATACAGTACTATAATCAGACAGCTAATACTTGTGTATACATAGCACCCTCAGACAGATAGTACAGTACAGTAATCAGACAGATAATACTTGTGTATACATAGTACCCTCAGACAGATAGTACAGTACTGTAATCAGACAGCTAATACTTGTGTATACATAGCACCCTCAGACAGATAGTACAGTACTGTAATCAGACAGCTAATACGTGTGTATACATAGCACCCTCAGACAGATAGTACAGTACTGTAATCAGAGAGGTAATACTTGTGTATACATAGCACCCTCAGACAGATAGTACAGTACAGTAATCAGACAGCTAATACTTGTGTATACATAGCACCCTCAGACAGATAGTACAGTACTATAATCAGAGAGGTAATACTTGTGTATACATAGCACCCTCAGACAGATAGTACAGTACTGTAATCAGACAGCTAATACTTGTGTATACATAGCACCCTCAGACAGATAGTACAGTACTGTAATCAGACAGCTAATACTTGTGTATACATAGCACCCTCAGACAGATAGTACAGTACTGTAATCAGACAGGTAATACTTGTTTATATATAGCACCCTCAGACAGATAGTACAGTACTGTAATCAGACAGCTAATACTTGTGTATACATAGTACCCTCAGACAGATAGTACAGTACTATAATCAGACAGCTAATACTTGTGTATACATAGCACCCTCAGACAGATAGTACAGTACTGTAATCAGACAGCTAATACTTGTGTATACATAGCACCTTCAGACAGATAGTACAGTACGGTAATCAGAAAGCTAATACTTGTGTATACATAGCACCCTCAGACAGATTGTACAGTACTATAATCAGACAGCTTATACGTGTGTATACATAGTACCTTCAGACAGATAGTACAGTACTGTAATCAGACAGCTAATACTTGTGTATACATAGCACCCTCAGACAGATAGTACAGTACTGTAATCAGACAGCTAATACTTGTGTATACATAGTACCCTCAGACAGATAGTACAGTACTATAATCAGACAGCTAATACTTGTGTATACATAGCACCCTCAGACAGATAGTACAGTACTGTAATCAGACAGCTAATACTTGTGTATACATAGCACCCTCAGACAGATAGTACAGTACTATAATCAGACAGCTAATACTTGTGTATACATAGCACCCTCAGACAGATAGTACAGTACTGTAATCAGACAGCTAATACTTGTGTATACATAGCACCCTCAGACAGATAGTACAGTACTGTAATCAGACAGGTAATACTTGTGTATACATAGTACCCTCAGACAGATAGTACAGTACTGTAATCAGACAGCTAATACTTATGTATACATAGTACCCTCAGACAGATAGCACAGTACTATAATCAGACAGCTAATACTTGTGTATACATAGTACCCTCAGACAGATAGTACAGTACTGTAATCAGACAGCTAATACTTGTGTATACATAGTACCCTCAGACAGATAGTACAGTACTATAATCAGACAGCTAATACTTGTGTATACATAGTACCCTCAGACAGATAGTACAGTACTGTAATCAGACAGCTAATACTTGTGTATACATAGCACCCTCAGACAGATAGTACAGTACTGTAATCAGACAGCTAATACTTGTGTATACATAGCACCCTCAGACAGATAATACAGTACTATAATCAGACAGCTAATACTTGTGTATACATAGTACCCTCAGACAGATAGTACAGTACTGTGATCAGACAGCTAATACTTGTGTATATATAGCACCCTCAGACAGATAGTACAGTACTGTAATCAGACAGCTAATACGTGTGTATACATAGCACCCTCAGACAGATAATACAGTACTATAATCAGACAGCTAATACTTGTGTATACATAGCACCCTCAGACAGAGAGTACAGTACTATAATCAGACAGCTAATACTTGTGTATACATAGCACCCTCAGACAGATAGTACAGTACTGTAATCAGACAGCTAATACTTGTGTATACATAGTACCCTCAGACAGATAGTACAGTACTGTAATCAGACAGCTAATACTTGTGTATACATAGCACCCTCATACAGATAGTACAGTACTGTAATCAGACAGCTAATACTTGTGTATACATAGCACCCTCAGACAGATAGTACAGTACTATAATCAGACAGCTAATACTTGTGTATACATAGTACCCTCAGACAGATCGTACAGTACTGTAATCAGAAATGTAATATTTGTTGTTTTAAATAAATATAGACTGTTATTTGCATTTTAGATCACACAAACAACAAAACAAAGACACAGGCACAGAAGATTGTGACTTACAGGGCAAATGTAATTTTTGATCATTTTATTTTTTTAAAAGAATATTAATTAAAACGTTTGGATTTCAGAATAAGTTCGGATTTTGGAATTCCAGATTTAGGGATATTTATTTGTACGAGTGCACAAACTTATTTTTACTTTACAACAAAAGGAGATTAAAGAGTCATTCTATTTTCTGAAATAATTATTTTGTCTATAAAAATGTGAACAAAAATGCTTCACTTTAAATTAAAACTAATACATTTGTGCCAGTTGTTAAAGGGACAGTAATGTCAAAATTAAACATTCATAATTCAAGCAGCAATTTTAAACAACTTTCCAATTTACTTCTGTTATCAATTTTGCTTTGTACTTTTTTATCCTTTGTTAAAGAGCAATACAGACGGCTAGATTTGGAGTTTGGCGGTAAAAGGGCTGTTAACGCTCCGCGGGTTTTTTTCTGGCCGCACCATAAATTTAACTCTGGTATCGAGAGTTCAAACAAATGCTGCGTTAGGCTCCAAAAAAGGAGCGTAGAGCATTTTTACCGCAAATACAACTCTCGATACCAGAGTTGCTTACGGACGCGGCCGGCCTCAAAAACGTGCTTGTGCACGATTCTCCCATAGGAAACAATGGGGCTGTTTGAGCTGAAAAAAAACCTAACACCTGCAAAAAAGCAGCGTTCAGCTCCTAACGCAGCCCCATTGTTTCCTATGGGGAAACACTTCCTACGTCTGCACCTAACACTCTAACATGTACCCCGAGTCTAAACACCCCTAACCTTACACTTATTAACCCCTATTCTGCCGCCCCCGCTATCGCTGACCCCTGCATTACACTTTTAACCCCTAATCTGCCGCTCCGTAAACCGCCGCCACCTACGTTATCCCTATGTACCCCTAATCTGCTGCCCTAACATCGCCGACCCCTATGTTATATTTATTAACCCCTAATCTGCCCCCCACAACGTCGCCGACACCTACCTACACTTATTAACCCCTAATCTGCCGAGCGGACCTGAGCGCTACTATAATAAAGTTATTAACCCCTAATCCGCCTCACTAACCCTATCATAAATAGTATTAACCCCTAATCTGCCCTCCCTAACATCGCCGACACCTACCTTCAATTATTAACCCCTAATCTGCCGACCGGAGCTCACCGCTATTCTAATAAATGTATTAACCCCTAAAACTAAGTCTAACCCTAACACTAACACCCCCCTAAGTTAAATATAATTTTTATCTAACGAAATAAATTAACTCTTATTAAATAAACGATTCCTATTTAAAGCTAAATACTTACCTGTAAAATAAACCCTAATATAGCTACAATATAAATTACATTTATATTATAGCTATTTTAGGATTAATATTTATTTTACAGGTAACTTTGTATTTATTTTAACCAGGTACAATAGCTATTAAATAGTTAAGAACTATTTAATAGTTACCTAGTTAAAATAATTACAAATTTACCTGTAAAATAAATCCTAACCTAAGATATAATTAAACCTAACACTACCCTATCAATAAAATAATTAAATAAACTACCTACAATTACCTACAATTAACCTAACACTACACTATCAATAAATTAATTAAACACAATTGCTACAAATAAATACAATTAAATAAACTATCTAAAGTACAAAAAATAAAAAAGAACTAAGTTACAGAAAATAAAAAAATATTTACAAACATAAGAAAAATATTACAACAATTTTAAACTAATTACACCTACTCTAAGCCCCCTAATAAAATAACAAAGACCCCCAAAATAAAAAATTCCCTACCCTATTCTAAAATACAAAAATTACAAGCTCTTTTACCTTACCAGCCCTGAACAGGGCCCTTTGCGGGGCATGCCCCAAGAATTTCAGCTCTTTTGCCTGTAAAAAAAAAAATACAATACCCCCCCCCCAACATTACAACCCACCACCCACATACCCCTAATCTAACCCAAACCCCCCTTAAATAAACCTAACACTAATCCCCTGAAGATCTTCCTACCTTGTCTTCACCATCCAGGTATCACCGATCCGTCCTGGCTCCAAGATCTTCATCCAACCCAAGCGGGGGTTGGCGATCCATAATCCGGTGCTCCAAAGTCTTCCTCCTATCCGGCAAGAAGAGGACATCCGGACCGGCAAACATCTTCTCCAAGCGGCATCTTCTATGTTCTTCCATCCGATGACGACCGGCTCCATCTTGAAGACCTCCAGCGCGGATCCATCCTCTTCTTCCGACGACTAGACGACGAATGACGGTTCCTTTAAGGGACGTCATCCAAGATGGCGTCCCTCGAATTCCGATTGGCTGATAGGATTCTATCAGCCAATCGGAATTAAGGTAGGAATTTTCTGATTGGCTGATGGAATCAGCCAATCAGAATCAAGTTCAATCCGATTGGCTGATCCAATCAGCCAATCAGATTGAGCTCGCATTCTATTGGCTGATCGGAACAGCCAATAGAATGCGAGCTCAATCTGATTGGCTGATTGGATCAGCCAATCGGATTGAACTTGATTCTGATTGGCTGATTCCATCAGCCAATCAGAAAATTCCTACCTTAATTCCGATTGGCTGATAGAATCCTATCAGCCAATCGGAATTCGAGGGACGCCATCTTGGATGACGTCCCTTAAAGGAACCGTCATTCGTCGTCTAGTCGTCGGAAGAAGAGGATGGATCCGCGCTGGAGGTCTTCAAGATGGAGCCGGTCGTCATCGGATGGAAGAACATAGAAGATGCCGCTTGGAGAAGATGTTTGCCGGTCCGGATGTCCTCTTCTTGCCGGATAGGAGGAAGACTTTGGAGCACCGGATTATGGATCGCCAACCCCCGCTTGGGTTGGATGAAGATCTTGGAGCCAGGACGGATCGGTGATACCTGGATGGTGAAGACAAGGTAGGAAGATCTTCAGGGGATTAGTGTTAGGTTTATTTAAGGGGGGTTTGGGTTAGATTAGGGGTATGTGGGTGGTGGGTTGTAATGTTGGGGGGGGGGTATTGTATTTTTTTTTTTACAGGCAAAAGAGCTGAAATTCTTGGGGCATGCCCCGCAAAGGGCCCTGTTCAGGGCTGGTAAGGTAAAAGAGCTTGTAATTTTTGTATTTTAGAATAGGGTAGGGAATTTTTTATTTTGGGGGTCTTTGTTATTTTATTAGGGGGCTTAGAGTAGGTGTAATTAGTTTAAAATTGTTGTAATATTTTTCTTATGTTTGTAAATATTTTTTTATTTTCTGTAACTTAGTTCTTTTTTATTTTTTGTACTTTAGATAGTTTATTTAATTGTATTTATTTGTAGCAATTGTGTTTAATTAATTTATTGATAGTGTAGTGTTAGGTTAATTGTAGGTAATTGTAGGTAGTTTATTTAATTATTTTATTGATAGGGTAGTGTTAGGTTTAATTATATCTTAGGTTAGGATTTATTTTACAGGTAAATTTGTAATTATTTTAACTAGGTAACTATTAAATAGTTCTTAACTATTTAATAGCTATTGTACCTGGTTAAAATAAATACAAAGTTACCTGTAAAATAAATATTAATCCTAAAATAGCTATAATATAATTATAATTTATATTGTAGCTATATTAGGGTTTATTTTACAGGTAAGTATTTAGCTTTAAATAGGAATCATTTATTTAATAAGAGTTAATTTATTTCGTTAGATGTAAATTATATTTAACTTAGGGGGGTGTTAGTGTTAGGGTTAGACTTAGCTTTAGGGGTTAATACATTTATTAGAATAGCGGTGAGCTCCGGTCGGCAGATTAGGGGTTAATAATTGAAGTTAGGTGTCGGCGATGTTAGGGAGGGCAGATTAGGGGTTAATACTATTTATGATAGGGTTAGTGAGGCGGATTAGGGGTTAATAACTTTATTATAGTAGCGCTCAGGTCCGCTCGGCAGATTAGGGGTTAATAAGTGTAGGTAGGTGTCGGCGACGTTGTGGGGGGCAGATTAGGGGTTAATAAATATAACATAGGGGTCGGCGATGTTAGGGGCAGAAGATTAGGGGTACATAGAGATAACGTAGGTGGCGGCGATTTGCGGTCGGAAGATTAGGGGTTAATTATTTTAAGTAGCTTGCGGCGACGTTGTGGGGGGCAAGTTAGGGGTTAATAAATATAATATAGGGGTCGGCGGGGTTAGGGGCAGCAGATTAGGGGTACATAAGTATAACGTAGGTGGCGGTCGGCAGATTAGGGGTTAAAAATTTTAATCGAGTGGCGGCGATGTGGGGGGACCTCGGTTTAGGGGTACATAGGTAGTTTATGGGTGTTAGTGTAGTTTAGGGTACAGTAGTTAAGAGCTTTATGAACCGGCGTTAGCCAGAAAGCTCTTAACTCCTGCTTTTTTCAGGCGGCTGGAATTTTGTCGTTAGAGCTCTAACGCTCACTGCAGAAACGACTCTAAATACCAGCGTTAGAAAGATCCCATTGAAAAGATAGGCTACGCAAATGGCGTAGGGGGATCTGCGGTATGGAAAAGTCGCGGCTGTAAAGTGAGCGTTAGACCCTTTAATCACTGACTCCAAATACCAGCGGGCGGCCAAAACCAGCGTTAGGAGCCTCTAACGCTGGTTTTGACGGCTACCGCCGAACTCTAAATCTAGGCCTAAGTGTGCTCAGGATCGTGCATGTGTCATTAGCCGTGTGGCAGCAGTGTTTGCACTCAGCAATGATTAAAACAATATTATATATAGTTGTAAACTCTGCAGCCAGTGAGTGTCTGTAGAATTTAATGGCAGCTGTGTTTGCAACTATGTAAAACATCACTATAAACATTATTGCAAATACTGCTGCCAGAGAGTTAAAGATACATGAACGCTCCTGAGCTCACCTGGGATCATTCTTTAACAAAAGATATCAAGAGAACTAAACACAATTTATTATTAAAGGGACAGTCAAGTCCAAAAAAAACTTTCATGTTTCAAATAGGGCATGTCATTTTAAATAACTCTCCAATTTACTTTTATCACCAATTTTGGTTTGTTCTCTTGGTATTCTTAGTTGAAAGCTAAACCTAGGAGGTTCGTATGCTAATTTCTTAGACCTTGAAGGCCGCCTTTAATATAAATGCATTTTGTGTTTTTCACCACTAGAGGGCATTAGTTCATGTGTTTCATATAGATAACATTGAGCTCATGCACGTGAATTTACCATGGATACAGCTCTGATTGTCTAAAATGCAAGTCTGTCAAAAGAACTGAAATAAGGGGGCAGTCTGCTGAGGCTTAGATGCAAAGTAATTACAGAGGTAAAACGTGTATAATTATAACTGTGTTGGTTATGCAAAACTGGGGAATTGGTAATTAAGGGATTATCTATTTTTTAAAACAACAAAAATTCTGGTGTTGACTGTCCCTTTAAAGTTAATTGGGGAGATGTTTAAATTGCATGCTCTATCTGAATTATGAACATTTAAAATGTTCAAAATGTTCATTCTATTGTGTTGAACTTATGGAACTTGGATGGGGGTGAACCAGAGAACATTGGTCTCAACTGAGACAGGGACAACACCTCAAAGGGGCCCATAATTGTACACGAAGTCTCATACCACCATAATTGTACAGGAAGACTCATGCCACTATAATTCTACAGGAAGACTCATGCCACCATAATTGTAAAGGAAGACTCATGCCACTATAATTGTACAGGAAGGCGCATGCCACCATAATTGTACAGGAAGACTCATGCCACTATAATTGTACAGGAAGGCTCATGCCACTATAATAAGTTTACAGGAAGGTTTATGCCAGCATAATTGTACAGGAAGACTCATGCCACCATAATAGAACAGGAAGGCTCATGCCACTATAATTGACCAGGAAGACTCATGCCACCTTAATTTTACAGGAAGGTTTATGCCAGCATAATTGTACAGGAAGGCTCATGCCACCTTAATTTTACAGGAAGGTTTATGCCAGCATAATTTTACAGGAAGGTTTATGCCACCATAATTGTACAGGAAGGCTCATGCCACCTTAATTTTACAGGAAGGTTTATGCCAGCATAATTTTACAGGAAGGTTTATGCCACCATAATTGTACAGGAAGGCTCATGCCACCATAATTGTACAGTAAGACTCATGACACCATAATTGTACAGGAAGACTCATGCCACCTTAATTTTACAGGAAGGTTTATGCCAGCATAATTGTACAGGAAGGCTCATGCCACCATAATTGTACAGGAAGGCTCATGCCACCTTGATTTTACAGGAAGGTTTATGCCAGCATAATTGTACAGGAAGGCTCATGCCACTATAATTGTACAGGAAGGCTCATGCCACCATAATTTTGCTGGAAGGTTTATGCCAGCATAATTGTACAGGAAGGCTCATGCCACTATAATTGTACAGGAAGGCTCATGCCACCATAATTTTGCTGAAAGGTTTATGCCACCATAATTGTACAGGAAGGCTCATGCCACCATAATTGACCAGGAAGACTCATGCCACCATAATTGTTCAGGAAGACTCATGCCACTATAATTGTACAGTAAAACTCATGACACCATAATTGTACAGGAAGGCTCATGCCACTATAATTGTACAGTAAGACTCATGACACCATAATTGTACAGGAAGACTCATGCCACCTTAATTTTACAGGAAGGTTTATGCCAGCATAATTGTACAGGAAGGCTCATGCCACCATAATTGTACAGGAAGGCTCATGCCACCATAATTGAACAGGAAGACTCATGCCACCATAATTATACAGAAAGGCTCATGCCACTTTAATTGTACAGTAAGACTCATGACACCATAATTGTACAGGAAGGCTCATGCCACCATAATTGTACAGGAAGACTCATGACACCATAATTGTACAGGAAGGCTCATGCCACCATAATTGTACAGTAAGACTAATGACACCATAATTGTACAGGAAGGGTCATGCCACCATAATTGTACAGGAAGACTCATGACACCATAATTGTACAGGAAGGCTCATGCCACCTTCATTTTACAGGAAGGTTTATGCCAGCATAATTGTACAGGAAGGCTCATGCCACCATAATTGTACAGGAAGGCTCATGTCACCATAATTGTATAGGAAGACTCATGACACCATAATTGTACAGGAAGGCTCATGCCACTATAATTGTACAGGAAGGCTCATGACACCATCATTTTACAGGAAGGCTCATGCCACTATAATTGTACAGGAAGGCTCATGCCACTATAATTGTACAGTAAGACTCATGACACCATAATTGTACAGGAAGGCTCATGCCACTATAATTGTACAGTAAGACTCATGACACCATAATTGTACAGGAAGACTCATGCCACCATAATTGTACAGGAAGACTCATGCCACTTTAATTTTACAGGAAGGCTCATGTCACCATAATTGTACAGGAAGGCTCATGCCACCATATTTGTACAGGAAGACACATGACACCATAATTGTACAGGAAGGCTCATGCCACTATAATTGTACAGGAAGACTCATGCCACCATAATTGTACAGGAAGACTCATGCCACTATAATTGTACAGGAAGACTCATGCCACCATAATTGTACAGGAAGACTTATGCCACTTTAATTGTACAGGAAGCCTCATGCCACCATAATTGTACAGGAAGACTCATGCCACTATAATTGTATAGGAAGACTCATGTCACCATAATTGTACAGGAGGACTCATGCCACTATAATTGTACAGGAAGACTCATGCCACCATAATTGTACAGGAAGACTCATGCTACTATAATTGTACAGGAAGACTCATGGCACCATAAATGTACAGGAAGGCTCATGACCCCATATTTGTACAGGAAGACTCATGACACCATAATTGTACAGGAAGACTCATGCCACCATAATTGTACAGGAAGGCTCATGCCACCATAATTGTACAAGAAGACTCATGCCACTATAGTTGTGCAGGAAGGCTCATGCCACCATATTTGTACAGGAAGACTCATGCCACCATAATTGTACAGGAAGACTCATTCCACTATAATTGTACAGGAAGACTCATACCACCATAATTGTACAGGAAGACACATGCCACTTTAATTTTACAGGAAGGCTCATGTCACCATAATTGTACAGGAAGGCTCATGCCACCATATTTGTACAGGAAGACACATGACACCATAATTGTACAGGAAGGCTCATGCCACTATAATTGTACAGGAAGACTCATGCCACCATAATTGTACAGGAAGACTCATGCCACTATAATTGTACAAGAAGACTCATGCCACTATAGTTGTGCAGGAAGGCTCATGCCACCATATTTGTACAGGAAGACTCATGCCACCATAATTGTACAGGAAGACTCATTCCACTATAATTGTACAGGAAGACTCATACCACCATAATTGTACAGGAAGACACATGCCACTTTAATTTTACAGGAAGGCTCATGTCACCATAATTGTACAGGAAGGCTCATGCCACCATATTTGTACAGGAAGACACATGACACCATAATTGTACAGGAAGGCTCATGCCACTATAATTGTACAGGAAGACTCATGCCACCATAATTGTACAGGAAGACTCATGCCACTATAATTGTACAGGAAGACTCATGCCACCATAATTGTACAGGAAGACTTATGCCACCATAATTGTACAGGAAGACTCATGCCACTATAATTGTACAGGAAGACTCATGCCACCATAATTGTACAGGAAGACTCATGCTACTATAATTGTACAGGAAGACTCATGCCACCATAATTGTACAGGAAGGCTCATGACCCCATATTTGTACAGGAAGACTCATGCCACCATAATTGTACAGGAAGACTCATGCCACTTTAATCTTACAGGAAGGCTCAAATCACCATTATTGTACAGGAAGGCTCATGCCACCATATTTGTACAGGAAGACACATGACACCATAATTTTACAGGAAGGCTCATGCCACTATAATTGTACAGTAAGACTCATGACACCATAATTGTAAAGGAAGGCTCATGCCACTATAATTGTACAGTAAGACTCATGACACCATAATTGTACAGGAAGACTCATGCCACCATAATTGTACAGGAAGACTCATGACACCATAATTGTACAGGAAGACTCATGCCACCATAATTGTACAATAAGACTCATGACACCATAATTGTACAGGAAGGCTCATGCCACCATAATTGTACAGGAAGACTCATGACACCATAATTGTACAGGAAGGCTCATGCCACCTTCAATTTACAGGAAGGCTCATGCCACCATAATTGTACAGGAAGGCTCATGCCACTATAATTGTACAGGAAGACTCATGCCACCATAATTGTACAGGAAGACTCATGCCACTATAATTGTACAGGAAGACTCATGCCACCATAATTGTACAGGAAGACTTATGCCACCATAATTGTACAGGAAGACTCATGCCACTATAATTGTACAGGAAGACTCATGCCACCATAATTGTACAGGAAGACTCATGCCACTATAATTGTACAGGAAGACTCATGCCACCATAATTGTACAGGAAGACTCATGCCACTATAATTGTACAGGAAGACTCATGCCACCATAATTGTATAGGAAGGCTCATGACCCCATATTTGTACAGGAAGACTCATGACACCATAATTGTACAGGAAGACTCATGCCACCATAATTGTACAGGAAGGCTCATGCCACCATATTTGTACAGGAAGACTCATGCCACCATAATTGTACAGGAAGACTCATGACACCATAATTGTACAGGAAGACTCATGCCACTATAATTGTACAGGAAGACTCATGCCACCATAATTGTACAGGAAGACTCATGCCACTATAATTGTACAGGAAGGCTCATGCCACCATAATTGTACAGGAAGTCTCATGCCACTATAATTGTACAGGAAGACTCATGCCACCATAATTGTACAGGAAGACTCATGCCACCATAATTGTACAGGAAGACTCATGCCACTATAATTGTACAGGAAGACTCATGCCACCATAATTGTACAGGAAGACTCATGCTACTATAATTGTACAGGAAGACTCATGCCACCATAATTCTACAGGAAGGCTCATGACCCCATATTTGTACAGGAAGACTCATGCCACCATAATTGTACAGGAAGACTCATGCCACTTTAATTTTACAGGAAGGCTCATGTCACCAGAATTGTACAGGAAGGCTCATGCCACCATATTTGTACAGGAAGACACATGACACCATAATTGTACAGGAAGGCTCGTGCCAATATAATTGTACAGTAAGACTCATGACACCATAATTGTCCAGTAAGGCTCATGCCACTATAATTGTACAGTAAGACTCATGACACCATAATTGTACAGGAAGACTCATGCCACCATAATTGTACAGGAAGACTCATGCCACTTTAATTTTACAGGAAGGCTCATGTCACCATAATTGTACAGGAAGGCTCATGCCACCATATTTGTACAGGAAGACACATGACACCATAATTGTACAGGAAGGCTCATGCCACTATAATTGTACAGGAAGACTCATGCCACCATAATTGTACAGGAAGACTCATGCCACTATAATTGTACAGGAAGACTCATGCCACCATATTTGTACAGGAAGACTTATGCCACCATAATTGTACAGGAAGACTCGTGCCACTATAATTGTACAGGAAGACTCATGCCACCCTAATTGTACAGGAAGACTCATGCCACTATAATTGTACAGGAAGACTCATGCCACCATAATTGTACAGGAAGACTCATTCTACTATAATTGTACAGGAAGACTCATGCCACCATTATTGTACAGGAAGGCTCATGACCCCATATTTTTACAGGAAGACTCATGACACCATAATTGTACAGGAAGACTCATGCCACCACAATTGTACAGGAAGGCTCATGCCACCATATTTGTACAAGAAGACTCATGCCACCATAATTGTACAGTAAGACTCATGACACCATAATTGTACAGGAAGACTCATGCCACTATAATTGTACAGGAAGACTCATGCCACCATAATTGTACAGGAAGACTCATGCCACTATAATTGTACAGGAAGGCTCTTGCCACCATAATTGTACAGGAAGACTCATGCCACTATAATTGTACAGGAAGGCTCATGCCACCATATTTGTACAGGAAGACTCATGCCACGATAATTGTACAGGAAGGCTCATGCCACCATATTTGTACAGGAAGACTCATGCCACCATAATTGTACAGGAAGACTCATGACACCATAATTGTACAGGAAGACTCATGCCACTATAATTGTACAGGAAGACTCATGCCATCATAATTGTACAGGAAGACTCATGCCACTATAATTGTACAGGAAGGCTCATGCCACCATAATTGTACAGGAAGACTCATGCCACTATAATTGTACAGGAAGACTCATGCCACCATAATTGTACAGGAAGACTCATGCCACTATAATTGTACAGGAAGACTCATGCCACCATAATTGTACAGGAAGACTCATGCTACTATAATTGTACAGGAAGACTCATGACACCATAATTGTACAGGAAGACTCATGCCACCATAATTGTACAATAAGACTCATGACACCATAATTGTACAGGAAGGCTCATGCCACCATAATTGTACAGGAAGACTCATGACACCATAATTGTACAGGAAGGCTCATGCCACCTTCATTTTACAGGAAGGCTCATGCCACCATAATTGTACAGGAAGGCTCATGCCACTATAATTGTACAGGAAGACTCATGCCACCATAATTGTACAGGAAGACTCATGCCACTATAATTGTACAGGAAGACTCATGCCACCATAATTGTACAGGAAGACTCATGCCACCATAATTGTACAGGAAGACTCATGCCACTATAATTGTACAGGAAGACTCATGCCACCATAATTGTACAGGAAGACTCATGCCACTATAATTGTACAGGAAGACTCATGCCACCATAATTGTACAGGAAGACTCATGCTACTATAATTGTACAGGAAGACTCATGCCACCATAATTGTATAGGAAGGCTCATGACCCCATATTTGTACAGGAAGACTCATGACACCATAATTGTACAGGAAGACTCATGCCACCATAATTGTACAGGAAGGCTCATGCCACCATATTTGTACAGGAAGACTCATGCCACCATAATTGTACAGGAAGACTCATGACACCATAATTGTACAGGAAGACTCATGCAACTATAATTGTACAGGAAGACTCATGCCACCATAATTGTACAGGAAGACTCATGCCACTATAATTGTACAGGAAGGCTCATGTCACCATAATTGTACAGGAAGTCTCATGCCACTATAATTGTACAGGAAGACTCATGCCACCATAATTGTACAGGAAGACTCATGCCACCATAATTGTACAGGAAGACTCATGCCACTATAATTGTACAGGAAGACTCATGCCACCATAATTGTACAGGAAGACTCATGCTACTATAATTGTACAGGAAGACTCATGCCACCATAATTCTACAGGAAGGCTCATGACCCCATATTTGTACAGGAAGACTCATGCCACCATAATTGTACAGGAAGACTCATGCCACTTTAATTTTACAGGAAGGCTCATGTCACCAGAATTGTACAGGAAGGCTCATGCCACCATATTTGTACAGGAAGACACATGACACCATAATTGTACAGGAAGGCTCGTGCCAATATAATTGTACAGTAAGACTCATGACACCATAATTGTCCAGTAAGGCTCATGCCACTATAATTGTACAGTAAGACTCATGACACCATAATTGTACAGGAAGACTCATGCCACCATAATTGTACAGGAAGACTCATGCCACTTTAATTTTACAGGAAGGCTCATGTCACCATAATTGTACAGGAAGGCTCATGCCACCATATTTGTACAGGAAGACACATGACACCATAATTGTACAGGAAGGCTCATGCCACTATAATTGTACAGGAAGACTCATGCCACCATAATTGTACAGGAAGACTCATGCCACTATAATTGTACAGGAAGACTCATGCCACCATATTTGTACAGGAAGACTTATGCCACCATAATTGTACAGGAAGACTCATGCCACTATAATTGTACAGGAAGACTCATGCCACCCTAATTGTACAGGAAGACTCATGCCACTATAATTGTACAGGAAGACTCATGCCACCATAATTGTACAGGAAGACTCATTCTACTATAATTGTACAGGAAGACTCATGCCACCATTATTGTACAGGAAGGCTCATGACCCCATATTTTTACAGGAAGACTCATGACACCATAATTGTACAGGAAGACTCATGCCACCATAATTGTACAGGAAGGCTCATGCCACCATATTTGTACAGGAAGACTCATGCCACCATAATTGTACAGTAAGACTCATGACACCATAATTGTACAGGAAGACTCATGCCACTATAATTGTACAGGAAGACTCATGCCACCATAATTGTACAGGAAGACTCATGCCACTATAATTGTACAGGAAGGCTCTTGCCACCATAATTGTACAGGAAGACTCATGCCACTATAATTGTACAGGAAGGCTCATGCCACCATATTTGTACAGGAAGACTCATGCCACGATAATTGTACAGGAAGGCTCATGCCACCATATTTGTACAGGAAGACTCATGCCACCATAATTGTACAGGAAGACTCATGACACCATAATTGTACAGGAAGACTCATGCCACTATAATTGTACAGGAAGACTCATGCCATCATAATTGTACAGGAAGACTCATGCCACTATAATTGTACAGGAAGGCTCATGCCACCATAATTGTACAGGAAGACTCATGCCACTATAATTGTACAGGAAGACTCATGCCACCCTAATTGTACAGGAAGACTCATGCCACTATAATTGTACAGGAAGACTCATGCCACCATAATTGTACAGGAAGACTCATGCTACTATAATTGTACAGGAAGACTTATGCCACCATAATTGTACAGGAAGACTCATGACACCATAATTGTACAGGAAGACTCATGCCACTATAATTGTACAGGAAGGCTCTTGCCACCATAATTGTACAGGAAGACTCATGCCACTATAATTGTACAGGAAGGCTCATGCCACCATATTTGTACAGGAAGACTCATGCCACGATAATTGTACAGGAAGGCTCATGCCACCATATTTGTACAGGAAGACTCATGCCACCATAATTGTACAGGAAGACTCATGACACCATAATTGTACAGGAAGACTCATGCCACTATAATTGTACAGGAAGACTCATGCCATCATAATTGTACAGGAAGACTCATGCCACTATAATTGTACAGGAAGGCTCATGCCACCATAATTGTACAGGAAGACTCATGCCACTATAATTGTACAGGAAGACTCATGCCACCCTAATTGTACAGGAAGACTCATGCCACTATAATTGTACAGGAAGACTCATGCCACCATAATTGTACAGGAAGACTCATGCTACTATAATTGTACAGGAAGACTCATGACACCATAATTGTACAGGAAGACTCATGCCACCATAATTGTACAATAAGACTCATGACACCATAATTGTACAGGAAGGCTCATGCCACCATAATTGTACAGGAAGACTCATGACACCATAATTGTACAGGAAGGCTCATGCCACCTTCATTTTACAGGAAGGCTCATGCCACCATAATTGTACAGGAAGGCTCATGCCACTATAATTGTACAGGAAGACTCATGCCACCATAATTGTACAGGAAGACTCATGCCACTATAATTGTACAGGAAGACTCATGCCACCATAATTGTACAGGAAGACTCATGCCACCATAATTGTACAGGAAGACTCATGCCACTATAATTGTACAGGAAGACTCATGCCACCATAATTGTACAGGAAGACTCATGCCACTATAATTGTACAGGAAGACTCATGCCACCATAATTGTACAGGAAGACTCATGCCACTATAATTGTACAGGAAGACTCATGCCACCATAATTGTACAGGAAGGCTCATGACCCCATATTTGTACAGGAAGACTCATGACACCATAATTGTACAGGAAGACTCATGCCACCATAATTGTACAGGAAGGCTCATGCCACCATATTTGTACAGGAAGACTCATGCCACCATAATTGTACAGGAAGACTCATGACACCATAATTGTACAGGAAGACTCATGCAACTATAATTGTACAGGAAGACTCATGCCACCATAATTGTACAGGAAGACTCATGCCACTATAATTGTACAGGAAGGCTCATGTCACCATAATTGTACAGGAAGTCTCATGCCACTATAATTGTACAGGAAGACTCATGCCACCATAATTGTACAGGAAGACTCATGCCACCATAATTGTACAGGAAGACTCATGCCACTATAATTGTACAGGAAGACTCATGCCACCATAATTGTACAGGAAGACTCATGCTACTATAATTGTACAGGAAGACTCATGCCACCATAATTCTACAGGAAGGCTCATGACCCCATATTTGTACAGGAAGACTCATGCCACCATAATTGTACAGGAAGACTCATGCCACTATAATTGTACAGGAAGGCTCATGTCACCATAATTGTACAGGAAGGCTCATGCCACCATATTTGTACAGGAAGACACATGACACCATAATTGTACAGGAAGGCTCGTGCCAATATAATTGTACAGTAAGACTCATGACACCATAATTGTCCAGTAAGGCTCATGCCACTATAATTGTACAGTAAGACTCATGACACCATAATTGTACAGGAAGACTCATGCCACCATAATTGTACAGGAAGACTCATGCCACTTTAATTTTACAGGAAGGCTCATGTCACCATAATTGTACAGGAAGGCTCATGCCACCATATTTGTACAGGAAGACACATGACACCATAATTGTACAGGAAGGCTCATGCCACTATAATTGTACAGGAAGACTCATGCCACCATAATTGTACAGGAAGACTCATGCCACTATAATTGTACAGGAAGACTCATGCCACCATATTTGTACAGGAAGACTTATGCCACCATAATTGTACAGGAAGACTCGTGCCACTATAATTGTACAGGAAGACTCATGCCACCCTAATTGTACAGGAAGACTCATGCCACTATAATTGTACAGGAAGACTCATGCCACCATAATTGTACAGGAAGACTCATTCTACTATAATTGTACAGGAAGACTCATGCCACCATTATTGTACAGGAAGGCTCATGACCCCATATTTTTACAGGAAGACTCATGACACCATAATTGTACAGGAAGACTCATGCCACCATAATTGTACAGGAAGGCTCATGCCACCATATTTGTACAGGAAGACTCATGCCACCATAATTGTACAGTAAGACTCATGACACCATAATTGTACAGGAAGACTCATGCCACTATAATTGTACAGGAAGACTCATGCCACCATAATTGTACAGGAAGACTCATGCCACTATAATTGTACAGGAAGGCTCTTGCCACCATAATTGTACAGGAAGACTCATGCCACTATAATTGTACAGGAAGGCTCATGCCACCATATTTGTACAGGAAGACTCATGCCACGATAATTGTACAGGAAGGCTCATGCCACCATATTTGTACAGGAAGACTCATGCCACCATAATTGTACAGGAAGACTCATGACACCATAATTGTACAGGAAGACTCATGCCACTATAATTGTACAGGAAGACTCATGCCATCATAATTGTACAGGAAGACTCATGCCACTATAATTGTACAGGAAGGCTCATGCCACCATAATTGTACAGGAAGACTCATGCCACTATAATTGTACAGGAAGACTCATGCCACCCTAATTGTACAGGAAGACTCATGCCACTATAATTGTACAGGAAGACTCATGCCACCATAATTGTACAGGAAGACTCATGCTACTATAATTGTACAGGAAGACTTATGCCACCATAATTGTACAGGAAGACTCATGACACCATAATTGTACAGGAAGACTCATGCCACCATAATTGTACAGGAAGACTCATGACACCATAATTGTACAGGAAGACTCATGCCACCATAATTGTACAATAAGACTCATGACACCATAATTGTACAGGAAGGCTCATGCCACCATATTTGTACAGGAAGACACATGACACCATAATTTTACAGGAAGGCTCATGCCACTATAATTGTACAGTAAGACTCATGACACCATAATTGTAAAGGAAGGCTCATGCCACTATAATTGTACAGTAAGACTCATGACACCATAATTGTACAGGAAGACTCATGCCACCATAATTGTACAGGAAGACTCATGACACCATAATTGTACAGGAAGACTCATGCCACCATAATTGTACAATAAGACTCATGACACCATAATTGTACAGGAAGGCTCATGCCACCATAATTGTACAGGAAGACTCATGACACCATAATTGTACAGGAAGGCTCATGCCACCTTCATTTTACAGGAAGGCTCATGCCACCATAATTGTACAGGAAGGCTCATGCCACTATAATTGTACAGGAAGACTCATGCCACCATAATTGTACAGGAAGACTCATGCCACTATAATTGTACAGGAAGACTCATGCCACCATAATTGTACAGGAAGACTCATGCCACCATAATTGTACAGGAAGACTCATGCCACTATAATTGTACAGGAAGACTCATGCCACCATAATTGTACAGGAAGACTCATGCCACTATAATTGTACAGGAAGACTCATGCCACCATAATTGTACAGGAAGACTCATGCTACTATAATTGTACAGGAAGACTCATGCCACCATAATTGTACAGGAAGGCTCATGACCCCATATTTGTACAGGAAGACTCATGACACCATAATTGTACAGGAAGACTCATGCCACCATAATTGTACAGGAAGGCTCATGCCACCATATTTGTACAGGAAGACTCATGCCACCATAATTGTACAGGAAGACTCATGACACCATAATTGTACAGGAAGACTCATGCAACTATAATTGTACAGGAAGACTCATGCCACCATAATTGTACAGGAAGACTCATGCCACTATAATTGTACAGGAAGGCTCATGCCACCATAATTGTACAGGAAGTCTCATGCCACTATAATTGTACAGGAAGACTCATGCCACCATAATTGTACAGGAAGACTTATGCCACCATAATTGTACAGGAAGACTCATGCCACTATAATTGTACAGGAAGACTCATGCCACCATAATTGTACAGGAAGACTCATGCTACTATAATTGTACAGGAAGACTCATGCCACCATAATTCTACAGGAAGGCTCATGACCCCATATTTGTACAGGAAGACTCATGCCACCATAATTGTACAGGAAGACTCATGCCACTTTAATTTTACAGGAAGGCTCATGTCACCAGAATTGTACAGGAAGGCTCATGCCACCATATTTGTACAGGAAGACACATGACACCATAATTGTACAGGAAGGCTCGTGCCAATATAATTGTACAGTAAGACTCATGACACCATAATTGTCCAGTAAGGCTCATGCCACTATAATTGTACAGTAAGACTCATGACACCATAATTGTACAGGAAGACTTATGCCACCATAATTGTACAGGAAGACTCATGCCACTTTAATTTTACAGGAAGGCTCATGTCACCATAATTGTACAGGAAGGCTCATGCCACCATATTTGTACAGGAAGACACATGACACCATAATTGTACAGGAAGGCTCATGCCACTATAATTGTACAGGAAGACTCATGCCACCATAATTGTACAGGAAGACTCATGCCACTATAATTGTACAGGAAGACTCATGCCACCATATTTGTACAGGAAGACTTATGCCACCATAATTGTACAGGAAGACTCGTGCCACTATAATTGTACAGGAAGACTCATGCCACCCTAATTGTACAGGAAGACTCATGCCACTATAATTGTACAGGAAGACTCATGCCACCATAATTGTACAGGAAGACTCATTCTACTATAATTGTACAGGAAGACTCATGCCACCATTATTGTACAGGAAGGCTCATGACCCCATATTTTTACAGGAAGACTCATGACACCATAATTGTACAGGAAGACTCATGCCACCATAATTGTACAGGAAGGCTCATGCCACCATATTTGTACAGGAAGACTCATGCCACCATAATTGTATAGTAAGACTCATGACACCATAATTGTACAGGAAGACTCATGCCACTATAATTGTACAGGAAGACTCATGCCACCATAATTGTACAGGAAGACTCATGCCACTATAATTGTACAGGAAGGCTCTTGCCACCATAATTGTACAGGAAGACTCATGCCACTATAATTGTACAGGAAGGCTCATGCCACCATATTTGTACAGGAAGACTCATGCCACGATAATTGTACAGGAAGGCTCATGCCACCATATTTGTACAGGAAGACTCATGCCACCATAATTGTACAGGAAGACTCATGACACCATAATTGTACAGGAAGACTCATGCCACTATAATTGTACAGGAAGACTCATGCCATCATAATTGTACAGGAAGACTCATGCCACTATAATTGTACAGGAAGGCTCATGCCACCATAATTGTACAGGAAGACTCATGCCACTATAATTGTACAGGAAGACTCATGCCACCCTAATTGTACAGGAAGACTCATGCCACTATAATTGTACAGGAAGACTCATGCCACCATAATTGTACAGGAAGACTCATGCTACTATAATTGTACAGGAAGACTCATGCCACCATAATTGTACTTGAAGGCTCATGACCCCATATTTGTACAGGAAGACTCATGACACCATAATTGTACAGGAAGACTCATGCCACAATAATTGTACAGGAAGGCTCATGCCACCATATTTGTACAGGAAGACTCATGCCACCATAATTGTACAGGAAGACTCATGACACCATAATTGTACAGGAAGACTCATGCCACTATAATTGTACAGGAAGACTCATGCCACCATAATTGTACAGGAAGACTCATGCCACTATAATTGTACAGGAAGGCTCATGCCACCATATTTGTACAGGAAGACTCATGCCACCATAATTGTACAGGAAGGCTCATTCCACTATAATTGTACAGGAAGACTCATGCCATCATAATTGTACAGAAAGACTCATGACACCATAATTGTACAGGAAGACTCATGCCACTATAATTGTACAGGAAGACTCATGCCACTATAATTGTACAGGAAGACACATGCCACTATAATTGTACAGGAAGACTCATGACACCATAATTGTACAGGAAGGCTCATGCCACCATAATTGTACAGGAAGACACATGCCACTATAATTGTACAGGAAGACTCATGACACCATAATTGTACAGGAAGGCTCATGCCACCATAATTGTACAGGAAGGCTCATGCCACCATATTTGTACAGGAAGACTCATGCCACTATAATTGTACAGGAAGACTCATGCTACCATAATTGTACAGGAAGACTCATGACACCATAATTGTACAGGAAGTCTCATGCCACCATAATTGTACAGGAAGGCTCAAGCCACTATATTTGTACAGGAAGACCCATGCCACCATAATTGTACAGGAAGACTCATGCCACCATAATTGTACAGGAAGACTCATGCCACCATAATTGTACAGGAAGGCTCATGCCACGATAATTGTACAGGAAGACTCATGCCACCATAATTGTACAGGAAGACTCATGCCACCATAATTGTACAGGAAGTCTCATGCCACCATAATTGTACAGGAAGACTGCATCCTCTTTAGCAAATCAGTCACAGAGAAGAAGCTCCTCTTTCCTCTATGTGGCTGATTGCTTCCATTCTACTGACTGCAAATAGCCAATTCCCTCACATAATAGACTTCTATAGGGGATCACCATAAAAATCATGTTGGATATCGCTCGAGTGCTAACCTGAGTTTGTCAATAGTGCTCAATTACAAAAGTTCTTCATGTAGTCTGGTGTGATACTAATAAAAATAAAACTTTACTTTAGCTCTAAAAAAGCTCTATATTTTACAAACTAATTCCCATTATCTGAAATCTCAAACTGTATTTTGCATAAAAATGTTTTACACTTACTAAGTACTTTAGCCATTGTCCGGCCCTCTATAATACAGCCAAACACAAGCTGTGATTCTGAGTACTTTAGCCATTGTCCGGCCCACTATAATCCCTGAACTGCTTTTGATTTGCAAAACCCTGTAATTTACGCTAGTAAAATGACAGGTTTAAATGTTCTCTATTAAATACAGATATTTTGTAATGCAGTGCTTAATTGAAGAAAATTAATTTAATGTCCCTTTATTAGTGCTTAAGTTACAGAAGCAATGGGTTTTTTTTAAAATACATTTTATATATAAACAGCTAAAAACTTCTTCATTGCTTCTGTAGAAAGTACAGAAGGAACATCTGCCCCTGCTGCCTTCCAAAAGGACACTTCAATAAAAAAAAACTCAAATTATTATTATCGGTTATTTGTAGAGCGCCAACAGATTCCGCAGCGTTGCTGCCTCTAGAAAGGCTGCAGAACTCCCTATAGCCAATCCAAGTCTGCTACATAATTAAAAGGAGCAAGGTAGTTGTGCCTTTGTTGTCTTAGAAAAACAAGAACCTGATGATTTCAGCAAGTGAAGTAGAATTTATTTTGCTGGAAACATTTTTTTTAAAGGGACTTTAAACACTACCTACTCTGCTGTAGCCATTTAGGGACAGTTATAAATAGGTCACTAGAGTGTGCAGCCAATGGCCTCTTTTTATCAAAGGTCTTGCGGATCTGATCGGACAGTGCGGATCAGGTCCGCAAGACCTCGCTAAATGCGGAGAGCAATACGTTCTCCTCATTTAACATTGCACCAGCAGCTCACAAGAACTGCTGGTGCAACGCCGCCCCCCGCTGACTCGCGGCCAATCAACCGCCAGCAGGGAGATGTCAATCAATCCGATCGTACTTAATCGGGTTGAATTGTGACGATCTTTGTGCGCCTGCTCAGGCGGACAGGTTATGGAGTCACCGTTCTTTAGACCGCTGCTTCATAACTGGTGTTTCTGGCGAGCCTGCAGGCTCGCCAGAAACACGGGGTCTCTAGCTCTATCCGGAACTTGATAGATAGGCCCCAGTGGCTGTTTGTAATATAACAGTGTTCTGCACTTCCATTTCTAACGGGAACTGAAAAGCTCACAATTTTGGAATGGATTTTCAGGAAAGGGGACAAAATAAATAATGAAAGTATATTGCAGATTTTTTTTAAATACACTATTTTATAATTTTATATTACCATCTGAAAGTGTTTAATGTGCAAGCAACTACTGTAGCATAGAGATTTTTAGGTCCCTTTAAGAAATCGTTCATGTAATTCCAAAATAGATAAATACTACAGACAACCTGTTATAGCCACATAACCACTGTGCTGTCACATAATACTTGTCTACTTAAGTATGATATAGTATTTTCCAAGAATAGCACGGTTAATTGAGGCCAGGAGTTGCCTGGAATCTCTTTTAGTGAAAATCTATTAACTAACTGGAATTATTAAAATAACTGACAACCATGAAGTCAAGGCAGTGAGTGAAATGACTTGCTAGCAGAGAAAGAGGCAACGTGTAACTGAAATACAGACATTTATTACATAGACATATCACTGCTTATACAGCAGGCTCAAGCAACTTCTATTTAAAGGGATAGTCTAGTCAAAATTAAACTTTCTTGATTCATATAGAGCAGCAATTTTAAACAACTTTCTAATTTACTCCTATTATCAATTTTTTCTTTGTTCTCTTGGTATTTTTATTTGAAAAGGCAAGAATGTAAACTTAGTAGCCGGCCCATTATTGGTTTAGCACCTGGATAGTGCTTGCTTATTAGTGACTACATTTAGACTAGACTATCCCTTTAATACAATAATTGTGTGTGCAAATGGTATTTATGAATAATCTGTCTCTCTCTATGGGGTCGATTTATGAAGCAGCGGATGCTGGTTCCAATCCTCATCGCTTCAAGTCCGCCTGAATTGGAAGTTAAGAAGCAACGGTCATAAGAACGCTGCTCCTTAACTCGTCCGCTACCTCTGAAGTGGCGGACAGCAATCATTCCGATTGGATATGATCAGGTTGATTGACACCCCCTGCTAGCGTCCAATTGACCGCGAATGTGCAGGGGCCCAGGTTTGGTATTGCACAAGCATTTCACGAGAAATGCTTGTGCAATGATAAATGCTGACAGTCTATGCTGTCAGCATTTATTGATGTGCGACGGACATTAGTAAAGCGCCCCCTATATATCTTTTTAGAATTGTTTCCTTTCCCAATTTACCTAGCATGGCCTCAGTATTTTATCTCCTGTCCGATAGTATTATTTTCCCTGGAATCTATCCGACATTGTAATAATGTACCCTAGTATGGTCTTGACATGGATTTTTATGAATTAGTAACAGGCCATTTTGAAGTGGAGTCAAGTTTGCCATCCCTTTAATGATCCTTTGACATAGCTCTAGTTAGAATGTGAAAATGTAATATAACTCTTTAAAATATACAATCCTATTTTCATATATCTGTAAAGGAGCTTAATGTATTCTACATAAGAAAAGCAAACAGGATGAAAGAAATTGTACTCAGAAGCCACAGACTAGAATTCTGCAAAGAGTTAGTGTCTGTCATTTTCTGATGAATAAAACAACCAGTATTTGCTATTGTATGCAAGTTTTGCTCTCCGAGAACAGAAGGTTGGGCACAAGGTGAACTGTCAGGAGGAAAAAAATCAAGGGAATTACAAGGAAGATGAGTTTTGTACATAATTGATCTGACAGAGAGCTGCCCATCCTATAACCAAGACTGAAATATGCTTTGCAAGTTGCATGACAGTTTAGCAACGCAAGAGTAGAAATATTGCAGGACTTTTTAATGATATAGTCCCATCTGCACGGGGCTCATTTATTATGTGCATTAAAGGGACGGAAAACACTTTTGGAATTCCTGTAAAATGTTTAAAAAAGAACCACTAAAAAGTACTGTTTTGCAGCCTCTTTGGCAAACAAACGATTACTTTTCCATATATTTAAAGAGACATTAAACTGCAAGAATAGCATGATTTGCAAAGGGGTTAAACACATGGGTAAAGAGACTAAATACTTTCAGATTTTAAAATACAATCGGGGGGGGGGGGGTTGTGTGCAGTAAAAAAAACTGCCTTATTTATTTTGCCCCCACCCTTACATAAAATGTAAGACTTAAAAGTAAAATTAACAATGCATGGGGTTTTGCATGACATACCCTGCCATGTATCTGTCCCTAATTGGTTTCAGCATAAATAAGGTAAGAAAAGCAAAATAATGCATATAACAAAATGACAATGGCTAGCGGCATCTACTTCAGTAGCTCCTCAAAATAAGACAACAGGTGGGAGGAGTTTCACTTCTGAAAAACAATCGTAGCAAACAAGGTGTTAATACATTTAAAACATTTTGAAACTCACACAGCATGTTAGTGTTTTTCAATATTGTAGAAAAATCATTTCACATCACAGTGTTTACTCTCTTTAATTACCGTTCAGGAGCAGCAAGACTTCCAAGCAGGAAATGGCCAGTGATTTTATGGGATGTGCGTAACTTCTTCTGATTGGCTGAGCAACTGTGTCCTACTCAGAAGCAGCAACAATTGTGGCTAAACACAATTTAAGCCAAAACTACTAAAATTACATAATTTTATCAAATCAGAGGATCTCATTTTTAATTAGAATATACAAAATATTGTGCCCTGTAAATGAGATGTTGTTACATAAAATTAAAATGATTCTGGTATAAAATCTTATATATTCTTTAGACTTACATATATTTTAATTACATTTGAAGGGTTATATTTCTTTAAATTGAGACACGTTTCTTAAAGGGATATGAAAATCAAATGATTTATTTCATAATTCAGATAGAGCATGCAATTGCTTAAAATGATGCTCTATCTGAATCATTAAAGAAAAAATGTGGGGTTCATATCCTTTTAACCTTAATTTGTGCATAAGGCAAATAGCCTGCACCTCATATACCAGTACAATTTGTAAGATTATTTGATGTACAAGTAGAAAGGTTTTTTTTCATCCTAAATTGCTTTCAGCAATAATCTTCAAAGTGTAGAACAGTGTATTCTACAGTAGGTGGGGATATTGACTCATTTTCATACATGCAATGTTAATTAACAATTCTAGGACCTGAACATTATTTTCCTGACTTAAAACATTTTAAAGTTTAATGTACCAAAGCAATTCTCATAAAACAATATTTTAGGAACCGGTATTACCTAAGTATGCATAAAAATGAGTTATAAAAAAAAGAAATATGTTGCAAAGGCATTAAAAATGAGAGGAAATAGGGTCAGATTTTTTTTTATTTTTTTTGCTCAGGAGGCAATAAACTGAGGGCACTGTTCTCTACACATCATTAAAACTTGAAAGAAAACGTGTTTACGTTTTATGATGATCAGAACTAACATCCTTCCTATCTACTATTTGATTACGGCTTTTAGAATTTAGGAACAGCTAAAAGGCATGAACCAATCGTTAAATTGTCAATTCGGAAATGGCCACACAAAAAAAAAAATTCAATGCATTCAATGGTTTTGGAGCTGATTTCGGGTCTGATCTATACATAAAATGTGAACGCATCTGGTCATAAATTATTTTTATCTAACACTAGCGTAATAATAATTTGCCGTACAACCTGCAATATTAGGGTTCAGTAAAGGGGCAAAAATAAATTCAGTGTTGCTCCTGGGTCTAATATAAAGGAATATTAAACTCACAGCATATTTCAGCAATAAGGTTTGGTATTGCAAAAAAGAAATATGTTAAAACAATTAACACTCAGCTAGATTACAAGTTTTGCGTTGCGGCTTGTAACGCTTAAAATATGGCATTTTCAGCGTTAAAACAACACCGCAGCTATTACAAGTCTTGTCGGTATAGCTGTACCGCACACCTTTTAGCCTGTAAAGCAACGTCAGTCTCGCACACGTAAAAATTATGTTTTTTCATGGGATTCCCATAGTGCCGGTATTACGAGTTTTGTGGTACGGCTAAAAAGTGAGCGTTACAGCCTAAAACGACAAGATCCATAACGCCATCTAAAGTCAGTAGTTATAAGTTTTACACTACAAAGCTGTAGCATAAAACTTATAATTAAACTACACTAACACCCATAAACTACCTATTAACCCCTAAACCAAGGCCCTCCCGCATCGCAAACACTATAATAAATTTATTAACCCCTAATCTGCCGCTCCCAATCTGCCGCTCCCGACATCGCTGCCACTAAAAAAATGTATTAAGCCCTATTCCGCCGCTCCCCGACATTGTCGCCACTATAATAAACTTATTAACCCCTAAACCGAGGCCCTTCCGCATTCCAAACACTATAATAAATGTATTAACCCCTAATCTGCCGCTCCCGACATCGCCGCCACAAAAAAATGTATTAAGACCTATTCCGCCGCTCCCGGACATTGTCGCCGCTATAATAAACCTATTAACCCCTAAACCGCAAGCCCCCCACAACAAAATATACTAAAATAAACTATTAAACCCTAAACATAAAGCCCCCCACAACAAAATAAACTAATTTAAACTAGTAACCCCTAAACGTAACGACCCCCTAACTTTGTTTTAAAATTACAATTTCCCTATCTTAAATTCAATTAAAACTTACCTGTCAAATTAAAAAAAAAAATTTAACTAACAATTAAACTATTATAATTATTAAACTAAAATTAAACTAACAGAAAAAAAAAATTAAACTAACTACCAATTTTATAAAACTAAACTACCAATAAAAAATCCTAACACTACTCTAAAAATTACAAAAAAATTTCTAATTACAAAAAAATTAACTAAATTACAAAAAAAACACTAAATTACGAAAAATAACAAACACATTATCAAAAATAAAACAGAATTACGCCTAATCTAAAAGCCCTATCAAAATAAAAAAGCCCCCCAAAATAAAAAAAATCCTAGCCTACAATAAACTACCAATGGCCCTTAAAAGGGCCTTTTGTGGGGCATTGCCCCAAAGATATCAGCTCTTTTACCTGTAAAAAAATGCAACCCCCAACGGTAAAACCTACCACCCAACCAACCCCCCCAAATAAAAAAAACTATCTAAAAAACCTAAGCTACCCATTGCCCTGAAAAGGGCATTTGTATGGGCATTGCCTTTAAAAGGGCATTTAGCTCTTTTACTGCCCAGACCCTAAACTAAAAAATAAAACCACCCAATAAACCCTTAAAAAAGGTCCATCCTGAAGACATCTGACGGGGAGCATCCTCTTCATACGGTCGCCGCCATACACTGAATCTTCAATGCAAGGGTCGTGATTCAAGATGGCGTCCCTTGCATTCCTATTGGCTGAAAATTTTGAATCAGCCAACAGGAATTAGGACTGCTAAAATCAGCCAATAGGATTTAAGCAGCTCTCATTATATTATGGGTACTAGAATAGGAATCATCTTTTATGATGTTATTTTGTGTAATGTATATTTTTAGGGGTGTTTTTTTTTAGCAAAAGAGCTGTTTATCTCAGGGCAATGCCCTACAAAAGGCCCTTTTAAAGGCCCTTGGTAGTTTTGGGGGTGGGGGTTTGTATAGTGATAGGGGGTGTTTGTATTTTTTTTGGAGTAAAAGGGCCCTTGTAAATTTATTCTAGAGTAGGTTTTTTATTTTGGGGTGTTTTTTTAAGGGTATTAGTATAGGATTGAACTTTATTTTTTTGGATAATTTCATTTTTTTTTGTAATGGTAGTTTTTTTTTATTTTGTGCAATGGTAGATTTTTTTTATTTTTTGTAATGTTAGGTTTTAGTGTAAGGCAGGGTTTTATTTCACAGGTAAGTTTGTATTTATTTTAACTAGTAGTTAGTAAATAGTTAATAACTATTTACTAACTAGTCTACCTAGTTAAAATAAATACAAACTTACCTGTGAAATAAAAATAAAACCTAAGCTAGCTACAATGTAACTATTAGTTATATTGTAGCTAGTTTAGGTTTTATTTCACAGGTAAGTATTTATTTAGTTTTAAAAAGGTATTATTTAGTTAACAATTGTAAATTTAATTTAGATCTAATTTAATTATATTAAAGTTAGGGGGGTTGGTGTTAGGTTTAGGGTTAGAGTTAGGTTTAGGGTTAGGGGTTAATATAGTTTAATTTAGCTTGCTGCAATGTGGGGGGCTGGTGGTTTAGGGGTTAATAGGTTTATTTAGTTAATAATTGTAAATTTAATTTAGCTATATTTTTATTATGTTAAAGTTAGGGGGTGTTAGGGTTAGGTTTAGGGTTACGTTAGGGTTAGGGTTACGTTGGGGTTATGTTAGGGTTAGGGTTACGTTGGGGTTACGTTAGGGTTAGGTTTAGGGGTTAATATAGTTTAATTTAGCTTGTTGCGATGTGGGGGGCTGGAGGTTTAGGGGTTAATAAATGTAGTATAGTGGCAGCGATATCGGGAGTGGCAGATTAGGGGTTAATAACTAGGCAGGCATCGGCGATGTCGGGGACAGCAGATTATGGGTGTTTAGACGTAGGGTTTATGTTAGGGTGTTAGGTTTAAAAAGTATTTTTATTTCCCCATAGACATCAATGGGACTGCGTTACAGAACTTTTGTTTCCGCGATCGCAAGTGTTAGGTTTTATTTTTTGCCGGCTCTCCCCATTGATGTCTATGGGGAAATTGTGCACGAGCACGTCAAACACAGAGCTTGTTTTGGGTGCGGTATGGAGCTTAACGCAACCATATCACACGCAAAAGGCGTATGTTTGAAAACTTGTAATGGCAGCGCCATAGGAAATTAAATAACTTATCTTTTGTTGCATTTGTTAATTTCTCTATAACGCTCAAAACTCGTAATCTAGCTGACTGTTATTTTTTTGTACAATTTATAATGCTTTGGAAATTAAGGGAAGTTCAGAGATACACCTTTTTAGAAAATTGGGTGAAATCATGATGTAGCAAGTTAAGGGATGTTAAACAGTCTCTTTCATTGTTGTTATATCAAACGTTGCTTATACCTAATATAAATCATCACACTATGTGTTATTAAACGGATTTTACCTTCTATTTTATTTTTTACACTACATTTGTGCAGTGTCCATTACTTCCCATCACAGCCCTACAAGGAGGAGGGGCCTCTGCAAGAAGGTTTATCTTAGCCAGGCGTCATAAAACATCTAGGCTGGTTTACTATAAAGGGAATAGACTAGATAACAGTGAGTCAGATTTGCTTATGCCCAGAACTGAAAGAATAAAACTTAGGTTTTAAAAATACTCCACTCTTAAGGCTGGGACACACTGAGAGAAGCGCAGCACACAGAATGATGATGCGACTGTGCGTGCTCAGTGTGTCGTGCCTTTTCATCTCTGCACGCTCAGTCGCATCAGGTCGCATAGCTGAGCGCTCAGAGTTGAAATATTTGAACTTCAGAAGCAATGCGATGCGGCGCAAAATGGCTACTTCGCCTTGTGTCGCATCTCTTGCAGTATGTCACAGCCTTTATCATACTAGGAGCAAGGGCAAGAAAACAAGTACATTGTTTGTTGTTTTTTAACACAATCTGTTTATTTGGGTGTTTACTTTGATTTTATGTTTTGATTTAAAATATTTGTTTTACCAAAGGAGCACTGTGTAGTATTCCTTTAAGGACAAATGTAAGATTATGGTCTGAGCTAACAAATCACAGTGTAGAATGTATGTGTTTGTAAATTTTGTCCTGTCTCTTACAAGTTTTATATTATTGTTTTATTTAAATGAATTGTATCCATGGACAGTGCTGCAGAATATGTTGGTGCTTTATAAATAAAGTATTATATATATATATATATATATATATATATATATATATATATAGGGAGAGCACTTTATTGTAATGTCTTGAAAAAGGCTGGTGTTCCAGCCAAAATGTCAACATGTTTTAATGGATTTAAAAGAAAGGATGTTTGAATTTTAAGAAACAATCCTGTGAGTGCCTTTCTATGAATACCTATTTAGATGTATAGGAATAGATGTGTATTTTACATGAACAGTGTTAGATATATAGAGAAATATAAATCTAATAATAAAAAGTACATTAATTGTGATGGAATGTAAAATATGTGTAACGCACATCAGGGTTCACAACTTAGGACTAACACGGTTGGGTTAGTGCACATGAAGAATTACTATCTTCAATGCTCGTTATTGAAATATTAAATATTAAATAGAAAAGTAACATGCTTTGAAGATAGCAATTCTTCATGTGTGCTAACCCGACTGCATCAGTCCTAAATTGTGAACCCTGAAGGGCGTTATCATATTTTACATTCCTATGTTCTTTACATTAAAAAATAATGACTTTTTATTATTAAATATATATTTCTATATATATATGTGATAATGTTCCGTAAAATACATATCTATACCTACATATCTATTTGAATAGATATACAGGTATTGGTATATATGTAAATATACATAGAAATATGTGTTGACAATAAAAAGTACAATTTTCTGTATGTGAAGAACATTGGAATGTGACATTTTCAGATCTCCTGCAGGCTTAGCGCGTGAGTATAGGTGTTAGGTTTGTTTTTTTCAGTTTGCACTCTCCATTGACTTCTATCGGGAGAATACGACAACGCAGTCTCATCTGGTTTCACTTGCATGCAAACTCCTTACTTTCAACTTATAATACAAGCGCAACCCGACACGAGCAAAAAGCCTTCATCTAGCGATGCTAATGCGAGAGTGCTAAATTGCGCTCCACTCGCAATCTAGCCTTTATTGGAGTAAATTTATTAAGCTACAATCTAAGCTTTTGAAGCTGTGTGAAACAGGTTTGCAGCCACAAATGTAAGAAGCAGAAACTGCTTCCCTTTCCTCTCCCCCAGTTCAGAGGTAGAGAGACCAATCCCCCTGACTCTCGCTCGTTCAGATGATTGGCATGCCCTGCTCTCATACAATTGGCTGCACGAGAACAGGGAGTGGCCGAGGAAACTTATGAAGACCAGCCCCAGCACAGCCCCACCTGGCTCAGCCCATCCTACCCCCCCTTCCAAGCCGGGTACATTTGCTGAGCTTCCTTTCATCTCGTTGTCTGAGTGAAGGGAAATGTAACAGGGTCAGCCCAGCTACCAAAGAAGGGCCTCTTCTTGCCTGTGTTTCTGCTTGTTCTTGCCAGTCCAGGGCAGGGCTAAGGTAACTCAGGGATGCCCAGTGCTTAATCCGGGCCTGCTGCAGGTTACTCCCCCGACCACTGCACACTAAATGGCCCTCTGGTGCCTGAAGCCAACCAGGAAATCTCCCGGCATCCCTGCGGGCTAACCCGGCACTGGCGGAGAGTATCTCTAACCTGTCTGCCTGCAATCATGATGAATTTTTCCCCTTTTGTGGATTTCAAACCGCTTTACATTTTGTAAATCCCCTAATATTGTTGTATGGGGATGATTCAACATTAATATTCCAATCCATCATAAAACATTTCAAGTTTATTTCTACTGGATTTGTCATCTTTTTCATTTCAATAGCACTGATTTGTTGAAAATACATTTTGGCCTTTTTCAAAAAGCTTATCTTCAGTGTCTACATGAGTTTTTCAATGTTCCTGCCCATGCTCTGTTCAATTATAGAAACAAATCAGTCAACACTATTTGTCCGTGTCTTATTCTGATGTAATTGTTACCCATTTGCAATATATTATATATATGGCCTGCTTTTGTATTAAATTATCTCTGAATTTATGCTTGTACCACTCCCCCAGGGACTGGAGTGCCCCATCATACTTATGTATGGTAAAATCTTACTGAACCTGCAACATTCTACACAGTGACTGCTTAGATCAGAGCATACTGTCATTTATGTATTTGGAAGAGCCAATCTGGGCTTTAGTCCATACAAAACAAGGCCAGCCACTGTCATAAAGTTAGTATATAGAGTGCATTGTTTTGCAGTTGTTATCTGATAAAGCCAATTAGGGGGGAAATATGTAGCAGAGTTAGCCTTGATAATCCAACATGGGGCATTTCAAGTTCTGATCATTTGAAATTGCTTAATCCTCAGAACTAAATTACATGAAAATGAGGCAAAATAAATAATGAAAATATACAGCAAAGTTAATTCTTTATGCACAACTTAAAGGGAGACTGAACCCAAATTTTTTCTTTCGTGATTCAGATAGAGCAACAATTTTAAGCAACTTTCTAATTTACTCCTATTATCATTTTTTCTTCATTCTCATGCTATCTTTATTTGAAAAAGAAGGCATCTAAGCTTATTTTATGGTTCAGACTCTGGACAGCACTTTTTATTGGTGGATGAATTTATCCACCAATCAGCAAGAACAAATCAGGTTGTTCACCAAAAATGGGCCGGCATCTAAACTTACATTATTGCATTTCAAATAAAGATACCAAGAGAATGAAAAAAAAGCTGATAATAGGAGTAAATTAGAAAGTTGCTTAAAATGTCATGCTCTACCTAAATCATGAAAGAAAAAAATGTAGGTTCAGTGTCCCTTTAAAGTATTACCAAACTAAACAGAGGATATGTTACAGATTAGCGCTGCAGAATCCGTTGGCGCTCTAGAAATAATAATAATAATAATAATAATAGAAATATCAGAATTGATTACAATGAAACAGTCCTCTAATATTTGTATAAAATACAATGTTATATTCTTCATAAGTATTAAAGGGACATCAACCACAAACATTTCCTTCATGATTCCGAAAAGAGAATACAATGTTTAACAACTTTCCGATTTACTTCTATTATCTTATTTGCTTGGTTCTCTTTGTATATCTAGGTAGATTCAGGAGATGGGAGCTAGCTGCTTATTGGTGGCTGCACAGAAATGCTTCTTGTGATTGGCTTATTGATGTGTTCAGCTAGCTCCCAGTAGAGCATTGCTGCTCCTTCAACAAAAGATACTAAGAGCATAAAGCTAAATTGATAATAGAAGTAAATGTGTAAGTTGTTTAAAAATCTATGCTTTTTCTGATTCATGAAAGAAAATTTGTGGGTTTCATGTCCCTTTAAATGTTTTATTTTAAAAAAAACTCAAGGTGTTTACTGTTCTATTAATTGCTTAGAGAGGAACAACTGATTTCTAGGTTACTTTAATTTAATAAATCTCTGCTGCATAGGGGAGGGGGTTCTATCTTATATTTGTTATTTTATTCAAACCCTAATGAAACAATAGAGTAATTTACCAAATAATATGCAATGTAGTAAATATATTAGTCAAAGAATAACTGGTGATGTTAAGCACACCATACCAGCACAATTAGGTACTTCAGGAGGAAAATCAGGAGACAGAAAGATAGTAAGGTCAAAAGCAGTGTTCCCTCTAAGGCCAGATTTTGGGAGCGACCAAGCAGTGAAACAGTTAATAAGGTAACCATACCTTGCTGTCTGCATTATGAATTGCACAATTTTTTGTGAAGTCTATGATTAAGGCTGTCAGCAGCCGAAACGCGTCAGCCTAGCTTGACAGTCTGTGTTATATTTTTACTACGTGTGTCAAATATTTTTAAAATCTAATGGAATAAAACTTTTCATATTTTTTAGCAGTTTTTTTTTGCTCGTTTTGTTCTATATTATGAATTGTTTGTTAACTATAGGTTTTGGTTCACTAATAACTGTTTACCTGCTAAGCCGCTCACAAAATCTGTCCATAGAGGAAATACTGGTCAAGTTATAGGTTATAACCAATCAGAAACATCAGCAACAGGGTGAAGAAGCTGAACAGAAGTCAACAACGCAGGCAGTAAACTAGAATCAGGAGAACACAAGTCAAACAGTAGCAGTATCGCACCCACTGGTACCAAGATCAGGACCATACCTCTGGGTCATAAACTGAGTATAAGGTGAAACCTCAGTATCGTGTTCTTTGGCTGGTTAGCTTTTGAGAGCACACTCTTTTAGACAAATTGTGCCTTAGTCAGAGGAGAACTTACCTAAAGTATATCTGTCTGATTCTTCCTAAAAAAATAGTTTCTCCCAAAATAACAGGCAATCCTCCTCTGATAAAGGAACATGGCAACCCCAGACAATCATTTCAGCCTTCTGTGGGCCTTGTCAGTGAGGTGCAGCCATATCCCACATTGGGCAGGGAGCCCACTTTTGGTTCCCCAATCATTGTTAGAGAGACTTTCCGCAGGGTCATAATAAACATACAGAGGCCCTAATATTCAAATGATTCTCCAGCTTGGAGAGAAATTGTAGTTTATACTTCACAGGAACTGAATTTGTAAAAGAAAAATTGCAGAACTCTCCAGCACTGCAAGATTTCTCTCATATATATATGAAGAATCGACAAGCCCAGTGCAATATAGCACTGCACGATATGAGAGTTTTGTTACACTTACACTTTGTGATGTTTTTTGTTTTAAATTACTATACATTTCAGATTGGGTATTTTCAGTATTATTACATTTAAGCTTTGCACTTTCTCTTTTATATTTTAATACATTTAGGTTTTGATCTAGCAGTAATTTTACACATTCTGATGTGTTGCTTTAACAAATTAGGATCATACTTTTTATATTTCTGTGTAGCGTTTACAAATTACATTGCACCTTGTATCTGCCGCATTGTAATCTAAAACTGACTTTCAGAAAGTGGAAGGGATAGGACCGTTCCCTGGGCTGAACAGGGTGTTCCCAGGGTATATCTGAAGCTCTCTCTCAAGTCTTGTGAAATTTTGTAAGTATTTAAAACAAGTTGGTCTCACTGATAATTTATTTCCAAACTAGATAATGTTTGATTATCACGCCCATAAAAAGTAATAAAGCTCTCTGGGAAACTGAAACTGACAGTTTTTCAGTTTTAATTGAAATAGAAGAAATGCAAAGTGCAATGTAATTTGTAAAAGATATACATAAATATACAAAGTATGAGACTAATTTGTTAAAGTTACACAAAAACTGTGAAGGCATAATTAGAATTTGTAAAATTACAATCCTAAATACACTGCTGTATACAAAACAAAATACAAAATAGAAAGTGCAAAGCTTAAATGTAATACAAGTTAATCTGAAGTGTAAAGCAATATAAAATACAAAGCACAGTGTCCAAATGTAGCAGAGCTGTCACGCCATGCAGTGCTATGGGCTTGTCTCTCCTTCACATACAGAAATGCAGGGAACTGTCCTTGAAAGAAGTAAAGCAAAATCTGCTTCTTGAAAATTTCACTAGAGATCTAATAGCACTGGAGAATCATTTTAGATAATCTAACCTGAGCTGAGAGGTTTTGAACATCAGGACCAGTGAGAGAAGCGCTTAACCAGGAACAAACAACGGCTCAGTAGCTTGTTCTATTGTGGTTCACCACCAGGTAAACAAATATACAAAGTAGGAAACACATGATAAGACCAAGCATATATATATATATATATATATATATATGTATATATATATATATATATATATATATATACTGTATATATGCTGCCCTTGTATTTCCTCCTGATGTTTTTGCTTTTTAAACTGAGGATCCCAGCTATAAACGCTTTGTAACTATTTATTTAAATATTTGTTTTTAAGTTTGGAAAACAAAAAAAAAATGTATAACCTATCATAGGAGAACACTCTTTTACAATTAGTTTATGAAATGTACAAAGGCAATTACACAGAGCATCAAGATTCTACTCCTAAATAACTATGTCTCTATTGCTGTACTGATTAGACTTCACCCATGACCACCTAGCCTTAACCCCTAAGCCTCATGGCCCCAAGATTAAAGCAAAAAAATTCCACAAATTAAACTGTACCGCCAATTAACAAACAATTTATGGTTGTTGAAAATAAAGAAGTGTATAGTCTTATTACAGTTGTCCTTGTTTGCAGTATATGACTGACCCTATAGGGCCGATTTATTATTGTGTGGGCGGACATCGATAAATGCCGACAGCATACACTGTCGGCATTTATCATTGCACAAGCATTTCTCGTGAAATGCTTGTGCAATGCCGCGCCCTGCACATTTGCGGCCAATTGGCCACTAGCAAGGGGTGTGAATCATTCCAATCCTATCCAATCTGGATTATTGCTGTCCGCGCCTCAGAGGTGGCAGACGAGTTAAGGAGCAGTGGTCTTAAGAACGCTGCTTCTTAACTTCAGTTTCAGGGCCACCTAAAAACTACGGGGGTAGATTGCAGCATCTGCTGCTTGATACATCTACCTCATGAGTGAAGTTTTTAGCTACAAGATATCCCCACTCACAGAGTTATTGCAATTAGACAGAGTGCATAAACATAGGCAGTTCCTAGGCTGAATGTTGCATATGCATCATGTTTTGGCTTAGACAAGCCAGATATGTGCCTAGGGCAGCAAAATGTGTGGTTGTAGCAAATTCTGAGGGGTTGATTTAGGGTATAATGTATTCACACTTCTATGCTGTCCAAATATTTTATGTTTTCTTACAAATCAATGCTTTCTGGATGTCTTGTTTGAGTGCATGACCCTTTCATGTTTCCTGGCTTCCAGTGATGAGAAATATTTGAGACAAACATAAGCTATAAATATCAGGGGTCAAGGCAGAAGATTTACCAGTGCCTATGGCAGCATAAAAATGTTACCTTGGTAAAGCTGTAGTCAAGAATCTGCGTATAGCTTTTTCTCCACCAAGGAGCAATGTTCTTTTTTATACTCGCATACATTACCCAAATGCCACTCCTTTGTATTTCTATTTAATATGTAAACAAGTTCCTGAATTAACCTTGCAAACTTACGATGACTTATACAAATATTCTGCTCAGAAATGCATTATTTAAGAAGTGATGTACTCAGGAGTAATGTTTAGCACAGATTTAATGCCAGAATGTAAGTCCTATGTCAAAAACTGAAGGTCACATCTGAATATAGACGAGTGGCTGCAATCCTTCAGAGGAATCGCTGTCTCGTGATAGCTTTAGTGCACGTTTTTGCTTTATTATTGTAAGCAGGCTATATGTAAAGGAACAAACAACAAGGCAAATGATGATAAAAATGGCAGTTTAACAGACTGCAGAGCTTAAAGCTGAGTCTGGAGATTTTCTTGAATATATCATCTAAGGCAGGATATTTGCCAGCCAATAAAAATGTAGCTCTAGACCAAGTTTTACATATAACAATTATGGCCTGGGATTTTATTGATATTAGTATCAATTATGTAAGTGGTTAAGTCTGAAAGTCAGAATGTGGTGAGCTGTTCTCAAACAATATCTGCAGTTTCCCTTGGAGTTTAAGCAAGGTCAGGTTCCTGATGTAAAGAGATTACAATGAGATTTACTTTTCAGCACTTTGTACTCAGATAGAGCAACTTTAAGAGACTTTCCAATTTCTTTCTTTTATCAAATTGACTTTTTTTTCTTTTGGTAACTTTTGTTGAGGCAGAAAAAATATGGTAGGTAGGCTCAGGAGCATCAATGCACTACCAGGAGCTTGCAGATGATTGGATGCTAAAAAACATATGCCTCTTGTCATTGGTTCACCAGATGTGCTCAGCTACAGTAGATCCTGGGGATGCATTGCTGCTCTTAGGCTGACTAAATATGTGTTTTTATCCCCATTTTCGGGGGTATAACATACAGGTATTTGCAAGTAATAGTGCAATCATGCTTTAATAAGATATTCTCACCTAGTAGAGCATTTTCTTTTTGTGTAATACCTGTATTTTGTATTTGCTTTTAATGCTGATTGGCTAATAGATACTTCCTGTGCAGTATAGTGTCTCTTTAAGGCTTAGGGGTCAATTTATCATTTGTCGGGAGGACATGATTCGCTGTAGCGGCCGCTTGCAGGGGGTGTCAATCATCCCGATCAGATCAGGATGTTTGCGGTCTACCACCTAAAAGGTGGCGGTGAAGTGAAGGAGCAGCGGTCTTATGAACGCTGCTTCATAACTTCAGTTTCCGGTGAGCCAGAAACTTTGGGGTTAGAAAGCAGCATCCACTGCTTAATAAATCTACCACTGACGAAGCGGATCCTTCTCTTCACCGCCACTTCACCGATCCTTTATTGCACTATGAGAAGTGCTTTTGTGCGCTTGATTTTTTAGATAATAATCACTACTGGACTTGGATTCAAACCTGAGGGGTTCTCTATCAAGCAGCCAGTACTTCTCGTGGATTACCAATTGTAACAAGAAGAAAAGACTCTATGATATTTATGATTATTACAGATAAGTAAACTATCTTATCATATTGCTTTTTTATTATTTTTGTAATCATTATTCTGTGTGTGCAGATATTATCAATAAGGAGCTTAGTTCTTAAACTGTGTTAATATATAAATAAGGGTGTGGGACTTTATTTCTAACACATGTGGCTGCTTCTGGTTTTCATTATAAGTGCTTATTAATGTCATATAATATAACAGAGACATAGATAGAAGCATCTGTGTGTGTTACACATTTGGTTATTGTTAACCTTCAGGGAATGGCCTTCTAGAAGATGTGGTGGATGGAAAAACAGAACACAGAACACAGGATTTATGAAAGCTTGTTTTAGGGGAATGAATAAGAATGTATTTCACAATTAATCCTTTCCTGACTTTTATATTAAAGATAATTTTATATTCCATAAGGGTACTAGAACCTCTATTTTAGGCATATCTTTAAAAACTAGGTTCAGGTAAGACTTTGCTACCATAATGTCACACTTATGATGTCACCAGTGTCACAAAGTTAATAAAGCAGGTGTTGCTACTTGACATTGCTGCGTATTCCTAGCCTTATCCCTTACACTATCATTAAAGGGACAGTAAACAGTATTAAATAATTTTGCACCAACAAAAGCTTTATTACCAGTATCCCACAATACCCCTAAGAATTTTTAAAACATTAGGTTTTAATCTTTATTTTACCTTCAAAAGTGCTCCTTAGCTAATGGCACCAGCGGACTCCCTCTGAAAACAATGCGTTTTTTTTATCAGCGCTCTCACACTATGAGAAAAGCGACTGTGCATGCAGCATACTGTATATAAACACACATATGCACGGTGACATTTTACAAATTACATTTTTTTTAATTGATCCGTGAACTGGTGCTGTGTGTTGTGGGGGACTCAGGTATATTAAAAGGGACAACATATAATGTAAAGGAAGTACCATAAACTGCTCATTTTAACATTATTTTTGCATGAAAAAATATTAAGTTAAAGGGATATTAAAAAAACCTGTTTGTGATTCAGACAGAGCATGCACATTTTCAAACACTTCCAATTTACTTCTATGAACAAATTTGCTTTGATCCCATGATATTCAGACAGAGGCGCTGAATGATCAAACTCCGAATAGAGCTTGATGCCCCTGTTTCCTTCTTGCCGGAAACAGCAGTTAGGAAGCAGTGGTCTTAAGACCGCTGCTCCATAACTGGTCCTCCTGCTCTGAGGCTGCGGACATCAATCCGCCCGATCCTATACGATCGGGCGAATTAACACCCCATGCTAGCAGCCAATTGGCTGCAAATCTGCAGGGGACGGCATTGCACAAGCAGTTCACAAGAAAAGAGGATCATGTCAGACAGACCGATGATAAATTGTCCCCAGAGTATACAATTTTTTATAAAAACTTTCCATGATCTATGATCAAATTTGCTTTGTTCCCATGGTATTCTTTGTTGAAGAGATACCTAGTTAGGAGTCTGTACTACAAGGAATTAGTGCTGCCATCCAATTCTCTTGCCATCTTTAGTTCAGGCACACACTAGAGTACACACTATGGGGTAGATTTATTAAAGGTCGAGCAGACAGCTGTAGCATAAGTTGTCGGCATTTAACACAGCACAAGCATTTCTTGTGAAATACTTGTGCAAGGCCGCCCCCTGCACAATCACGGCCAATTGGCCGCTAGTAGGAGGTGTCAATCATCCCGATCGTATCGGATTAGGATTATTGCAGTCCGCCACCTAAAGGGTGGCGCAGAAGTTAAGGAGCGGCGGCCTTACGACCGCTGCTTCTTAACTTCCGCTTCAGGCTCGCCTGGGTGTAGAAAGCAGCACCCGCTGCTTAATAAGTCTCTACCCCTATGTAAAATAGCACATAAACACAAACTCGCAAATATAAATTCACACTCTCATGCACGCTTTATCTTACTCACACACAAAGACACTGACACACAAAGACACTGACACAAAGACACACTCTCTCTCTCAGACACTAACATATAACATTCTCTCACACACACACACAAAGACACTGACACACAAATACACACTCTCTCAAACACTAACATAAAACATTCTCTCACACACACACACAAAGACACTGACACACAAAGACACTGACACACAAAGACACTGACACACAAAGACACACTCTCTCTCTCAGACACTAACATATAACATTCTCTCATACACAAACACACTCACTCTTTCACACACAGACTCACACCCACATAAAGACACTGACAAATACAGACACTGACACACAAAGACACAAACTCTCTCTCAGACACTAACATATAACATTCTCTCACACACACACTCTCTCTCTCTCTCTCTCTCAAACACACACACAAACACTCACTCTTTCACTCACAGACCTACACACACACATAAAGACACTGACAAATACAGACACACTCACACGCTTTATCTTACTCACACACACAAAGACACTGACACACAAAGACACTGACACACAAAGACACAAACTCTCTCTCAGACACTAACATATAACTTTCTCTCACACACACTCTCTCTCTCTCTCTCTCAAACACACACACAAACACACTCACTCTTTCACACACAGACCTACACACACACATAAAGACACTGACAAATACAGACACACTCTCACACATGCTTTATCTTACTCACATACACAAAGACACTGACACACAAAGAGACACACTCTCTCAGACACTGTAAGAGTTTGATTACATATAAATGTAAGGCATGAAAATAAGGGTTTTGTAGCAGTATTTGATACCCAGAGGTTAAATATGAATCAATGGGTTAATTAATACTGCAGTTAATACAAGAGTATTCCCAGTATTCAGGAGTACCTGAGAATAAAAAGGAATGCGATTATCCTGATTAAACAGAAACCCAGGATTAGTAAAAATGCTTAGAATCTGATTTAGAAGTGAATATAATGATTCTTATAACAATAATCTTGCTGTGATAAGAAGCAGTCCAAAGATTATTAAAATCAATGTATAATAATGAACAGATAACAGAAATATAAATCCAATTTGTGCAATAAGTTCCAAATCAGAATAATTCAGTAACGATTAGCTAAGTAATTATGCAGATTCCTTAAAGTAGATAAGTAGTTCCTTTAGCTGAGTAAATAAGCGGTTCCAAAATAAATGATATAACAAATTTCTCTTCAGTTTGCGAACAATAAGTGGTTGTAAGATATTCTATTTAGGCAAATAACAGTAGCACAGTTCATTTATGAGAACTATTAAACTTGCGGTCAGCTGATGTCCAAGGAATAACAAGTTATATGAGCTGCTGAAAGAGGAAAACTGAGAGCGGATCCGGTGCGTCTTTAGAGTGAGAACGCTACAAAGTAGCAGAAGCTGATTCAGGAATGATCAGCTGAGTACGAAGCAGACCTGAAAGGAGGACGTAGTGAAAAGGAAGGCTGCGTCAGTTGTGAGCTGTTTCTGTAACGGCAATGGCTTGAATCGGTCTGGAACAGGAAGTGTTCACCGGAGGTTGTCCCAGGAGCGAGCAGGTGCACTAATCACACACTATGAGAACAAAATAATCAAGCAATGACAGATTGAGGATGCAATATTTTTATAGGCTGAAAAATAGGAGGTGCTGTGATGTTTGTATGGCATTACGGACACTAACATATAACATTCTCTCACAAACACATTCACTCTTTCACACACAGACTCACACACACACATAAAGACACTGACAAATACAGACACACTCTCACACACAAATACATACATCCTCTCTCACACACTAACATATAACATTCTCTCACACACACACAAAGACGCACACACAGACCCACTCCCACATTCAGACACACTCCCACACAAAGACACATACACACTCCCAGAGAAAGACACACACACACACTCCCACACAAAGACACACACACACACACTCCCACACAAAGACACATACACACTCCCAGAGAAAGACACACACACACTCCCACAGAAAGACACACACACACACTCCCACAGAAAGACACACACACACTCCCACACAAAGACACACACACACAAAGATACACACACTCCCACACAAAGACACATACACACTCCCACACAAAGACACACACACACAAAGACACACACAAAGACACACACACTCCCACACAAAGACACATACACACTCCCACACAAAGACACACACACACAAAGACAAACACACACACTCCCACACAAAAACACACACACACTCCCACAGAAAGACACACACACACTCCCACACAAAGACACACACACTCCCACACAAAGACACATGCACACTCCCACACAAAGACACACACACACAAAGACACACACACACACTCCCACACAAAAACACACACACACTCCCACAGAAAGACACACACACACTCCCACACAAAGACACACACACTCCCACAAAAAGACACACATGCAAGAGAGAAATAATTGTAGGTGTGTGCAGTATGTTGCAAATACACAATGTCACCTTTTTTGGCTGTGGCTGTTTCCCACCAAACCCGGATATTAGGATGTCTGGTTCTGACACAGCTTCAAATCTAGACAAACAAATGGAAACCCAAACTGCCAGATAGGTGGCAAACCTACTTATGTCACTGTTTTTTAACAAAACAAAGGTTTAAACAAAGTTGTTTAAAATTGCATCCTGTGTCTGAATTACAAAATACATTTTTTAAAACTCAATTAAAGACTCAATTGCTCATTGGATGATAAAAAGACAACCCCAAACAATAACCACTAGAAACAGCACTGCTTTTCTGTTATAATAAGCAAATAACATTTGTCATTCCTCAAATACAGTTCCAAAAATGGCCATTGAGAGGCCCAAAATGTTGCCGTTTGTGCTTTGGAAACTGTGCATGAAATAAAGGTGCTATTTTAAAAGAAAAAGTGTCTGGAATATTATCCTTTTTTTTTAAATAATGACAATGTCTGCAGCTTTTTTTAGTTAACTGGGATAGATTTCCTCAACGACAACACAAGAAAACACTGTTTAGCAAAAGGATAATTGTTTTAGAAAAATAGTTTAACATACTTGGGGGGTTTTAAATGGTGGTGGATTCAGTAGCATAGTATAAGATATAAAGTGATTTACATGGTTTTGTAGAAGTAAACATCAAAAACCTTTAATATAAATTTCATTATGTGGCCTTAATTATATTTGTTTTAAACTTAAATCATAGATTGCCAAATATTTACTAATCCCAGCAGAGCAAATAGATTTAATTAACCATGTATTTTTAAACACCATTTTATCTTCAGGGACTTTCCACACATGAGGAATAGTCTACACAATATGACACTGTTGGGACTCAGCCCAAAAAAGTATTATGATGAGGTGAGCATTTTCTGTATTAAAGGGATATGAAACACAATTTTTTTTTCTTTCATGGCTCAGATAGAGAAGCAATTTTAAGCAACTTTATAATTTACTCCTATTATTCATTTTTTCGTTTGCTTGGTATCTTTATTTGAAAAGCAGGAATGTAAACTTAGGAGCTGACCCATTTTTGGTTCAGCACCTGGGTAGTGCTTGCTGATTGGTGGCTATACTTATAGGACACTAAACACATCAGAATTGAATAATTGATAACTGCAAAAAATAGCACTTAGTTTGAATTTGAAATGAGCAGTAGAATCTTTTTGGGCAGTTAATCTAATTTTCCCTCCCACAATATCATGTGACAGCCATCAGCCAATCACAAAATGCATATATGTATACACTGTGCACTTTTGCACATGCTCAGTAGGAGCTGAAACCTTAGAAAGTGTGCATATAAAAAGACTAATATTGGACGTATACTGCAATTTTTTTTTTTTTAATTGTATGCTCTATCTCAGTGATAGCTAACCTTGGCACAACTGATGTTTCAGAACTACATTCCCCATGATCCTCAACTAGAGTGCAGAGTGCCTAAGCATCATGGGTGCCAAGCTTAGCCATTACCGTTCTTTCTGAATCAATAGACTTTAGTGGCCCTTTGAACAAAACTGGGAGATGAAAAAGCAAACAACACAAATACACATTCCCTTTAAATATGACACCACCTCTCATGGATATTTAGTGATCTTTTGGTATATTTAGCTGGGAACTATTTCAATTTTTTCTAATTAAGTTTGCAACTCAGGTGATGTTCAAGGTTAAACCTATCCAAGGCGCTTTGCAGGATTTTATTCAAGCAATTATCAGCTCATACATCTCTGTCACAATGCAATGGGAATAAAAATGATTTCTCAGCAGAATGTTTTTTATTGTTCCCTTGGTGTCTTACAATAAATATTCAATGCCCAGAACAATACAGCACTTCATAAAGCAAATGAGCAGACATTTCTTACCAATATTATTTGTCATTACAGCGTCCTGTAACAGCTTTTCCTCCGACCGAAAGATCATAAGCCCTGAGATATTGGGGAAAGTTTTCAGATGTATTAGACAGAATGGGGCAGATTTATCAAGATCTGTATGGAACTTAATGCCCCTTGTTTCCGGGGGCAGAAGTTATCAAGCAGCGGTCTAAAGACCACTGCTCCATAACCTGTCAGCCTGCTCTGAGGCAGCGGACAGAAATCAACCTGATCAAATACGATTGGGTTTATTGACACCCCCTGCTAGTGGCCGCAAATCTGCAGGAGGCGGTATTGCACCACCAGTTCACAAGAACTGCTGGTGCAATGATAAATGCTGACAGCGTATGCTGTCGGCATTTATCGATGTGCGGCAGACATGATACACTACATTGTATCATGTCCGTCCGCACTATAATAAATAGACCTCAATGAGGCAAAAAGGCTGAAAGTGTACTTTAAAATTAAAGAGATATTAGTGCATTTTTCCCTTATATTTGTTAAGTACATGTCACAGATTAAAGGGACGTAGAAGTCAAAACTATATTTACATGATTCTGATAAAACAAAATCAATGTTTTATAGTTCTATCTTCAATTTCCTCTAAATTTTCCTTTCTTGAAGAACTGTTACTCATCGATGACTATTAGAACATTTATAAAGTCTCTAGTACTAAGCACTTGGGATGTTAGCCAGTGACATAGACTTGACCTTAATCTAAGATGGACATGATGGGGCAGATTACAAGTGGTGTGCTATTTAGCAATAAACTTTTAATGAGTGTATTACAAGTTAAAAGTAAAATGTTTGCCCGTGAGTGAAATCCTACACACGCTAACTTCTAGACTTCAGATATCACAACCATGTTAAATTATTCTCCCCATAGACTTCAATGAAGTGCATAACTGAAAAAAAATCACTTATCACTCGCGCCCTAACCACACACCATGTTAGACCAACTGCGGTAACCTATATATATGATGTATTTTTTGTCAAAGATATATCTATACCTATATATATATATATATATATACATATATATATATATATATATATATATATACAAAAATAACAACAGCATCACAGGATTTTCACCAAACTTGTTCCAAAATGTATTGACATTTTGGGGAACACACACTCCCCTTTTTTAGAACAAACAAACAGTGCTCCAACAGTGCTAACATCTGGAATGTCAACTGTTAAATTTTCCCGCATTCCCAGAAGTGGATAACATTCCACTTACGATACACGATCATATAAACAATCAAATCATTTGTGATATACATAGCAACATCATGATCACATACAAATACATAGTGACATGAACGACAACCATTTAATTTTTGACCCTACTAGTGTAAATTTCCCACGTGTTCATACTGTGTATACGGCATATATCGTATAACCAAATGTTACAAACCACATCACTTCCGGTTTATTTTGCCGACTATTATATTTTCCCACATTACCAGAGGTAGATAACCCTCCTACTTCCGGTACGCAATCATATCAACTATCAAATAATTAATGATAAACACATCAAAAATCGTGATCACATACAATTGCATAGTGATATAAACAACAACCACTTATTATGTGACCCTAATGGGTATCAATTTTACCACAAGTTTATACTGTGTATATGGAATGTATCAAACAACCGGATGTTTACAAACCATGTCACTTCCGGTTTATGTTACCACATGCTTATTAAACGGTCGGATGTTCTTTAAGTGATATAGTGCATAATGTATATGATCAGTGTTCAATAATCTCGTACCCAAATTAGAATACTATCACATTAAGCCCAAGCTTTTGATAATTTAGTCTGGATGAACTTAGAATTTTGGTTCTGTTAAACCCTTTATAACAAGATCCTAACTTGTGCTACATCTTGATTTTATATTAATTTATGTACATAGTAATCTTAGATCTCTAATGTATCAGACCATTTTTATATATATATATAAATGACTATTTTTAATCCCTGCCAGTATACATAGCTCTGATGCTTCATCAGTCTGTTCTTATTCATCAAGTATACAGAGATGAGTATTCAGGGACCATAAGGACAGGTTTGCTTGTAAAAGGATCTTAAAAATCCCTTCACATGCAAATCACCCAAGGGGAACAGAAAAGGTGCCCCCAACATCTCCCGACCTCGAGGAACACCTGTCTATACTACTATGGTCACCCTATCTTCCATTAACTGTGCAAATTCTACAGAGAGACAAATGTTAGATTAAGCATCCTAGATCAGGCATAGGGGCCAATTTATCAAGGGCCAAATGGCCCCTGATGCCCCTGTTGCTGCGCGAGCCTTCAGGCTCCATAACTGGTCTGCTGCCTCTGAGGCTACAGTCTGCAATCCACCCGATCCTATACAATCTGGTTGATTGACAACCCCTGCAGGGGGCGGCATTGCGAATCTGCAGGGGGCGGTATTGCACAAGCAGTTCCCCAGAACTGCTTGTGCAATGTTAAATGCCAACAGCGCATGCTGTCGGCATTCAGCGATGTCTGTCGGACATGAAACACTACAGCGTATCATGTCGGAAAGACAATGATAAATCGGCCCCATAGAATTAAGTCCCTTGGGGAAATAGTGACCAACTTAAAAATCCATTCCACTTCTCTTTTCAGAAGCATTGTGTTTCTATCTCCCCTTCTACTAGGTTTAGGGATATGGTCAATTAAGATAATTCTTACAGATGTGACAGGATGACCCACCTATATCCAATGACGTGCAACCGGTTGGTCAGAGTGGCCATTTTTGATTGCCTGTCGCATAGCCATTCTATGATTGGCCATACATTCTCTGATTGTCTGCTCTGTCTTTACTATATAATGTCTGCCACATAGACAGAATAACATATACACCACAAAATTAACAGTGCAAGTTATAGAATATTGAATCTGGAATTTTTCTGCTGTTATGTGGGTGGGTAAACTTCTTTGTGGCAATAAGTACATTGCATGTAGCACAATTGGAGCATTTGTAACATACTGTAATGAGGTTATCTAGTAATCCCCTAGTAGTATAACATTTAACAGGATCAGTTTGAACCAATAGATCTCTTAAATTAGTATTGCATTTGTATCCAATAATGGGAGTGACCTGGTGTGCAATACTTAATTTTAGATCAGAAGCCAGAATGTTCCAATGTTCTTTCATAAGTTGTCCCAATTTCGCAGTACTTGGAGCAAATGTTGAGGTCATCGCTATTTTCTTATCATCATTCACCCTTTCTCATCTCTCCAACATAGTATCTTGATATTGTCCCTTTAATTGTTCAATTAAAGAGTCCACTGATGATAACTTATATCCTCTCCGTATGAACCTATTTCTATTTCATACATTTGTGAGACCCCTTTATCTGTGTTTGATATATTTCTTATTGTTCTAATTAACTGTGATTTGATGATCCCCATACATAATGACGGAGCATGTCACCTTGTCAACTATCTGCTCTCAGTAACAAATTACGATCAGTAGGCTTTGCATATAGGGTGGTAACCTGCCATTTCATATACTACTCATTAAATCCAGAAACTGTATTGAACTATCACTATAAGTCATTTTAAACCTTACAGTTGTCTCTGTACTATTAAATTGATGAAACCATGTTTTAAGTTATCCTTACCACCTCTCCAAATTAGAAAAATATCATCTTTATATCTCCTGTAAAAAAAATCACATGATTTTATATTTTTTCCACAGGAACTCCTTCTTAAATCCAGACATAAAAATATTTGCATATGCTGGGGCCATATTAGACCCCATAGCTGTACCTGGAGGTAGAAGGATTTCTCAAATTTGAAATTCAACCAATTGGAGGACAAATTCAATTGGAGGACTGACATACTTGTTAATAGCCATGAGAGCTTCCTTTACTCTCACAATGCCTGTGTCATGGGGAATAATTGTGTATAGGCTGTTAACATCTAGAGTCACTAAAAGGTCACCCTCCATTACTGTCAATTATTTCAAAAGTTTCAAAAGCTCATTAGAGTAAAGTAAAAAGGCCTTATTCTCCTGGACAACTGGTTGTAAATAAGACATCTAAGTATTGAGCTAGAGTTTGTAGTAAGGAATCCCTCAACAAACAATAGGGTGTTCCGGGGTTTTGTTAAGGATTTATTTACCTTCTGGATTGTGTATAAAATAGGTATTTTCAGAAAATCTATTTCACATAAATTTTTGTAAATCACTAGTTATATATCCCTGATCAAATTATGAATTAAAAAATGAATGTTATTCATTATCCAATTGTTCATTAAAGGGACACTCAAGTCAAAATGAAACTTCATGATTCAGATACAGCATGTTATTTTAAACAACTTTCCAATTTACTTACATTAACAAAATGTGCACAGTCTTTTAATATTTACACTTTTTGAGTCAACAGCTCCTACTGAGCATGTGCAAGAATTCACAGCATATACGTATATGCATTTGTGATTGGCTGATTGCTGTCACATGGTACAGGGGGAGTGGAAATAGACATAACTTTGCAATTTATTTTAAAAAAATCTACTACTCATTTGAAGTTCAGACTAAGTGCTATTGCATTGTTTTCTTATCATGCATTTGTTGATTATGCAAATATATTTTATTGACTGGTCCTTTAAATGTATTTGTGGTATCAAACATCAACCTTTTATAGACAGTAACATCCTCTAATTGTAGTAAATATCATCACGATAGAAAGAATAATCCAGTAATACAATGGCTCCTCCCTTATCTGCTGGGCGGATAACAATTGTGTTATCATTTTAAAGGATGTTGATAACTTTCTATTCTATCCTGCATTTTTGTTTGTGGAAAGTCTTGTACCATTTCAATGTATGTTTTGGTACAAGCACTATAGTTAACTGGATCAAAAGTATTCATTTTATTAGACATATTAAATCCCTTAGTTTGTGGTTTCTCTATGTCCTGGAAGTATATTCTTTTACTTTTAGATTCTGTTGAAATCTGTACATGTCAATCATAAATTCAAGTTCCGTAATGTTCCGACTAGGTACAAAGGAAAGACCTTTGTTTAAAACACTCAATTCCATGTTAGAAAGAACAAGTGAACTTAAATTAATGACTATATTATTATTAGCTGTTACCTGCCCCTGCATGGGGGTCTGTGTTTTACTCTTCTTCCCCCTGATATATAGCCGCCTACTCCTCCTCCCCGTGATCAGGTGGTGACCCCTAAAAATTAAATAAAAATGTGTCTTCTATTGTTTCTAAATACATTGAAATCTTGTGTAGGACTGAAACCTAGACCATAGTTTTACACCTTGATTTCTGCTTCAGTCAGAACATATATTTATCACTAAATTTGTGTCCCCTTTGTATCCTATTGATAGCGGATTTTTATTTCTGTTTCTCGTATCTGTTGATGTTTTTATATGATCTCCTCCTTTTAACCTTTCCTGATCTGACTGAAAAACCTGTGACTCTTCAGCATTGTTATTTCTTTTGTGTCTAGAAAAATGCATTTATTTTATAGTTTTAGTGAATCTATTCTCTTTAGGTCTTGGTCCCATTTTCAAGGAAGTCTGTATCTGGCATTTGATTAGATGTAACAACTAGACCATCTTGTCTAATACGTCATATTTTAATGTACTCATTTTCTGTATCGATAACAGATAGTACAAAATAATCTTCTAATTTCAATAACTTTTCAAAAAATAAATAAATATAATATCAAAAGCTGATGTTTTGAGAAAATGAAACTATGATTCGCTGATGTTGATTTTTATGTTAAGTATGGTGGCTTTTCTACATGTTTGAGTGTTAATATAGCCTAAAGGTTGCTTAGTCTGCTAAAAAATAACATAAGATTGGTTTGAGTAACTCATAAAAAAGCACTGACATTGATCTTTAAATACAATAAGTGCAAAAAAATTGCTTTAGTAAAGGGAAATGCATTTGCTCAGCAGTGAATGGGTTAAGTAGAGGAATGCCTCAGAGGTGCTCAGAAGTAAGAGATATGGGGGCCTATCTATGAAGCTCCGAATGGAGCTTGATGCCCCGTGTTTCTGGCGAGACTGCAGGCTCGCCAGAAACAGCAGTTATGAAGCAGTGGTCACAAAGACCGCTGCTCCATAACCTGTCCGCCTGCTCTGATGAGGCGGACAGACATCGCCGGAATTCAACCCGATCGAGTACGATCGGGTTGATTGACAACCCCCTGCTGGCGGCCCATTGGCTGCGAGTCTGCAGGGGGCGGTGTTGCACCAGCAGCTCTTGTGAGCTGCTGGTGCAATGCTGAATACGGAGAGCGTATTGCTCTCCGTATTCAGCGAGGTCTGGCGGGCCTGATCCGTACTGTTGGATCAGGTCCGGCAGACTTTGTTAAATAGAGGCCATGCTGTGGGTAACAAGTGAGAACAAATGTTTGTGGGTTGCATGTAAGCATATATATTACATTAACATTTTTTATGAAAATACATATTTTCTCCTAGCATTTTAGATTTCCTGTAAATGCTTTTAAAGGAATATGAAATTCAAACTTAAACTTTCGTGATTCAGATAGAGCAAGCAATTTTAAGAAACTTTTCAATTTACTTCTTCTATCAAATGTACTTTGTTCTCTTTCTATCCATTGTTGAATAGCATATCTAAGTAGTATCACAAACTGCAATTCACTACTTGTTATTGGTGGCTACACACATATGCCTTTTGTTATTTGCCTGCCAAATGTGTTCAGCAACCTCCCAGTAGTATATTGATGTTCTGCAGCTGATTTTAACCATGTGTTTAACTATTTCTTAGATGTAAAACACATGGTTATATGCAGACAATAGTGCAGTATTAAAACAATATAACACATTAGAGCATTTTTACACTATAATGTTTCTTTAATAGCTGCTAAATGGGATTATCTGATGCAGCCTTACAAATGCTAAGGTAACTGAAGAGATATTTATACAAAGATTTGAAATGCAAGCACAAGACAGATAACTGCAGGATATTTTCACAGTGAATGGTGTGATCACAATGAAAAAAATATTTAATCAACATTGCATTCCAAGAAGCCTTGTATGGTATGTTTCCAATTTCCTTTTATACTTTTTTAGAGATTGTTAAGCAAAATATATCAAAGGTATAGAAGAAAAATACACAAATGTAGTCACTACGGACTGAATATTTCCTGTCTCTTTTAATTAAAACAACAGAACAATGGGTCAAGCTTGCATGGAAGCCCAGATAATGAGAACGTAACCCAGGCAGAGTTTATTTTAGGGTATGTGTTCTCATGACATAGAGACGTAGATTACATTGTTCCTTCAAATGGAGTCATCCCCTAGGCATGGAAAATGAAGCCAACAGCTACATGCCCACGTTAAGCATTTCTATTGTGTACTAAGTGCATTTCTTGCAAATTGATATTCCATAGAATAGAAGAGAACCTGTATCATATCAGCTTTTAATAAAAAAGAGGAAGAGGAGAGAGGGATTAATGTTGCACACTAACCTTAAAAAATGTATCATTTTATTATTAATTACTAAAATACCTAAAGAGCTACGCACTTTAAAAGTACCCCAAAAAAGAGATTTCACTATTTGTGCAAAATAATCTCTAATTACAATAGAAAGCTAAACAAAACAAATATGTCAAAAAGAGTAAGGCATAAAAGGTAGGATATCACTCCTAACATGTTGTCATATATAACAGCTTTATAAAGGCCTGTTTTCAGACTGAAACGCGTAGATATTTTTTACTATTTCCTTTACCCACCAGTATTACTTGCAGACAACAGGATACTTTAGGGCCAGTCAGGGGGGCTGCTAGAGAAAAGCTCTACAATAAAAAAAATAACTACGCATTTTGGGTTTAAAGCTGGTATATTATTTAGTAAATTCCAAATGCAGGAAAAATCAGCATTTTAAATTTACAAATCTTAAAGACTGTAAAAGAGCTCAACGTGCCATCAATATACACATTATCCACTGCTGAGATACTACAAATGCTGCCAAATCTAATGAACTTGGTTATTTATAGTATTTTTTTTATATTTGACAACAAGGTCTATTTTTATATTGATTAATGTCAGTACAATCAGTACATTGTGATCCTTACTAAAATTATCAAAATAGACCATTTATTTTTAAAAAAATATTACTTATTTAAACACAAGAAAATCAGACACTGTAAAAATACTCAGGATTAAACCTCAATAAACATTTTAATTAATTATTTGAAAAGAACCCTGTATCAAAATGTGTAACATGTCAATTCATTGCCTTTGTTTTCAAAATAAAATAGTATTATTAAATGACACAGGACTAGATTACAAGTGACGCCATATTGTTGGTAATGGGACACGATTACCAATATTGTGCCTACGCTAACTTGCGTGCGTATTACAAGGAAAAATGTACACCAACTACAACATACATACATTAAAATGATTGATATATACACTAAATGATGATATATACACTATCTGATAAAAAATATTTATATAAGTATTAATACTTTTTTATAAGAGGTAGATGTAATATGGAATATAGCAAAGTGTTTGAATGGAAAAGGCTATATTATATAATCTAAATACATTATATGTGTATATATATATGTGTACAGTATATACATATGTATTTATATATGTATATACGACTATGTATATACATGCATGTATATACATACACACACACATATATATATATATATATATATATATATATATATATATATATATATATATATATATATATATACACACAGTATATATACACACTTTGGAGCCCTTTCAATTCAAATATCTTAAAACAAGAAAATCATTTTTATTCCATTTAAATTTGTAATAGACACCTAGATTACAAATTTTGCGTTACGACTTTTAACGCTGAAAAAATGGCCATTACGCTGGAATGGCCAGGAACGCATATTACGAGTTGTGTCGGTATAGCTGTACTACAAGCATTTAAGCCTGTAACGCAACGTCTATTCCGCACTCCAAAAAATGATGTTGGAGTGTGGGATTTTCAAAGCTCCGGTATTACAGGTTGTGCAGTCCAGCTAAAATGCTTGCATTACAGCCTATACCGACACGATCCATACCTCCATCTGAGAGCAGTAGTTATGGATTTTGCAAAACAAAAATGTTTCACAAAACTCATAACTAAAATGTTACAAAGTACACTAATACCCATAAACTACCTATTAACCCCTAAACCTCCGGCCTCCCACATTGCTGCCACTAAATAAACCTAATAACCCCTAAATCTCCGCCCCCCCCCCCCACATCGCAAAACACTAAATTAAACTATTAACCCCTAAACCTTACACCCCCTAACTTTAAATTAAAATTACAATATAACAATATTTAAATAAATAAAAACTTACCTGTGAAATAAAAATAAACCTAACATTAAACTATAAATTATCCTAACCTTACTATTCTTATAAATTTTTAAAAACTACCAATTAAAAATACTATGTTATGTTAGGGTGTTAGGATTAAACGTAACTTTTTTTCCCCATAGACATCAATGGGGTTGTGTTATAGCGATCTCCATTCCGCACTTCAGGTGTTAGTTTTTTTTCTAACACATTCTCCCCATTGATGTCTATGGGGGAAAGCGCGCACGAGCACATACACTCAGCCCTTGGCTCTTGTGCGGTATGGTGCTTAACAAACCAGAACGCACAGCAGAAGGAGGCTTTTCAGTAACTCATAATAGCAGCACTATGGAGAGTGAAATAACGCAACTTTGTTGGCGTTATTTTTGCACCCTGTATAGCGCAAAACTCGTTATCTAGGCGAATGTGTTTTACTGTGTATTTACTGTAAAATATGAATAACTACCTTTGGGTTTAGCGCTGTAGACCTAACGCAGTGTCGGGTTAGTGTGTGAGAGATAAGGGCCTGTTGTAGTTAACAGCTCTTTTACAAAAAAATAAAAACAAAGCCTGTTAAAAAGACATTGCAACTGATTTTAACTAGTTTAAGTCATTTTAAAAAATGTTGAACTGTTTAAAGCCAGTGTAGAGTTTATTAAGAAAAAGAAAAAAACTCACAAAAACGATTTACAAACTCAGTTGTTTTCAAGTTGGATAAAGTTGGTTTAATTTTAATACTTCAACTACCTGAGAATAGGTCAACTCAAAACTTACTTGAAGGGGGTAAGTTTTACCAACTTCTGCTGATTTTTATCCAAACATTTTATTTAAAATTTTGGTTGAAGACCACGTTACATTTTACTTACACATTTGCTAAATCTGCTCCAAATAAAATAAAATTCTAATTACATTTTAGCTACAAATTAGGAAATTAGAGATAATTAATTAATTAATTATTACAGTTTATGTGTAAAGGAGCTAGATATGTGCAACGCTAAAAAATCGTTTTGTTTCGTTTTCATTAGTTAAATAAATAATTTTGTTTTGGCAAATTAGTTAAGTTTAAAAAAAAAATTAGTTATTTTAAGTTAAATCATTTTTTCGGATCCGTTCATTTTTTCGGATTCATTCTTTATTCATATGCATTATTCTATTCTGAATTTTGGAATAGAATAATGCATATGAATAAGCAATGGACCCCAAAAAACTAAAGGATCCGAAAAAATGATTTAACTAAAGATAACTAATAAGCCGGCGATTGCCAAAACAAAATTATCTAAAACTGCCGCGCAACCCACATCACCAATACTAAATAAAGCTATTAACCCCTAAACCCCCCCCCCCACATAATCGACACTAACTAAACCTATTAACCCCTAAACTGCTGCCCCCCCACATCGCCAACACTACCTAAAAATATTAACCCCTAAACCACAGTTCCCCGACAGCGCCGACACTAACTAAATCACTAAATAAAACTATTAACCCCTCTCCAAAAACACTGACACTAACTAAACCTATTAACCCCTAAACCGCAGTTCCCCGACATCGCCGACACTAACAGAAACACTAAATAAATGTATTAACCCCTAAACTGCCGTTCCCAAACATCATTAACACTAACTTAACCTATTGACCCCTAAACCGCCGTTCCCAAACATCGCCGACACTAACTAAAACACTAAATAAACCTATTAACCCCTAAACAGCCATTTCAAAACATCGCCAACACTAACTAAACCTATTAACCCCTAAACCACAGTTCCCCGACATCGCCGACACTAACAGAAACACTAAATAAATGTATTAACCCCTAAACTGCCGTTCCCAAACATCATTAACACTAACTAAACCTATTGACCCCTAAACCGCCGTTCCCAAACATCGCTGACACTAACTAAAACACTAAATAAACCTATTAACCCCTAAACAGTCATTCCAAAACGTTGCCAACACTAACTAAACCTATTAACCCCTAAACCACCGGCCCCCACATGGCAACAACCTAATATAAACTATATTAAAGGGATACTGAACCAAATTTTAAGCAACTTTGTAATTTACTCCTATTATCAATTTTTCTTCGTTCTCTTGCTATCTTTATTTAAAAAGGCATCTAAGCTATTTTTGTTTCAGTACTCTGGACAGCACTTTTTTATTGGTGGATGAATTTATCCACCAATCAGCAAGAACAACCCAAGTTGTTCACCAAAAAGGGGCCGGCATCTAAACTTACATTCTTCCATTTCAAATAAAGATACCAAGAGAATGAAGAAAATTTGATATTAGGAGTAAATTAGAAAGTTGTTTAAAATGTCATGCTCTATCTGAATCACGAAAGAAATAATTTGGGTTCAGTGTCCCTTTAACCCCTAAACCTAACACCCCCTAACTTTAACATAATTAAAATAGACCTAAATTAAAGTTACAATTATTAACTAACTACCTATTTAAAAATAAATACAAACTTAACTGTGAAATAAAAATAAAACCTAAGCTTACACTAATAAAACCTAACATTACTAAAAATAAAAAACCTAATATTACTAAAAATAAAAAGACCTAAGATTACTATAAAATTAAAACTACAATTACAAAAAATAATAAACAATAAAATTACAAAAAATAAAAAAAAACTACCATTACAAAAGATAACAAACAAAATTATCCAAAAAAATAAAAACCCTAATCTATAATAAACTACCAAGGGCCCTTAAAAGGGCCTTTTGTATGGCATTGCTCTAAAGTTAACAGCTCTTTTGCAAAAAAATAAAAACAAACACCTCCTAACATTACAAACCCCCACCCCCCAATCCCACAAAATAAAAATAAACCTACATAAATAAATCTACCCATTGTCCCAAAAAGGGCATTTGTATGGGCATTGTATGGGCATCTTTTTCGGCCCATTAAAATAAAAATAAAAAAATCTAAAAAAAAAACACCCCAAAAAAACAAAACAAAAAACCTAACACTAACCCCAAAATCAGTACTCACAGTTGCTGAAGTCCAGCGAACGATCTTCATCCCAGCGATGAAGCATCTTTATCCCAGCGGTGAAGCATCTTTATCCCAGCGATGAAGCATCTTTATCCCAGCGGTGAAGCATCTTCATCCAGGTGGCTCCATGTTCATCCATCGCAGGACCGGCATCTTCTTCATCCCTGCGGAGGCGGAGCGGTCGATGCACTTAGGCGGAGGTCAAGGCGGAGGTCCATCGGTCCAACGTGGAGGTCCTCTTCATGCAATCGTCCACCGCACACTGAGGATTCAATGCAATGATTTAAGCAGCTCTCATTCCTATTGGCTGATTCAAATCAGCCAATAGGAATGAGAGCTGCTTAAATCATATTGGCTGTTTAAATCAGCCAATAGGATTTAAGCAGCTCTCATTCCTATTGGCTGATTTACATTTTTCAGCCAATAGGAATGCAACTGTATTCCAATATAAAAGAGGTACCTTGAATTGAATCCTCCTTGTGTGACGATCGCATGAAGATTTTTTTAGTTAGGTTTTTTTATTTTGTGGGTTTGGGGGTTTGTTGTTGTTGTTTTAAGTGCTATTGGTAGTTTATTATATATTAGGGGGGTTTATTTTGGGGTGGGTCATTTTTTTTTTAAAAAAAGGGGTATCAGAATAGGAATCATTTTCATTTTTTTGGATAATTTTGTTTGTTATTTTTTGTAATGGTAGTTTTTTTACTTTTTGTAATTTTAGTGTGTATTATTTTTTATAATTGTAGTTTACATTTTTTAGTAAACTTACGGCTAGATTACGAGTTGTGCATTAGGGTAAAAAAGCGTTAAGAGGTCCTAACACTGCTTTTTCCCTACTGCTGCTATTACAAGTCTTGAAGGTTTAGGGTCACCGCACACTTCTTTGGCCTTACCGCAAAACGACTTACGTAAACTTTGTAAAGTCTTTTTTCTATGGGACTTCCATAGCGCCGGTATTACGAGTCTGTCCTGGGAGGCAAAAAAGTGAGCGGTACACCCTAACCTGTCAAGATCCGTAACGCATTCTAAAGTTAGTAGTTAAGAGTTTTATGGTACAACGCCGTAACATAAAACTCATAACTAAAGTGCTAAAAAGTACACTAACACCCATAAACTACCTATTAACCCCTAAACCGAGTCCCTCCCGCATTGCAAACACTATAATAACATTTTTAACCCCTAATATGCCACTCCGGACACCGCCCCCACCTACATTATATTTAGGAACTCCTGATCTGCTGCCCCCAACATCGCCGCCACCTACATTATATTTATTAACCTCTAATCTGCCGCCCCCAATGTTGCCGCCACCTACCTACACTTATTAACCCCTAATCTGCGGCCCCCAAAGTCGCCACCACTATAATAAACATATTAACCCCTAAACCACCGCACTCCTGCCTCGCAAACATTAGCTAAATATTATTAACCCCTAATTTGCCGTCCCTAACATCGACGCCACCTACCTACATTTATTAACCCCTAATCTGCCATCCCCAACGTCGCTGCCACTATATTAAAATTATTAACCCCTAAATCTAAGTCTAACCCTAACACCCTCTAACTTAAATATAATTTGAATAAATCTAAAGAAAATTACTATCATTAACTACATTATTCCTATTTAAAACTAAATACTTACCTATAAAATAAACCCTAAGCTAGCTGCAATATAACTAATAGTTACATTGTAGCTAGCTTAGGGTTTATTTTTATTTTACAGGCAAGTTTGTATTTATTTTAACTAGGTAGAATAGTTATTAAATAGTTATTAACTATTTAATAACTACCTGGTTAAAATAAAGACAAATTTACCTGTAAAATAAAACCTAACCTAAGTTACACTAACACCTAACACTACACTATAATTAAATTAATTAACTAAATTAACAACAATTAAATCAATTAAATTAGCTAAAGTACAAAAAAACAAACACTAAATTACAGAAAATAATAAACAAATTACAAGATATTTAAACTAATTACACCTAATCTAATAGCCCTATCAAAATAAAAAAAGCCCCCCCAAAATAAAAAAAAACCCTAGCCTAAACTAAACTACCAATAGCCCTTAAAAGGGCCTTTTGCGGGGTATAATGTAGGTGGCGGCGGTGCCCGGAGCGGCAGATTAGGGGTTAATAATAATGTAGGTATCGGGGGCGGCAGATTAGGGGTTAATAAGTGTAAGATTAGGGGTGTTTAGACTCGGGGTTCATGTTAGGGTGTTAGATGTAAACATAAATTTTATTTCCCCATAGGAATTAATGGGGCTGCGTTAAGGAGCTTTTCGCTGCTTTTTTGCAGGTGTTAGACTTTTTCTCAGCTGGCTCTCCCCATTGATTCCTATGGGGAAATCGTGCACAAGCACGTACGACCAGCTCACCGCTGACTTAAGCAGCACTGGTATTGGAGTGCGGTAATAAGCAAAATTTTGCTCAACGCTCATTTCCTGTCTTTTAACGATGGGTTTGTAAAAACCCGTAATACCAGCGCTGCAGGTAAGTGAGCGGTGAGAGAAAACTGCTCATTAGCACTGCATAGCCTCTAACGCAAAATTAGTAATCTAGCCGTTAGTTTTTTTTATTTTTAGTAATGTTAGGTTTTTTATTTTTAGTAATGTTAGGTTTTTTATTAGTGTAAGCTTAGGTTTTATTTTTATTTCACAGGAAAGTTTGTATTTATTTTTAAATAGGTAGTTAGTTAATAATTGTTACTGTAATTTAGGTCTATTTTAATTATGTTAAAGTTAGGGGGTGTTAGGTTTAGGGGTTAATAGTTTAATTTAGGTTGTTGCGATGTGGGGGGCGGCGGTTTAGGGGTTAATAGGTTAAGTTAATGTTGGTGATGTTTGGGAACGGCGGTTTAGGGGTTAATAGGTTTAGTTAGTGTCGGTGATGTTTGGGAATGGTGGTTTAGGGGTTAATAGGTTTATTTTGTGTTTCAGTTAGTGTCGGCGATGTCGGGGAACTGCGGTTTAGTGGTTAATAGGTTTAGTTAGTGTTGGTGATGTTTGGGAATGGCGGTTTAGGGGTTAATAGGTTTAGTTAGTGTCAGCGATTTTGGGTGAACGCGGTTTAGGGGTTAATAGGTTTAGTTAGTGTCAGCGATGTCGGGGAACAACGGTTTAGGGGTTAATAGCTTTATTTAGAGATTTACTTGCTTCGGCGATGTCAGGGAACAGCGGTTTAGGGGTTAATAGCTTTATTTAGTGATTTAGTTAGTGTCGGCGATGTCGGGCAACTGCGGTTTAAATTAGAACAATGAAAAATTCTGAATATGAATAATGGATCTGAAAATTCGGAAACTGATTTATTCATTTTCAGAATTTTTCAGGATTTTAGTTATGGTGCCCATTCGGAAATTCGAATGCATTTGAATCACCGAATCGGCCAAAATTCGGCCGAAACTAAACGCACATGTCTAAAAGGAGCACTGATTTCCCTATAACTAATTTGTATAACTGTAAGCACTATTCCAATTTACTAAATATGGTACAAATGCTTAATTAACTAATGAGAAATGCAGAAACCTTTTTATGGCAGTTGTATTTACTATCTATCAGATACACAATATTTCAATTTACATAGAAGTTTAAACATTGCTTATTGCTTTGATTTTTTTTTTCTTTTAATGAAAAATATTTGATATATTGAATAATAATTGTGTACAAATAAATCATGGGTAAATTTGAATGTTTAAATGGAAGTAGCATTAAAAGAAATAAATAGACTGTGATTTCCTTTTTTTTGTCTTAACAGGGGTTTTCCAAAAGATAAGAAGATTATCATAGAAAATATATTCAGCAGAAATATATATTAAAAAGACATGAAACCCAATATTTTTCTCTCACGATTCAGATAGAGAATACAATTTTTAAAAAGTTTCCAATTTACTTCTTGCATCGCTCTCATGTTATACTTTGTTGAAGAGATAACTAGATAGGTAGCGTTCACATGCATGAAGCCCTACATGACAGGAAATAGTGCTACCATCTAGTGCCCTTGCTAATGTATAACATTGTTATAAAACTGCTGCCATCTAGGGCCCTTGCTAATGTATAACATTGTTATAAAACTGCTGCATCTAGTGCTCTTGCTAATGTATAACATTGTTATAAAACTGCTGCCATCTAGTGCTCTTGCTAATGTATAACATTGTTATAAAACTGCTGCCATCTAGTGCTCTTGCTAATGTATAACATTATTATAAAACTGCTGCCATCTAGTGCTCTTGCTAATGTATAACATTGTTATAAAACTGATGCCATCTAGTGCTCCTGCTAATGTATAACATTATTATAAAACTGCTGCCATATAGTGCTCTTGCTAATGTATAACATTGTTATAAAACTGATGCCATCTAGTGCTCCTGCTAATGTATAACATTGTTATAAAACTGATGCCATCTAGTGCTCCTGCTAATGTATAACATTGTTATAAAACTGCTGCCATCTAGTGATCTTGCTAATGTATAACATTATTATAAAACTGCTGCCATCTAGTGCTACTGCTAATGTATAACATTGTTATAAAACTGCTGCAATCTAGTGCTCTTGCTAATGTATAATATTGTTATAAAACTGCTGCCATCTAGTGCTCTTGCTAATGTATAACATTATTATAAAAACTGCTACGATCTAGTGCTCTAGCTAATATATAACATTGTTATAAAACTGCTGCCATCTAGTGCTCTTGCTAATGTATAACATTATTATAAAAACTGCTACGATCTAGTGCTCTAGCTAATATATAACATTGTTATAAAACTGCTACGATCTAGTGCTCTAGCTAATATATAACATTGTTATAAAACTGCTGCCATCTAGTGCTCTTGCTAATGTATAACATTATTATAAAAACTGCTGCCATCTAGTGCTCTTGCTAATGTATAACATTGTTATAAAACTGCTGCCCTCTAGTGCTCTTGCTAATGTATAACATTATTATAAAAACTGCTGCCATCTAGTGCTCTAGCTAATGTATAACATTGTTATAAAACTGCTGCCATCTAGTGCTCTTGCTAATGTATAACACTATTATAAAACTGCTGCAATCTAGTGTGCTTGCTAATGTATAACATTATTATAAAACTGCTGCCATCTAATGATCTTGCTAATGTATAACAGTATTATAAAACTGCTGCCATCTAGTGCTCTTGCTAATGTATAACATTATTATACAACTGCTGCCATCTAGTGCTCTTGCTAATGTATAACATTATTATAAAACTGCTGCCATCTAGTGCTCCTGCTAATGTATAACATTATTATAAAACTGCTGCCATCTAGTGCTCTTGCTAATGTATAACATTGTTATAAAACTGCTGCCATCTAGTGCTCTTGCTAATGTATAACATTATTATAAAAACTGCTGCCATCTAGTGCTCTTGCTAATGTATAACATTGTTATAAAACTGCTGCCATCTAGTGCTCTTGCTAATGTATAATATTGTTACAAAACTGCTGCCATCTAGTGCTCTTGCTAATGTATAACATTATTATAAAACTGCTGCCATCTAGTGCTCTTGCTAATGTATAACATTATTATAAAACTGCTGCCATCTAGTGCTCTTGATAATGTATAAAATTATTATAAAACTGCTGCCATCTAGTGCTCTTGCTAATGTATAAGATTATTATAAAACTGCTGCCATCTAGTGCCCTTGCTAATGCATAACATTGTTATAAAACTGCTGCCATCTAGTGCTCTTGCTAATGTATAACATTGTTCCAAAACTGCTGTTGTATAGTGCTGCAAACACGTGCACACTACCTTCCTGCTTTTGAACAAAGGATAACAAGAAAACAAAGAAATATTTGATAATAGAAGTAAATTGGAAAGTTGTTTAAAATTGTATGTTCTATCTCAATCATGAAAGAAAAAATTGAGGTTTTTCATTTCATTCTGTTTCATTTTAATCAATTCTAATATTTCTATTATTATGATCAGTTATTTGCAGAGCGCCAACGGATTCTGCAGCGCTAATCCGTAACATTTCCGCTGTTTTGTTTGTGATACTTTAGGAGGCAGCAGACAAAACTATTTTGGATATGAAGATTTGTTTTCTCTAAATTTATGATGATTTTTTTATTATTATTTAAAGAGCTGGAATAATATGTGAAGAATGTGTTTATTTAATATAATGTGTCATTTTATGCAGATATTTCTTATTCTCTTTCTTTTTGTTTTGCTTGTTCTCTGATTTAGTCTTCAACAAGCCAACATTGAATTTAAAAGTCATGTCATGTACCCTAATATTTATGACTGCAGTTGGCCTGATTCTTTGGAAACAAGCAGTGTTCCAGCTGTAGAACAACGAAACACAATCCTGAAAAATCATGCAAGTGTTGTCAGGAGTTTCAAAGTTGCGTTAAAATTTAATTAAGTGCCAAAGGCTTGTTGTCTTTATCTACATCCAAAATTTTAATAAATGATGTTGACTCAATTTCAATGTTTTGGATAGCGCTTTTTTGAGGATGAAAGACTGAGCCCGAACACTGGGCTTTAAACTGGCGTTAGTCTTACAAAACAGCAAACAGAGGAAATGAAAGAATGAACTTCAGAAAGGTTAGAGCACTCAACCAGCTGGTAAAGTCAAACCTGGGTAACTACTTTATAAAGTCCTTTTGCAGACAGAAAACAAGACACGTTATATTGTTATACACGTATGCGCCACATAACGTCTGTCCGGTCAATGTCCGACCGCGTATGGTCCCATAAGTTTATAATAGAGTTCAGAAATCCCAATCAAAGAATGGGACGTAGTGGACGTAATCGGGTGTTGCAAAAGCTATTTTGATGCCAGGCGTATAATGGTACAGTACATATATATAACCTATAATACGGTACATATGTCTTTATATAACAGTGTATACTTTGAATAGTAAGGGGCAGCATCAAACCTTATGACTCACGTGTCTCTTAAGCCTTGTAGCATTTTCTCTTTGTAATTTGTTATTAAAACTACATTATCGTGACGTGCATCATGGCCATCAGATGCAGCAAAACCAGTGTTTAGTCAATACAGGTACACTACATTATCCCATATGATGGGATAACTAACAAACTAAGATAGATAGATAGATAGATAGATAGATAGATAGATAGATAGATAGATGATAGATAGATAGATAGATAGATAGATAGATAGATAGATAGAGATCATTATAGACAGATATATAGATAGATGATAGATAGATAGATAGATAGATAGATAGATGATAGATAGATAGATAGATAGATAGATAGATAGATAGATAGAGATTAATATAAACAGATAGAGATCAGTATAGATAGATAGATAGATAGATAGATAGATAGATAGATAGATAGATAGATAGAAATCAATATAGATAGATATATAGATAGATGATAGATAGATAGATAGATAGATGATATATAGATAGATAGATAGATAGATAGATAGATAGATAGATAGATAGATAGATAGATAGATAGATAGAGATTAATATAGATAGATGATAGATAGATAGATAGATTTATAGATGATAGATAGATATAGATAGATAGATAGAAATCAATATAGATAGATATATAGATAGATGATAGATAGATAGATAGATAGATGATAGATAGATAGATAGATAGATAGATAGATAGATGATAGATAGATAGATAGATAGATGATAGATAGATAGATAGATAGATAGATGATAGATAGATAGATAGATAGATAGATAGATAGATAGAGATCATTATAGACAGATATATAGATAGATGATAGATAGATAGATAGATAGATGATAGATAGATAGATAGATAGATAGAGATTAATATAAACAGATAGAGATCAGTATAGATAGATAGATAGATAGATAGATGATAGATAGATAGATAGATAGATAGATAGAAATCAATATAGATAGATATATAGATAGATGATAGATAGATAGATAGATAGATAGATAGATGATATATAGATAGATAGATAGATAGATAGATAGATAGATAGATAGATAGATAGATAGATAGATAGAGATTAATATAGATAGATGATAGATAGATAGATAGATTTATAGATGATAGATAGATATAGATAGATAGATAGAAATCAATATAGATAGATATATAGATAGATGATAGATAGATAGATAGATAGATAGATAGGTAGATGATAGATATATAGATAGATGATAGATAGATAGATAGATAGATAGATAGATAGATAGATGATAGATAGATAGATAGATAGATAGATAGATAGATAGATAGATAGATGATAGATAGATAGATAGATAGATAGATAGATGATAGATAGATAGATAGATAGATAGATAGATGATAGATAGATAGATAGATAGATAGAGATCATTATAGACAGATATATAGATAGATGATAGATAGATAGATAGATAGATAGATAGATAGATAGATGATAGATAGATAGATAGATAGATAGAGATTAATATAAACAGATAGAGATCAGTATAGATAGATAGATAGATAGATGATAGATAGATAGATAGATAGATAGAAATCAATATAGATAGATATATAGATAGATGATAGATAGATAGATAGATAGATAGATGATATATAGATAGATAGATAGATAGATAGATAGAGATTAATATAGATAGATGATAGATAGATAGATAGATTTATAGATGATAGATAGATATAGATAGATAGATAGAAATCAATATAGATAGATATATAGATAGATGATAGATAGATAGATAGATAGATAGATAGATAGATAGATAGATAGATAGATAGGTAGATGATAGATATATAGATAGATGATAGATAGATAGATAGATAGATGATAGATAGATAGATAGATAGATAGATAGATGATAGATAGATAGATAGATAGATAGATAGATGATAGATAGATAGATAGATAGATAGATAGATAATAGATAGATGATTGATAGATAGATAGATAGATAGATAGATAGATAGATAGATAGATAGATAGATAGATAGATAGATAGATGATAGATAGATAGATAGATAGATAGATAGATGATAGATAGATAGATAGATAGATAGATAGATAGATAGATAGAGATTAATATAGATAGATAGATAGATAGATAGATAGATAGATGATAGATAGATAGATAGATAGATAGATAGAGATTAATATAGATAGATGATAGATAGATAGATAGATAGATAGACACACACACATGTACATATTCAGTTCATATGTGGAATGTGTGTTTCTCACTTCCCATGAGAAGTAAGTGGACCACTCTACATAAAACACTAATTCTGCACTGGCTTTTCTCCCTACAACAATGCCAAATGCTAAGATTGATTTGCTTTACAACCCCAAGAGATTAATCTCCCAGAAGGTCGCACTGAGGTTAGCTATAAAATTCTCTGCCAAACATAAAGTTATTTGAACACATTTTTGCAGCACATTTTAGGAGGAATTGACTATGGACTGTTAAGGCAAAAAGTGCAGATTTTTTAGCTGGCAGTAAAACTTTATCATCAGTTGTATAAAGTTTAAAAAATAAAAGAAGCGAAAAATTAATTTGCTGCGCTTTAAATTTGTACAATTTTAGGACCTTTGTTGAAGATTACAGCTCTATCGAAGAAACACTCATCAGCTGCTATTTAAAGGGTTGTTTGGAATTTAGAATTTCTTGTTTCATTAGATATACATAAATGGATCTTGATGATAATAAATGTTAATTCAAAACTTTATTTTCTTTTAATGCTTTATTTAATTAGCCCATGTTTTTCTGAGCGTATAATGTCCCTTTAAAGGGACATGAAACACAATATTTTTCTTTCATAATTCAGACAGAGCATGCCATTTTAGACAACTGCACTATTTACTTCAATTATCTAATTTGCTTCATTCTCTATGTATCCTTTCTTGAAAAGCATACCTAGGTAGGCTCAGAAGCGCAATGCACTACTGTGAGCTAGCAGCTGATCGGTGGATGCACATATACACCTGTTTCATTGGCTCACCTGATGTGCTCTGCTCGCTTCCAGTAGTGCATTAAAGCTCTTTTAACAAAGGCTACCAAGAGAATGAAGCAAATTTGATAATAGTAGTAAACTGGAGAGTTGTTTAAAATTGGATGCTCGTCTATATGATTTGTGAAAGAAAAGTTTGGAGTTTAATGTCCCTTTAAAGAGACATTGTAATCTTTGTTTAAGCTGAAAGGCAGAGCCCAACCCACCCAACACAGGTGCAAAGTAAACCCTTGCTGATACTTTAGGTTAGTGTATCAGAATCAGAGGATATACACACACACACATATATATATATACACACATTTATGAACATATCCACATATATAAACACATACATACACAGGCACACATATATAAATACACCCACATATACACACACACACCTACATATGCAGGCACACATACATATACACACGTATATAAACACATTCACATATACACACACATACTCACAAATAGACATACAAATACAAACCCCCCACACACATATACATATAGGCATATACATGCATAGTCACACACATATAAGCACAAAAATACAAACACACACACATATTCACATATACATGCACAGACATCCATACACATACACAGTCACACACATATAGGCACTCATGGACATGCACAAACATCCATACACAGTTACACACATATAGGCACTCACATACATGCACATATATCCATACACATACACAGTCACACACATATAGGCACTCACATGCATGCACAGACATCCATACACATACACAGTCACACACATATAGGAACTCATGGACATGCACAGACATCCATACACATACACAGTCACACACATATAGGCACTCACATACATGCACAGACATCCATACACATACACAGTCACACCCATATAGGCACTCACATACATGCACAGACATCCATACACATACACAGTCACACACATATAGGCACTCACATACATGCACAAACATCCATACACATACACAGTTACACACATATAGGCACTCACATACATGCACAGACATCCATACACATACACAGTCACACACATATAGGCACTCACATACATGCACAAACATCCATACACATACACAGTCACACACATATAGGCACTCACATACATGCACAGACATCCATACACATACACAGTCACACACATATAGGCACTTACGGACATGCACAGACATCCATACACATACACAGTCACACACATATAGGCACTCACATACATGCACAGACATCCATACACATACACAGTTACACACATATAGGCACTCACGGACATGCACAGACATCCATACACATACACAGTCACACACATATAGGCACTCACATACATGCACAAACATCCATACACATACACAGTCACACACATATAGGCACTCACGGACATGCACAGACATCCATACACATACACAGTCACACACATATAGGCACTCACATACATGCACAAACATCCATACACATACACAGTCACACACATATAGGCACTTACGGACATGCACAGACATCCATACACATACACAGTCACACACATATAGGCACTCACATACATGCACAGACATCCATACACATACACAGTTACACACATATAGGCACTCACGGACATGCACAGACATCCATACACATACACAGTCACACACATATAGGCACTCACATACATGCACAGACATCCATACACATACACAGTTACACACATATAGGCACTCACGGACATGCACAGACATCCATACACATACACAGTCACACACATATAGGCACTCACATACATGCACAAACATCCATACACATACACAGTCACACACATATAGGCACTCACATACATGCACAGACATCCATACACATACATAGTCACACGCACACAAATAAAGACAGATACATACATTCACACACATACAGACACTCATATACATGCACAGACATCCATACACATACACAGTCACACACACACATAGGCACACAAATACAGACAGATACATACATTCACACACATACAGGCACTCATATACATGCACAGACATCCATATACATATACAGTCACACACACATACAGGCACTCATATACATGCACTTACATAATGGCCCTGGGGATAGGTCCTTGCTGTTTTACAGTTTATACAGCAATGTCGGCAGGAATGTAGTTAGAAAAAAGTCTCTGCAACAGCAGCTCAGTACTATGAAACATGGTTTACTACTCCCATGTGGCATATTAACAAATAGTAACTGTGAATTCTACCTCCATCTCTCTTTATCAGTCTGTTTCAACATTACAGGAACCCACCCACTCCGTGCCTCCGCATATACTGTGCGTTCCCAATTACTCTAATTACTTTCCATTGTACTTATATTATCTCATTTGCTTCCTTCTCTTGGTATCCTTTGCTGAAAAGCATATATAGGTAGGCTCACAAGCAGCAGTGCATTAATGGGAACTAGCTGCTGATTGGCACAGCACATATATGCTTAGCTAGCTAGCTCCCAGCAGTGCATTGTTGCTTCTTCAACAAAGGATACCAAAAGAATAAAGCAAATGTGATAAGAGAAGTAAATTTGAAAAAAAATTAAATTTGTGAGCACTTGTGAAATCATGAAAAAAACATTTTGGGTTGTATGTCCCTGTAAATTATTTTAAAGCATTTCTTTTGAAATGTAGTGTTTAATTACTGATATATGCTATAAATGTAATGTCATATTAAAGGGACAGTATACACCGATGATTTTCAAATAACTGCATGTAATATACACTACTATAAAAGATAATATGCACAGATACTGATATAAAAATCTATTTTAAAACCTTTTAAAAACTTACTTAGAAGCTCACAGTTTAGCACTGTTGATGAGGTTAGACTGGGACACCCATTGAAAGGGCCTGGAAAAGCAAGACAGGAAGACACTCCCCCCTCCCCTGCATATGAAAACATCCATTACACAACCAGGAGTGTGCAGATATCAGTATACATCTGACGCTGCAGGGCTTGGTTAGGAGTCTGAAAATCAGCACAATGTTATTAAAAATAAGCAAAACTATACATTGTTATAAAAACGCTCCCAGATGGGCTGTATAAATGGGGCATCTACAATACATTTATGCAAAGAAAAATCTAGTTTACAATGTCCCTTTAATCATGTTTACATTCAAGGGAGGACTAATATTAGTGTGACCAGCAAAATGAAAAAAACAATTAATGCTTCCTCTTTTTTCTATAATGCCTCTATAAATGTACAAGAAACTGATTGAATTCTAACATTTATGTTCCATTTCAGTTCTATTCATGTCTCAGGTTTTTTATTAGAGCTAATATATAAACAACACTCTATTATCCAATCACTGTTTTATTAATATTCCAATTAGTTTTTAATTTAATTATTATTATTATTTGCAACAACTCTCCATAACAAATTTAGTGCAATGTCTAATGCTAATGCTGTTGTCTAATAAAGCCGTGCATTGTACATTACTAGACAAGGTCGACCCTGGTGTGTTTTATGAGAGCACCTAGAGGATGCGAGATATAGTTAAATGAATGATTGCAGAATTGTACTGACTTAGCGCTGCCAGTTCAATACCAGTTGTCCTGCATATTTCTGATACTGTCATTTTTTTCAAATATTTATTTTAAATGTAAGTATTGTAAAAGGTGATTTTATTTGATTACTCCAACTGGCCCAATATAACTATATAGATATTAGTAAGGTTGCCTAATTCTAAAATGTTATGTGTAACATATATATTTATATACATACAGAAAGAGCAAAAGAGAAGCGCTCTCTCAGGAGCAAACACCAGCTCAGTTTGTTCTATGGCGATTTACCACCTTTACCATATATATATACCATATATATATATATATATATATATATATATATATACACCATATATATATATATATATATATATATATACACACACACAGTTTATACATATATATCTATCTATATATACACAGTTCATACATATATATATATCTATATATACACAGTTTATACACACATATATATATATATATATATATACACACACACACACAAATTATGTTAATTTAGTAAAAAAAAATTGTTTGGGGAATGCAGTGTGTGTGTGTGTGCATGCATGTGTATTTGCATGTGTGTGTATGCATGTATGTGTGCGTGTGTGTGTGTATGCGTGTGTGTATGCATGTGTGTGTGTGCGTGTGTATGCATGTGTGTATGCGTGTGTGTGTGTGCGTGTGTATGCATGTCTGTGTGTGTGTGTGTGTGTGTGTGTGTATGCATGTGTGTGTGTATGCGTGTGTGTGAGTGAGTGTATGCGTGCGTATGTGTGTGTGTATGTGTGTATGCATGTGTGTTTGTGTATATATATATATATTTATTTTCAATGAAACATTAAATTCCTTTTGCTCCTGGGTGAAGAGGTGAAGTTTGGTTTCGCTTCTCCGTGCATTATTATTATTATCGGTTATTTGTAGAGCGCCAACAGATTCTGCAGTGCTAATGCATGCAGCATAATTGCCATCAAGAAGTATCTAGTTATACATAAAGTCTTGAAAAAAATATCTTTCGAATTATCACAGAATTATGATTTGTAAAGAATAGAGAACAAACGGCTGTCTGTGGATGGTTAGTGACATAGTGACCTTATTCTTCCCATGTCATCTGAATGTGGTGGCATTTTCATCCCTCTTTTGTACAGGATTGTGCACCTGGAAGCCTTAGCACAGAGCCTGGCTAGAAGCCAAAAGATGGCAGCAGACGAGCTGCTCGGCGATAATAAGGACCTTCCTATGACTGGGACGTTTGCTCCTAAAATAGCTTCATCGATATTGTGATAATGACGTGTGACATTGTTCCATTTACCAGAGCTGAATGTCGCCGCTCTGCAGTAGTGCTCATTAGCTTCTGAGTACGGTTTTCTATATAAGCAGCACGCAGGTGTAAACATTGTTGTTTTCATTTTAAGGCTATTAGATAACGACGCATTTTACATTTCAAATTGCCGGATTACCCTTTAACATTTGTATGTGTAATCTTTATTATTATTAACACCAATGAAGATCATTTGCCTAACAAATGAGGTATGGTCTGGAGATAACGAGCTTTACAATAATTATAATTAGTCACTCCTTAATGGCTGTAATGCTCTTACATTATTACAGTGTTGACATACAATGGTGGGAAAAAATAGCCTTGAATTGAAAGTGCATCATTTAAAGGGACCTTAGAGACTGTGAGATTGTTGCTCTATTAACCCATTTGTAACTGCCCCTATCTGGTCTATATATAAGGTAACACAGGGAAACTAGTGGGTAACACTGGTCTATATATAAGGTAACACAGGGAAACTTAGTACCAATTACTTTATGAAGACTAAAACTTTACAATTATGTTAACATTTAAACAACTAATGTAGGACGACTCATAAACAATTGTTTGATCATCATAATGGGACATAAAACACATTTTTTTCCTTTTGTGACTCAGATGTAATTTTAATAAACTTTCTAATTTATTTCCATTATCTAATTTGCTTCATTCTCCTAATATCCTTTGTTGAAACACATACCTAGGTAGGCTAAAGAGTACCAATACACTACTGGGAAGGCCTTGGCTCACTTGATGTGTTCAGCTAGCTCTCAGTAGTTCATTTCTGCTCCTTCAACAAATGATACAAAGAGAATCGAGAACATTTGATCATAGAAGTAAACTGAAAAAGCATTTACATATTGTCTGTCCCATCTGAGTCCTGCTGCTGACACAATCGGAATGAGCAATATTACTTGTTTATATTATCATTTTGTGTCCCTATACTTAAAGTGCGCCAGTCCTGTTCTTCTGATCACAATCTAAATACTCAATATATTTACATGGTCCCTTTTCACAAATAATTCCACAGCTAAAAGGATATGAAATCCCCCCCCCCCGGATAAAGCTTTTCCACTTATTACTCAGTACCCTAAAGTCTTTGACTGTAACATTGGTATTGCAAATAGGCAAAACATACTGAAATGAAACCCCACCTTATTGGATGATATTAGAAAACAAATTCACCATATACAACGCTGCTTCTCCAATCAAATGATGTTAAAAAAATTAATAAAAAGCTCTTTTATACTAAAATTAGCCAAATCAATAACCTACAAATGCACATGGTCACTATACTGATAACGCCCGTGTTCAAATGCCTTAAATGACCAGGAACTACAGAAGATTTATATAATTAACAAATGCACAATAACAAGACAATGCAATAGCATAGTCTGAACTTCATATGAGTAGGAGATTGTTTTCTAACAAAAGTCTATTTCAACTACTCCTGTATCATGTGACAGCGATCAGCCAATCCCAAATGCATATACGTATAGTCTGTGAATTCTTGCACATGCTTAGTAGGAGCTGGTGACACAAAAAGTGTAAATATAAAAAGACTGTGAACATTTTGTTAATGGAGGTAAATTGGGAAGTTTTTTAAAAAAAATTGCTGCTCTATCTGAATCATGAAAATTTAATTTTGATTTGAGTGTCCCTTCAAAACAACATACACACATATGTCTATGGTTGGAACACAACAGGTTAATTGTACAATGTCACCTATTAGCACCGCTGCACATTATTTAAAGGGATCAAAGTAGATACAGTTACTTCAACCTGTGCTGTAGTCGCTGAACAAAATCATCACATTATTTGTCATTTACTCATTTTATTTTTCAATTACAAAATCATAAGAATAATGACACAGATAACTATTTTGTGTTGTTTTCAGGAGGTATCAATATCGAGCTTTAGGATTATTAATGTCAGAAGCATTTTGGATTTTTTGATCACTGGAAAAACACACTAAAAATATGTCTGAAGTTTAGAAATCATTATCTACTAAAAACAAGCACACTTTATTGTCAATCCAATCATTTTAAAGAAATACATCTGCTTAATTTTCTAAGGCTAATCTTTCCTTTAACTAGCATTTATTTAAGATTGAATGTGTTGTTATAATAGCACCATTCTTATTTCTCAAGTATCAACATCTGAATATTTTGAGCAAGATTACATTCCTGTTGTATAATTACCAATTGGTATTAACAACAAAATTCTTTATTAGAATGTAGCAGATTGTTGTTGTCACTACCAGCAGTTAATAAGTGGAATGTGATCTTACTAGGGACATAACTTCAATGGTCTCAGAGGTCTCAGGTTTCGAGATGAGGCCTGCACTTATAGGCAGCCCAACTGGCACTTCATTCAGTATTGGTTTTACTAAAGGGGGATCTAGTGGGTCCTGGGCTTCACTTCAATTATGTCTGGCCCCTCTGTGATCCCCCTCTAAACAGATTCACAGTGTAAGGAAGTGCATGGATTTGTCTTGCACAACCGCAGATCTTATGGTGTGGACCAACCAAGATAAAGGGATGACTCACAGTCTCTGAGAAGCAGCTACTCTTGCTCCAGCTCAGCTTCTGCTAAATGCAAACAGTCAAAAAGGGCCCAATCACAGCCTATGCCCTAGGGCCCAGTGTGGTTTAGTTACTGCCCTGTGGTTTAGTGCCTTGTATATGTTTACCTGTGAAATTTCCCCATGCTAATATTTTTTTCCAGATATAGCAGTATTATTCGAATCATGTTTTAAAGTCTGAGGTTCTGAGACAAGTGACAAATTTCCAGCTAAACTGATAATACTCACTTTTTAAGGCCCTCCTACTCAGGGTATTAGCTTTAGTAAAGTCAGTAGTGGCATTACACTCAGTTATTGTCTCTTAAAGGGACAGTCTAGTCCAAAATAAACTTTCATGATTTGAATAAGGCAAGTAATTTTAAACAACTTCCCAAATTACTTTTATCAACAATTTTGCTTTGTTCTCTTGGTATTCTTAGTTAAAAGCTAAACCTAGTAGGCTCATATGCAAATTTCTTAGACCTTGAAGGCCGCCTCTAAGCTGAATGCATGTTGACAGTTCTTCACCACTAGAGGGTGTTAGTTCATGTGAGTCATGTAGATAACACTGTGCTCATGCACATGGAGTTACCTAGGAGTAAGCACTGATTGGCTAAAATGCAAGTCTGTCAAAAGAACTGAAATAAGGGGGCAGTTTGCAGAGGCTTAGATACAAGGTAATCACAGAGGTAAAAAGTATATTAATATAACGGTGTTGGTTATGCAAAACTAGGGAATGGGTAATAAAGGGATTATCTGTCGGGGGAGGAGCTAACTCTTGAAGCGGCAGGATGCGTCTTGATGAAGCTCCTGAACGAAATAGACAAATTTGAACTATTCGAGATTAGTGAAAACAAATTTGATGTAACAAATGCTTTATTGATAGAAGCCGAAACACAACATACACTTTGATTGAAGTTTGGAAGTGGAAATTTGACGGTTATCCTGACCTATGTTCTTCAAGAACGCTACATGTAATCCTGGGCCTTGCTTATTTTTTGTGAATCTTGTGGCGGCGGCTGCTGCATAAACAACACAGACTACCAGCTGCATTTAGCCCACTCACTTCTTGTTCACTGTGAGGACATAACATGGAGGTCAGCATGCATGCTCTGACTGGATTAAGTGACCTGCTGGACGCCTTTCAAGCCGTAATGGAAGATACGATCAAGATGGCATTTCAATGGATTAGGATATATAGGAGCGCCAATGGCTTAGATATACCACAGGGAATGAAAAGTCAAAAATGGTCTCCAATAATTTCTATCAACCAAATATTTAATATATAAAACCAATGTAATTCTGATCTCCAGAATCATAAAAACACAAAATACATATAGCAAAGCTTAAAATACAATACAATAAATGATTTGAAATACAACAGATAACAGATCCGGTTGGTTAAACTGGATGACCAATATCTAATGTTCCAGTTTTCATGAGTCCTCTTAAAAACCTTCTAGTAGGTACATGGTATTGTTAAATATACGTACAAATAAATCTAGTATTCAATGAATAATATAATATTAGCTCAAATGTTCTTAACGAGGTGATAGGATCACTAATATAGTGATACGAGACCCACTAATAGGTCAACAGTGCATACAAATATTGCAACATTTAAATCATATGATGAACACCGTGAAAAATCAAAAATAAGAAATAAGATACAAAGTGTTGGATTCCTTAAACTGTCAAATAAACCATATTGTGGATTTGTAGAATATGACACACAATAAAAATAAGTAGTGAATGTGGTCTTAAAAATCAATAAATCAAAAAATAAGATAAAGTGATGGGAAAAATGCAGAAAAAATAATATATATAATAACAAAATTAAATGTAAGATCCTACCAATGGAATTTAAACTAAACTGGTACCAGCTAATACCTCAATTCTCCTGATTCAATCTGGGTGATGGACTCGATGGTCCGATAATACGTTATTATCTTAAAAACAGTAAACAAATAACACAAGCTATACCACAAGCTGTATACTTATGACAAGCTATAAAAATATATAAACGACATAAAAACAGAGAGTGTGTATAGTTTGGCCAAAACTAGTCCACAAACTCCTAAAGGTGTGTTTCCACAACTTTAAATAACTTAAAATAATGATAAGACAATAATAGTGTCCTTTGAGAGTCTTTTGGTAAATCCTTAAAAGTCTGGTAAAAATCCGGTGAGAGAAATCCTCAATGTGTAGTAGAGTCCCAAGTCCTATTCCTATGTTAAGACGAATACCTGAAAGAAATGTAAAAAAGCGCACTTAACAAACAGCGCTAACGGGTATGGACTATTGAAAATAGTCTTACCATTCAAATCCTGGTCCTGGATATAATGAGCCTCTCCAACTCTGATACAAAGTTTCGTCTACGCGTTTCGGCCCTCGTACCGGGCCTTTCTCAAGACATATGGAGGCTACATTAATACTGACCTTATATATTCTTCTATGTGGGCGTTTGTTTGAAAAAATTGCGCCAAATTGGGCGGATGTTGACGGATTGAATCCCGCCGAAAACACGCACTTCCAATAGTGGACCGGAAGTTGGAGCTTGTAATACTTCCGGTTTCTTGTGCTTCCGGTTTCTCGGAGCCATTTTGGAAAAGGGCAAAATCGTAATGGGCTTACAATATTTTGGAAAACTAATTTTCCATGATAATTAGACAAAATCGGCCATCAGATGGCCTACTTTAAAATCAAAGTGTGGATTTTATATCTGACTATTTCGATTGGTGTTTGTTAGTGATTACCAATAAACGTTAATTCTAAATTTTGTTCATCTAGTTGGGGCTAATATATCCAGGACCTAACATAAGGATTGTTTATGCATTTTATACAAATCTGTCACTATCACAATGTTTATACATTTTTTACAAATCTGTCACTATCACAATGTATAACATATATATAAAAAGCAATATTTTGAACTAGTGTTCTCACTCGTGATCTAGTATCCACTAATGGGATCTTTATATTAGATATTTATATAAAAATATATATAGATTTATATATAAAATTATATACAAAATAATAAAATAATAAAATTATAAAATCACATAGACTTGTCCAAGATTGACGTATTTTGAAATGCTTTAAAATTTTTGGGTCAGCTCGACCAAACCGGATAGATATATATATAAAATCTTAAAATCTTAAAATCACATTAACTTATATAGAAGTGTGGTTTCTTAAATGGCTTTAGACGATCAGATTTTGGGTCAGATCGACTAGACCAGATAGTTGAAATATGTTTCTAAGGGATTATGCTTACTAACTTCAAAGTACATATGACTTAATAGATAGACTATAGTGATGTTGATATTGAACACTTTAGGGATAAAAATCAAATAAAATACTGGAGCTTTTTTTAAAACAGATGGACAATCTCAAAATTGGCATTGAGACCTTTTGGATGAATACAGTCTAAATTAAAAATCCATTTAGATTCTGTTTTTAGTAATTTTGATTCCATGTCTCCTCCTCTCCAATCCTTGTTTATTTTGCATATACCCATATATTTGAAGCTTTTGTCGCTTCCACCATGTACTTCTTTGAAGTGTTTGTAAATTGGTAAATCAACCTTCTTCCATTTGATCTGTAACAAATGTTCTCGAATTCGGTCTTTTAGTTTCCTAGAGGTCTGGCCTATATATTGCAGGCCACACCCACATTCGACCAAGTAAACTATGTTCTGATCAGTACATCTTATTGTTTGTTTGATATGGAATATTTCATTGGAAACTTTAGATTTTATTATGTTCGTTTTCTTTCCATGTTTACATGCTTTACAGAAGTAACATGGATAAAAACCAAATATTTTTTTACCCAAGATATCTGAAGGGTTCTTATCTTTCTTCTGTTTGGGTATGCTTGGAGCCAGAATTGATTTTAAATTATTGGCCTTCCTATAGATAAAATTGGGTCGTTCTGTTAGATGTTCGCCCAGAATATCATCATTTTTGAGTAGGTGCCAATGTCTCTTGATTATATCCTCGATTGTTTTTTTCCTTTCTCCATATTGGGTGATGAAAGGGATTTTGAGACTTTCAGATTTTTCTTTATCTGTTTTCATTTTGTACGTTAGAAGGGAGTCTCTTTTTGTGTTACTTACTTCTGTGATGGTCTTGTCTATGAGGGATTCACTGTATCCCCTCTCCAAGAATCTAGTTTTCAGTATTTTCGATTGTTTACCCCACATTTCTTCACTCGAACAATTCTTCCTAATTCTTAATAGTTGCCCTTTTGGGATGTTCGATATCCATTTCTTATGGTGGCAACTTGTGTGGTGGACATAATTGTTGGAGTCTACTTCCTTAAAGTGTGTGGATGTTTCAATCTTCCCATTGATGACTCTAATGTCTAGATCTAGATAGACAATGTGATCTTTACTGATGGAGCTAGTGAATCTAAGATTGGACTGGTTCAAGTTCATTACGTCCAATGTGTGTCTCAAATCATCCTCACTCCCCTTCCAAATAATTAGAAGGTCATCTATATATCTTTTGTATAAGACCAGGTCAGCGCCCGCTGGGCATGATTCCCAGAAGATGGATTCCCATCTGCCCATATACAGATTGGCATAGCTGGGCGCGAACCTGGTCCCCATGGCCGTACCACAAACTTGACGATAGAATTTATTGTCACAATGGAAATAATTGTGTTGAAGGATATAGTCTATCCCATCCAGTATGAACCTCCTCTGTAATTCTGGCATATTTTCATCTTTATTCAAAAAGTGGCTGATAGTTTCAAGTCCTTTCTCATGTGGAATCGAAGTGTATAATGATGTGACATCACTAGTGATCATAATATAGCTGTCATCCCATTCTAGGTCTCTTAATAGATTTAGTACCTCAGTGGAGTCTCTCAAATGTGATGTTAAATTTCTGACATATGGTTGTAACTTCTTGTCTATGTATTCTGATAGATTACTCGACATCGATCCTATGCCCGATACTATGGGCCTTCCCGGGGGGTTAACCAAACTTTTGTGAATTTTGGGCAAGTGATAGAGGACTGGGATTTTTGGATGCTTCACACTTAGATATCGATATTCTTTATCGTTGAGAATACCCAATCTATTAGCCTCAGTAAGTAAGTCATCAAGCGTTCTTTTATAATCACTTGTGGGGTCAGCTTCCAGAGTTTCATAGGTATCTTTATCTTCTAATATTCTTCTGGATTCCTTCTGATAGTCTGTTCTGTTCATAATCACAATACCCCCACCTTTATCGGCTGATTTGATGACGATGTCGTTATTTTTCTCCAAATTTGATATGGTGTTGAGTTGCTTGGCATTAAGATTTCTATTATATGCTTTATTGGATTTCAATTTCTTTAAGTCATTACACACCATTGTTTCAAATGTCTCTATAGCTGGTCCTTTACAATGAGTAGGGTAAAATTGAGACTTTGGTTTGAGATCGGAGTGTTGGAATTGGTTTTCCATATGGGAGCTTGATGGAAGAGATAAACTTCTCTCCACTGGTGACTTTAGGAAGTATCTCTTTAAAGTGAGCTTTCTTACAAACTCCTTCGTATTTAAATATGTTTGGAACTTATCCAACCCTCTCGATGGTGCATATTATAGCCCTAATTTCAATATTTCCTTCTCTTCGGCTACCAAGTTGGTGTTACTTAAATTGAAAACTCCTTTCACCTCTTTCTGGCTTATCTCTTCTTCTATGACCTCTCGATTGGATATTTTTTCTAATGTTGTTTGGACCAAATGGGGTCTGTTCTTATATCTGGCTCCCGACCTTCGTCCCCTGTGTGTCTTCTTTTCACTGGTGTGTCCACATCTTCCAATGTGACCTGTTTCCTTTTTCCCCTTTGTTCCAGCATCTGGGGATTGTGTGGGCTCACCCCTAAAAAAGAAGTTGAAGTGGGAGCTACATGTAATCCTGGGCCTTGCTTATTTTTTGCGAATCTTGTGGCGGCGGCTGCTGCATAAACAACACAGACTACCAGCTGCATTTAGCCCACTCACTTCTTGTTCACTGTGAGGACATAACATGGAGGTCAGCATGCATGCTCTGACTGGATTAAGTGACCTGCTGGACGCCTTTCAAGCCGTAATGGAAGATACGATCAAGATGGCATTTCAACCTCCAGCTGTTTCTGCTCTGACGCCGATTCCTCAGCCTACTCCTATTTTGCTGAAGCAGGGTGGTGGCGGCGCTATGGGGCCCCGGCGCTTGCTGCTTACCTTTAGTACACCACAGACTGATTCGAAGCTGGGCCGCTTTGCAGCGGAGGAGATGAGGAGGCCTGACATATCATTGGATACTGGCTGTGGCTCTGAAACTCATACCTGGAGCGGCGTGAAGGCCTTTGCTGATATGGAGGAAGCCGACGGTAAGCGCAGAGCAACAGGAGACGAGACAACAAGGCGGCACCGGACAGCTGAGAATCTGATGTCTACAGAGACCGCAACCCGGTTCCCCTTGGCAGTATATGAGTGTTTCATCCCTGATTATCTATGCATCATGATGTTATTTGAGACTTGTTGGCCGGTTAACGGTAAGACACTGCTGGGGGCTAATGCCTATGGTCCGGTGGATAGTGGGACTTTGGGCAAATCTCCAAAGGCTGGTGTTGGATGAACTCTTGGGACATGATACTGGCAAACACGAACTGAGCAAGTTGCCTGTGCCTTGATTTTTGCTGCTTGGAACTGTTTAAACCTCTTTAGGGATAGCATGCTGGGATTGTTGTTATTTGATACCACTAAGTTAAAAGTTTATGGTTCCAAGAACAAATGTTTTCTTTTTGTTCATTGATATTCCTGCTTTGCTATTGTATTAGACATTAGACCTTGTGTTAAAAATAAGAACAGACTATAGATAGACATCTTATTAGCACATATATATTTGCTATGTTCTATGTATCTTTTGTTTTTGAGCATTATATAGTACTTAAATTTGAATACACCCACCATATTATTAGACACATAGCTGCTATCTATGAATATTTCTAGTTTCATGTGGAACCAATGTCCATTACATATTATAGTTAAATGTTGTTTCCTCTGTCTGCGGCCGGGGCGGGGGAACACGTTGTAGATAATAGTCGCTCCCAGATTGGTGAATGCATGCTACGCTCTGATATCGCTAATTCTTAAATTAGTCTGTGTTAATACTAAGTTTTTTTTTTAATATGCAAGTAGCATCAGATGTGTATAACTCTATATAGAACACTCCTATCGCCTAGCTAAGTCTATTCTGATATAGGTCCATTAGACAGAAATTAGACATATGCCGGTAATATCCAAGTATATACAGGTGCGCTTAACAGGGCTATATTTTGTTATACCTACTTTGAGTTATCTCTGTCTCTTTTTTACTTAGTTTGTTTATGAAAGAATATGGGATTGTATATATCTGGGGGTCTAAACTCTGCTTTTTCAAATGTATGTGTCATGTACTCTATGGGGAAATTGGTCCCTAATATGATTCATTGAGCCAACGCTAAAGATCCTACGAGTTTTACGTGACTGTGCAGTATACTTAGCTGTATAGATTACTGCATCATTAGATGTGCTATCTATTTTAAACATTATCACTTTGTCACGGGTGATATGCTGCTATCCAGAGTCCCTAATACAATAGAAATAAATGTGGTATTCCAGTGGATATGTCCTAGGGAGTCATGTATTGGTAAGGCTATAAAATTCCTATATATCTTTATTCATTGGTAAAGGGTAATTAGCGAGATAGGCCCCTCTTGTAGGTCCTGAGGAGTAAGTTTGCTCCAAGCCTTTCACATGATGCTTCGCTTCCCCCCCCCCCCCCTACCATTTTGCTTACTGGTTAAGCTTAGGGGCACAGACCCCACTCAAAACTCCTAATAACTGTCTATATATGCTTTTTACTAGAGGTAATTGAAATGTTTCCCTTCCCCTTTAAATTGAGGTGTTATTTTCCAGGCTGTATTGCTATATTTACAGTGTGATCATACTACTGTATATGTGAACTCGATTCTTTTATTTGGTTATTTATAATCTTCTGTTCTGACATTCAAGTATGACTATGTATATTTTTCTGTGTATTTTGTTTGCAATAACCTCAATAAAAAAAAATTATAAAAAAAAAAAAAAAAAAAAAGGGATTATCTGTCTTTTTATGCAATAAGAATTCTGGTGTTGACTGTCCCTTTAATATCAATATTTATTTTATACAGGTATACCCCGCTTATCCAGCGGGTTAGGGACCGGAGCCCCGCTGTAAAGTGAAAACCACCTTAAAGTGAAACAATGCAGTTTTAGCTTTCTTTTCGCTTGCCAGTGTGTTTAAAAACTTGAAAACATGTTTAAACTAACTTATATTAGGTGTGCAATAGCGCTAAGTTTAGTTTAACATTTACACAGCACAGTATTCAATTAGTGTTAAAATAAATGCTGTACCTGTAAAATAGTGACAATTACTGTAGTAACATTTGCCAGACTATAGCACTGAGACACAGATTGCACTTTAATGCTGTAAACAGAGAGAACTGCGCAGAACAAAATGGTGCCAGTCACTTTTCTCACAATCTCACAATGATTACAGCACTGTTTCAAAATCCTTAGAGCTTTAACTTGAGCTCCACAAAGCGCTGTATTAGCGAAGCGCTGTAAAGTGAAGCGCTGTAAAGTGAGGTAAACCTGTATTTATTTCATTTTCTGCCCAGCAAATACTATCATTATAGTTAGAAAACACACATGATAGCTGGCCTTGCATTTCAAGTTTTATTTCATTTATATTCTCTTCTGCTTTTCTACTAACACAACGTTTTTATTGTGCTTTTCCCTCAAAAGCAACATACACTGAGATCATTAATCTAACTTACTTAAAGGGGCAGTATACACCTTTTAATTGTTACATTTTTCTGCAGTTTCCAATAGATTAACATATTAGCAGAGTCTAAAAGTTATTAAAATAGATTAATGCCTTGTTTGCTTTAATTGTAGTCAAACGTCACCCTCCACTTTTCTTATTTAGAGGAGTCAATCTGGACTTGGGTCTGCAGATTATTAGGCCCCTGATACAATCTAAAGGAGATAGTTGTCTATGTAATATGGAGGAACTAGATCACAATGGGTCGTATACAGAGGTTGTACATGATTTTTAATAGAGCAGAGCATGTGTTGTCCTGTAATGATGAATTTTGGAGGCAGTGTATTTGGGAACGGGGCAGTAATACAGAGACAGCTTTTTTATTTCATGATTTAGAAAGAACAACTTTCCAATTTACTTCTATTATCTAATTTCAAAATCCCAGGATTTGACTTTATAGAAGGATAGTCAGACAAGCCAGGTCAACAATGATCAGAGCTTAATAGGTACCAGAGGATGATGCAAAATAATAATTAGAAGACAGACCAAGGTCAGCAACAATCAGGCAAAAAAAACTAAACTTGAAGGAGGGTCAAGATTAAGGCCAAGGATAGGAGCAAACAGGCAACACCAAGACAGAAGCAGCAGCAAGGAGAATGGTCAAAGGCAAAGCTGAGGCCAAATCTAGGTAAGCAAAACTTCAGGCAAACAAACAGCATACCCAGGGAACAGAGTCCAACAAACAGACAAAGATGGCTGTGAACCAAGTCATTAAATGTGTCAGGCCTCAATGAGTGGTAAGGACCACACCACACTTACCAGATGTCAGGTCCAGGAAAGCATTAGGAGCCACTTTGTAATAGCTGGCAGTACTAGTGGACTCACTATTAATGGAAGGACTGTGGCAGTAAAGGCCCAAGGCCGTGCTTAGCCGAAGCCAAACGTGCAGTGTGTGCTGACTATGCTACATCTTTGTACAGCTGTCCGCAGGTGCACTAAGATCGCCCTATTGATGTATTCTTCATTGTAAGTGATTCTGCAGTATCTTTGATGTCAAGTCTGAATGGGAGGTGTTAAAAAGGTAATCTCCCTTTTAATGCTATGTTATTTTGTATGGAGACCCTAGCAATGTTGTTGCTGGCCTGCCCCTCTGTTTCTGACCCTGGTAAGTTTTTTGGCTTCTATTACCTGTTTAACCTCTATTTGCATTGACATGTGTCCAATAAAACTGTTGTGAAATGTGTGAATGTCTCTTTAAGGAGTTGTTTTTTACATGGGCATTATGGGTACAGTAGGCATGTGTGGTTGTTGGGTTATGGATTTTGCCAATTCACATAAGAGTAAACGTTCATATTAATATTTGTTTTTAACTTTAATTGATCAAGCAGAAAGCGCTTGTATCCCAAAATCCACCAATACGGTGGGGGTAATTTCAGTGTGTTTTTATTATGAGCAAAACACGTTTCCCTCAAAGGCTTTTGGAGTACTTGGTAAGTGGAAGTGGGAAAGTCCACTGACCTGATGAAAAAATGTGTTGTGCTTGTCACATATTCTGGCCAGATTCTAGAGAGCAGGCTAGCTGTGGAACTGTATGCAATTATCAGTGTTTTCATGTATTTTACTACATTGTAACATTGTTGTGCTATATGCTTTAATAAATATATATATTTTTATTGAGCAATATTGTTTTAAAGCTGGCTATTGTTTCTATTGCTAAAAGTGAGAGAGTGTTGCTCAGGGGTTTATCAGATCATTTTAGCTATGAAATTCGATAAATAATAAATCACCTCTTAAATGTGTTCTTAAAGGGACACTGAACCCAAATTTTTTATTTCATAATTCAGATAGAGCAGCAATTTTAAGCAACTTTCTAATTTACTTCAATTATCAAATTGTCTTCATTCTCTTGGTATCTTTATTTGAAATGCAAGAATGTAAGTTTAGATGCCGGCCCATTTTTGGTGAACAACCTGGGTTGTCCTAGCTGATTGGTGGATAAATCCATCCACCAATAAAAAAGTGCTCTCCAAAGTTCTGAACCAAAATAAAAAGGTTAGATGCCTTCTGTTTCAAATAAAGATACCAAGAGAACAAAGAAAAATTGATAATAGAAGTAAATTAGAAAGTTGCTTAAAATTGCTGCTCTATCTGAATCACGAAAGAAAAAATTTGGGTTCAGTGTCCCTTTAAGTATCAACAATTTGGCTTTTGGTCAGAAAAACAGGACCAGCAAATTTTAAAGGGACGTGAAACCCAATTTCTTTTCTTTCATGATTCAGATAGAGCAGCAATTTAAACAAGTTTCCAAATTACTTATATTATGAATTTTGTTTCATTCTATCTGTGCTCTTTATTGAAGAACTAGCTTAAAACATCAGTAAGCCAACAACAAGATGTAAATGTCTGCAGCCACCAATCAGCAAATAGCTTCCAGCTCCTGAGCTTTCCTAGGTGTGCTTTTCAGCAAAGAATACCAAGAGAAATGCGCAAATAAGATAATAGAAGTAAATCATGAATTAAGTTTTCACCAAAACGCTAATTAAAAATGTGCTTTTGATAAACAATGTAAATGGCTAATTCTGATCACATAAACATTAAAGAGTCTCATCTGCTGGTGCCAATGTGCAGATAAGTAATAAAAAGATCAATTGGGATCAACCCCATAGACACTAAGAATTTCGGCCTTCATGGAAATCCATCTCGTAAAAAGCATACCTGTGTTTTTATCTTTCCGAGGACATTTTAATTCTAACCCTATGTATAGGAACTGATGCTGCAGTGAGTTGTTCTTAATCATTGCTTTGGCCTTCACATTTTTATGTGTATTGTAATTAAGTACAAATCCTGGGAGTATTTTATGTTTGATTAAAGATGAGTTATTCTGCAGACACAGCACGTAACTAACAAACTGCTCAAGTCATCCAATAAAACATTCAGATCAAAAAGCCTCTTTATTTTCACTATTAGTTCTAATCAGGAAAACAAATTCATAAATCTCAAAGGACATAAAATGTGGACATAAAAGATGCCTTTAGGATGAACGTTGTGTCTAACTTTGGATTATCCTTGTGCCAAGACTTTATCTCAGACTGTTTTGTTTTTAGCCTTACGTTCATATATTTGGATAAGCAGTGACAAATTGAAATAAATTTGGCATTCCTTACCCAAAATATTATCGTCCAAAATAACAATTCTAGAAGTAGAATTAAAGTAGAGTATAAACTGCTCCATGATCCCTCCTAAAGTGATTTATTTTACTGCATATAGACATAAAGGGACAGTAAATTCAAAATGATATGTTCATTATTCCAACAGAGCATGAAATGCCCAATTTGCCCAGAGGGTTACGGCTGCACCTCACTGACGAGGTCCAAAGAAAGCTGAAAGAAACATCTGAGGTTTCCATGGTCCTTGTTCAGGGTAGGATTGCCTGGTGTTTATGGGCTGGAAAGTCTTTTTAGGTTAGATCAGACTGATAGAATTCTTGAAACTGTGAAAGTCCCAATTGGGTTAAAAGAGGTTGCTTTTAGGTGGTTTTTTGAATCTTGAATTATGTAAGAATACAAATTATTATTGTTAATAGCAAAACTAGGGGGCGGAGCCAACAACCAAAGCAGCAAGACATGCCATCCTAGAGCTCCTAATATTTGATCATTAAATTATCGATTTATGGCATGTTAACGCTGCATATATTCCCCTATTCTGGCTTGTAACTTACACTAGACCCTCGACTATACGAACTGGGGCAAGGGGACAAGATAATAGCTATAAAAAAAGACACAAAGGCCTTCTTCCTCACTGGGACCACGAACTGGAGTATACTGCCATACTTGCGGAAGTCTGCATACCATCTCGGTTAATTGAGATACAGCCTCCATATCAACCACTCCTTCAGTCTGCTAATGGAGAAGCAAATTCTTCTTGTGCTGCAAGATTTAATGTCCTCACTTGATTCCCAGCAGCAAGCCCTGTAAAGGGGACTTGTTTATATTTACAGGACTTCAAGTATTGGACATGCCTTATAATTACGAGGGCCTTATTGTTGTTATGTTCTGTGTCCCTCCACCCTTACTTGAGACGCATTGTTTAATATCATCTGTCTGTTAATCTGTAGCCGCACCTTTTTCCCTCATAACGCACATAGCCCATAGGATAATTGTATCCCCATAGTTAGGCAGAATGTTTTTTAGGCTGGACTTATACACATGCAAATCTTGCTTTGATGTAGCACACTAGCTTTGAGACCTACTATCACTGCTACAGAGTAATTTTATGATGATGGTATAGATATAGCTAGTAGTTCTACCCTTAGTGGTTAATCAGCTCCTTAGGTTAAAATTCACCCTTGACTCAGTTCTGTCAATATATTAATGTCAGTGGTTACATTGGGTCATATTTTACTCTGCATTGACCTGTCCATGCTATATGGTAGGCTGTTATCTACATATGGGAGTTGATAAATAGATTTTATATGTTCTATACTATGTTATACTGTCGGTAAAGAGCTGGCAATATGTGATATATATAACAATAACACTGCTGTTTAATTTCGCAGGTTATCCTAGACCTATTTGAGTATTATTTAGAAATGTATTCCGATACCCCCTCACCAAGCTATCCTTCCCAAACTGGAATTCCGTTTTATTATTTTTGTTGATAAAGGGGATGCAGGAATCTTTGGGCTTTTGCACTACCCTCTCTATGTACTATGCATCCACTCATATAATTGAAATGCAAATAGTGACATAACTGCTCTGTTAGAGGGTTATATCAATTGTCTTATTCTACAGTTAAATAATAAATAGCTTCTATCCTTTATCCCCTGGTCACAGATATCTGACATTAGAAATAACCACCCCCCATATTCATATTCATGTCATTTGCCTATCCCTCTCCTCTCCTGGTTACCTTACTATGATGTCCCTGTTGGCACGGCTCCCCCCCCCCCCTTCTCCTTACCCTTTCTCTCTTTTGTTTCTCCTTTCTTCTCCTTTCCCCTATACTCTGAGCGGCTCTGGCCCGCTGTTTTTTCTCTCTCTTCCTTACATACTATGGCCTAGGTCTGGCCAGTACAGTATCCAACTCCCCACTCCTAGTCACTATTAGAATAAAAAGTCATTGAGCACCCTTCTTATAGATGTGGGGACCATCTCTCATTTAATATAATAAGAAAATGAAGTTCCACTTCCTACAGCTCCAACATTACTATCCCATCTAAACAGGACATGATGTATAACCTCACAACTGTATATTAAGATTTTGTGTTTTCGTTTTTATCTATAAAGTGCAGCTTTTCTTTCTCTATAGACAAGTACTTTTGTTAATACTTATGTACTCTTCAATAATAGAACACGGACTTAGTATGTGATGCTACAGCATTTGCTATGTCTTAATAGATTACCCTTCAAACTATGAGAGTAATGTATGCCATGCCCTGTTGTACCTGATCTTAATGGGCGAATTCTGTATGTTATGTTACCTTGAAACTTCAATAAAAAATTGTTTAAAAAATAAATAAATAGCAAAACTAGAAATAGGATATATACTAAGGTTCACCAAATAGTGATGGCATAGATGTTTTTTATTAAGCTAATTAAGTTCCTTTCACGAATGGTATATAATTGTGCTTAGGCAGCGACATACCATAGGTCTATGAGTGCGGCTGGGCTCAGCTGAAATGCGTGAGACCTGGGATGCCACTACCACTTTTTTATGTGTATTTTTTCCTCTGCTGCTTTTAATATGACTTTATAAATTTGGGGATTTTATCTATTCCTGTCTGAATATCCCTTCTCTTGCTTTTGGGTCACTTCTGTCTCTCTGGGCCTGACATTCAAAACTTTTCCACTCAGGTGAGATATCCTAAGAAATGTTGTCAGTACAACGAGGCCCTTAGAAAAAATGCAAACACAAATTTGATCTTGAGATGTGTTTATGTTGCTATGTAGTGTTCTTTATGTGAACCAGAAACTCCCGCATTACATGCAAGGGCTAAAAAAATCCCAAAGATTTTGTGTGATTTCTCTCCATGCTGGAGCGGTTTTAAATATCAGACCCTCTGTATAATTTATTAGGACCCTGGGGAAAGTCTCCCTAAGGGTGATGGGGGTAACTAGATATGGACTAAGGTGCCTGGGGGATATGGCTGCACCTCGCTGGTGATGAGGCCTACAGGAGGCTGAAACAATCATCTGGGGTTGCCATGTTCCTCATTATGAGGAGGAGTACCTGGTATTTCAGGGCTGGACCATCATTTTTAGGCAGGATTAGACTTCAGGATAAGTCTCCTCTGGGAAAGGCATAATTGGGCTAAAATAGGCTACTCCCAGGTGGTGACCGGCCACAGAACAAGTTACTGAGCCATTGCTCATTTCTGGTTGAGTGCTTCTCTTTCTGTGGTATTTCCCAGTAGTGCATTGCAGCCCCTAAACCTACCTACCTCGGTATGATTTTCAACAAAGGGTACCAGGAAAACAAAGGAAATTAGATAACAGAAGTAAATCGGAAAGTTGTTTAAAATCATATGCTCTGTCTGAATCATGAAAGTTTCATTTTTACTTTACTGTTCCTTTAAAAGTTGTACACAAACATGATCTTCTTGTTAACTTTAAAAACAATGAAAAAAATAAGAGTAAAGTTCATGTCCATAAAGAAGTTGGTGCTGCCATATTGTAACTTAAGTTACCTTTTCTGCTGAGCCAATTAGGAATGGGTATAAATAGCTTACTGGAGTGTGCAACCAATGACTGTGTAGAATATAGCTGTGTCTGCACTTCCATGTTTAACATGAACTGGAAAATTCACAATACTCAGATTTAAATTACAGGAAAGGAGAACAAAATAAATAATGAAAGTAAATTGCAAAGTTATTTTACTTCTTGTAATTAAACAATATAAATTAATATCTTGAGGTGTTTAATGTCCCTTTAAAACCAAATAGGAAGGCTATACATATACAAGGGCACTAGGTGACAGCAGTGTTTGCTGCCATGAAGTGCTCCAGACTAGAGCACATTATCTGCATTTCTTCAACAAAGAATACCATAAGAACAAAGACAATTTGACAACTGAAATTAGATTATTTTTTTTATTATTGTTGTAGGCTCTGTCTGAATCATTAAAGAAAAAATGTGTGTTTCATGTCCCTTTAACCTTTTTTAAGGCAAAAAATGCATTAGCCATGTTTAATTAGTGTTCTTTCATATGCACAATAGAAATTTGTAGAGCTGACTGTCCCTTAAATGTTGATATTGGCAATCCAGTCTAGGTGAGCTCAGGAGCATGCACGTGTCTTTAACCATTTGGCAGCACTGTTTGCAGCAATGTTATACATTTCTGCAATCACTGCAGCCATAGACTGCTAAAGACACGCTCTTAAACTTCTATCAGCCTTCCTAGCTTTGTTCTTTAATAAAAGATGCTAAGAGAACAAAGCAAATTTGATAGCAGATGTATACTGGAAAGTTGTTAAAATTGGCTTGCTCTGTGTGACTCATGAAAGTTTGTTTTTTTACTTCACTGTCCTTTTAATATGACAACGATCACAGGAGGACTTTATACACAATAGGGCACTGCAAAAGATTTCGCCCCAGCGCATCAATTATCTGCAATGTACAGTTTATGTAATTAGCTGTTTAGAACCTCATTGTTTTCGCCATCTGGTTCACAGAAGTTTTTGCTGTGAACAGTTATGTGTTAGAGCGATTTGTACAGTGTGACACTTGTTCTAAATCCAAATTATCCCTATAATCAGTGACAGGTGCATTTTATCAGAAAAATACTTGTCTTCTATGTTTCTAATTACTGCTTTTAACATTACATAATTAGTCTCCCCCTTTATAATTAAAATAATAATCCAAATAAAGTATAAAATGAAAGACATTAAGGAATAATGACTCAAATGTGACTACTCAGATAAAATTGCCTGTTCTTTTATCAGTTAGTAATAAGGTTCCTATGTTATCACTACACTGTCAAATGGGGTCTGCAATATATTATTATGCTTCATGCACGTTTCCCTGTGTGACCTGCACCTGCTGAATCTATTTTGTGCAATTCAAATACTGTATGTAACTGGGACAAATGAGGGGTCAGTAAGTCAAGTTTGTGTCGAAACTTTTTTTTTCTCATGTAGAATAGATATTATATTTAAATTTGTATTGATGTGATGCCCTCTGGTGGCAATTTACTAAGGGTAAGATGTAGAATGAGTTTTGATTAGAGATGGTTTAAGGATTTTATGTGAATGTTTTACTTAAATGGACCTTATATTGTAACAGTAAAAAAACTCCAATTTGTACAAATTTTTATTAGCAAGTGAATCCTCGTTTCTCACAAATGGCTAGATGATCTAAAAGTCTTTGGGCTGGCGAGATTATTAAAGAGTGCTCGCCTGTACTTTTATTTATTTTTACCCTAGAAACAGGATGTCTCGCTAAAGGGCGTATACTGCATTTTCGTATGGGGAGGAGATACATACATTACAAAAGTGCACAATGAAATTTGTAATTTAAAAATCATTAAAAAAAAAATGAAATTGCATTAAATATGCACAACGTAAATCATAATTTAAGTACAATGGATGTGCAAAAAACACATAGAAATTCATAGTTATAAACACAAACTACAAAGCGTAATTATTGTTTTTTGGTAAAATGGACTGAACATGGGCGTGTATAAAATTGTCTATTAAATCCCAGCATAGTTACCTAAACATTTCCGTCTTACAGATCGCAGTGCTGTTTCTCACAAATTAAAAGGTGGCGTGCTTTTATTTAAAATACTATTTACTCTGAAAGAAAAACCTATGCATATCTATGCAGATATATACAGACAGATAGATAGATAGACAGACAGATAGAGATAGATAGATAGATAGATAGATAGATACTTTAGTCCTAACTGGTGTAACCAAAGGGTTAAAAGGCATTTAAATTATATTTTGTTATATGGGACAGGTTTCACTCCACTAATACAATTGTGTTGTGTACATACAAACATATACCTCCTATTCATTTTCACAATTAATTTAGACAGTAATACAATAATCTATATACAGTATATATATTTGGCTGTGTGTATACATTTAGTTTTAAGCTCACGAGCCCAGCTGTCCAGCAACTCACCTTTATGCAAGATGTTCTACATCAGTTAGCAACTCACATGCACACTCATACATCTGGTCTATTATTGCCTATTATAAGTATGTACCATATGTAAATTGTATCTTTTGTAAGCATGATGAAAGTTAATGCCCCTTTAAAAAGTCAGAATGTTTAGTGCACCACATCATGATGATACTTAAAGGGACAGTCTAGTATAAATTAAACTTTCATTATTCAGATAGGACTTTTAATTTTAATCAACTTTCCAATTTACTTTTATCATCAAATTTGCTTTTTTCTCTTGGTATTCTTAGTTTAAACTAAGCATAGGTAGGCTCATATGCTAATTTCTAAGCCTATGGGGCCGCCTCTTATTACATGCTTTTTAAATCTCTTTTCAACACAAAGAGACAGAAAGTACACGTGGGCCATATAGATAACACTGTGTTCAGGCACAGAGGTTTATTTAAGATTTAGCAAAAAACAATGCTAAATTTAAGACAATAAATAATAAACAGTCACAGTCATGTGATCAGGGGGCTGGAAGAAGGTTCCTAGATACAAGGTAATCACAGAGGTAAAAAGTATATTAATATAACTGAGATAAGGGTCAGTCTGCAGAGGTTTAGATACAAGGTAATCACAGAGGTAAAAAGTATATTAATATAACTGAGATAAGGGGCAGTCTGCAGAGGTTTAGATACAAGGTAATCACAGAGGTAAAAAGTATATTAATATAACTGAGATAAGGAGCAGTCTGCAGAGGCTTAGATACATGGTAATCACAGAGGTAAAAAGTATATTAATATAACTGAGATTAAGAGCAGTCTGCAGAGGCTTAGATACAAGGTAATCACAGAGGTAAAAAGTATATTAATATAACTGAGATAAGGGGGCAGTCTGCAGAGGGTTAGATACAAGGTAATCACAGAGGTAAAAAGTATATTAATATAACTGAGATAAGGGGCAGTCTGCAGAGGCTTAGATACAGGGTAATCACAGAGGTAAAAAGTATATTAATATAACCGAGGTAAGGGAGCAGTCTGCAGAGGTTTAGATACAGGGTAATCACAGAGGTAAAAAGTATATTAATATAACTGAGATAAGGGGCAGTCTGCAGAGGCTTAGATACAAGGTAATCACAGAGGTAAAAAGTATATTAATATGACTGATATAAGGAGCAGTCTGCAGAGGCTTAGATACAGGGTAATCACAGAGGTAAAAAGTGTAATAATGTAACTGAGATAAGGGGCAGTCTGCAGAGGCTTAGATACAGGGTAATCACAGAGGTAAAAAGTATATTAATATAACTGAGATAAGGGGCAGTCTGCAGAGGCTTAGATACAAGGTAATTACAGAGGTAAACAGTATATTAATATAACTGAGATAAGGGGCAGTCTGCAGAGGTTTAGATGCAAGATAATCACAGAGGTAAAAAGTATATTAATATAACTGTGTTGGTTTTGCAAAACTGGGGAATGGGTAATAAAGGGATTATCTATCTTTTAAACAATAACAATTCTATGGTAGACTGTCCCTTTAGTACGGATTTATACAGCTGCACATTTCTGCACAGGGAGATCCTCCATATAAGATATTTTTCTATGCATATAAAACTAAACATAGGACTTACACATTAAAAGAGTGCACTTTGCTGTTTTCTTGGAACAGAGTAGCCATTGAAATTTGACACTGATGAATGGGGAGGTCTGTACTGCCTTTCTTGGAAAAGTTTAGTTACCGGTAGTGTGAAATGTGTCATTTATTTTCACTGGATGGATCAAGCAAATATAAATGTTTGTTGAAGCTTGGCTGAAACTGGCAGAAAGTAAGGAACGGTTTCACTCCTTTTTAGAGACTTCGCATGGATCAGTAAATGGTTTTTACCAGAAAAAAGGCAGAAAATGTCACATGATTAGTCTACATGGCAACATAAGCTCAATTTAAATGGACATAAAACACAATATGCAAATGAGTGCATTTCAGTTTTGGATAGAAGCATTTTTGCACCACATATGTATAAGCGAAAATGCCTCTAGCAAAAGGTATCAATGTTTTAGTCGCCGCATTTGCTGTGCACGGTAAGCACAACATCAGAGTAATGAAACATGTGGCATATGTACATATGCTCTGTGCACACTAGCCAACTGTGATAGCTTTTGTATGTGTATTGCACACGTCTATTGCTTCTGTTTACAACCCTTCTACAGATAAGATTACTCCAGTTAAGTACAGTTTTATTCCTTTCTGGGTAGGTAAAGATTTATCTTTGCTAAGCTCATTTTGACAGAGATAGTATAACAACATGGAAAATAATATTCATTTTTAAAAAAAATCATGCGTCACCTGTTTGATGTCTTTGATGTGCTTGTTCATGACTTTGATAAAAGTATTGAAAATATTGTGTTGTATGCAAGTCTGTTTCAGATTGGAATAACCTTTAGCAAGGATCAGCAAATATCTGGGGCTAGAACCAAAGGAAAAATTCAGTAACCCACAATTTTGGCAACTCCCTTAGTTATTTCCTAGACATTGCCCCTTAAATCCAGATACAAAGGTCAATTATATAACCTGCAAGCCTACCAAGAGAAGTTGTTACCACAGATCAGTAATTGGCAAACAGGAATTAAAATTATCAACAAATTACAAAAATTTTAAAAAAATGCTTATAAATATGGGGTCCCACATCATATTTATTATTGTTATTCTGTGTAGTAAGACTAATCCCAAACATAATGCAGCTCATACTTTAGTAGGACTAGATTAACGCTGCACAGTAATAAATATTCCCAATTGCAACTTTCCATTGGCTGGCCTGGAAAACAATGTATACATTGGCTAGTGGGGTCAAACGATTATTTCAATATATGTACAGAAAAATAGCAAGTTTCGAAGATTTGACAAAAATATATTCAACTGAGATCTTAAAGGGAAAGTCTACTCCAGAATGTGTATGGTTTGAAAAGATAGATAATCCCTTTTTTTATCCATTCCCCAGTTTTGCATAACCAACACGGTTATATTAATATACTTTTTACCTCTGTGATTACCCTGTATCTAAGCCTCTGCAGACTGCTCCTTATCTCAGTTATATTAATATACTTTTTACTTCTGTGATTACCTTGTATATAACCCTCTGCAGACTGCTCCTTATCTCAGTTATATTAATATACTTTTTACCTCTGTGATTACCTTGTATCTAAGCCTCTGCAGACTGCCCCTTATCTCAGTTATATTAATATACTTTTTACCTCTGTGATTACCTTGTATCTAAGCCTCTGCAGACTGCCCTCTTATCTCAGTTCTTTTTACAGACTTGCATTTAGCCAATTAGTGCTGACTCATAAATAACTCAACGGGAATGAGCACAATGTTATCTATATGGCACACATGAACTAACGCTGTCTATCTGGGAAGAACTGTCAAAATGCACTAAAATAACAGGTGGCCACCAAGGTCTTAGAAATTAGCATATGAATGCCAAGAGAACAAAGCAAATTTGATGATAAAAATAAATTGGAAAGTTGTTTTCATGTCCTACCTGAATCATGAAAGTTTAATTTTGACACTTTATTGTCACCTGACCATCACCCCTATATAAGCTTGTAGGACATCCCTTTCCAAAACCATGGGCATTAATATGGATTTGCCCACCCTTTTGCAACTACTACAGCTGCCCCTTATGTGAAGGCTTTCCACAAGATTTTGGAGTTTGTCTGTGAGAATTTGTTCCCCTTAAGCCAAAAGAGTATTTGTGGATTCAGGCAGTAATGTTAGAAGAGAAGGTCTGACTTGCAATCGTCATTAAAATTTATCCAAAAGGTGTTCAATGAGGTTGAGGTCAGGGCTCTATGCGGGTCACACAAGTTCATCAACACCAACCTGGTCCAACCATATCTTTATGGACCTAGCTTTGTGCACAGGTGCCCAGTCATGTTGGAACAGGAAAAGGCCTTCCCCAAACTGTTGCAACAAAGTTGTAATCACCCATTTTTATAAAATGTCTTTGTATCCTGTAACAGTAAGATGATCCTTCTTTGAAACTAAGATGCCTAGCCCAAACCCTAAAAAAGCCCTCGACCATTATCCCTCCTCCACCAAACTGTACAATAGGTACTATGCATTTTGATATGTAGCATTCTGCTGCCATCTACCACACCCAGATTCTTCCATCAAACTGCTAAATAGTGAAGCATAATTCATCACTCCAGAGAAGATATTCCCACTGCTCCAGTCCAGTGGTGGCATGATTCCACCACTCCAACCAACCCTTGACATTGCACATGTAGATGTGAGGATTGTCTACAGCTGCCTGGCCATGGAAACCCATTTTATGAAGCTCTTGATGAACAATTCTTGTCCTGATTTTGCTTAGAGAGGCAGTTTGGATTTTTACTGGCTACACAATTCAGCACGCTAAGTCCCTGCTCTGTGAGTTTGCGTGGTCTAGCACTGTTGTTCCTAGATGCTTCCACTTTACAATATTAGCGCTTATGGTTGACCAGGGCAGGTCTAGCAGGCATTTCACAAAAATGACTTGGCCAAATGCTGTAACAAGCTCTTTACTTTTATGCTTTTAGCCTAGCTGTGTGCAGGTGAGTGCTGAGTATTTTGTGAGATAGATAGATAGATAGATAGATAGATAGATAGATAGATAGATAGATAGATAGACTCCGATAGACAGACAGTTTGACATACAGACAGACAGATAATAGATGGATAGCTAGATAGATAAATAGATAGATAGATAAATAGAAAAAAAAGATGATAGATAGATAGTCACATATATATAGACAGATGGATAAATAGACAGACAGATAGATAGATAGATAGATAGATAGAAAGATAGATAGATAAACAGATGAATGGATAGATAGACAGACAGACAGATAATAGATGAATAGTTAGACAGAGATAGATACATAGATAGATAGATAGATAGATAGATAGATAGATAGATAGATGATAGAAAGAAAAAGATAGATAGATAGATAGATAGATAGATAGATAGACAGACAAACAGATGGATGGACAGACAGACATATAATAGATGGATAGATAGATTAGATAGATGGATAGATATATTAGATAGATGATAGATAGATTATTATTATTATCAGGTATTTGTAGAGTGCCAACAGGTTCCGCAGCTCTATGAACCTGGGTGGTATATAACAAACGATTACAGGGATCAAATGGGGAGAGAGGGTCCTGCCGAGAGTTGTACTGTTGTAGTCAGCTCTTATGAAGGTGAATTACAAACAGCTGGGCTCATAGGCTTACATGCTATGGGGTTTTAGAGGATAGCAGTGGAGATAGGAAGGTTAGTGTAGGTTGTATGCATCCCTGAATAGTAGAGTCTTCAGGGAGCGCTTTTAAAACTAGGGGAGATTCTTGTGGAACGAGGCAGAGAGTTCCATAAGATGGGAGCCGGTCTTGAGAAATCTTGTAAACGGGAATGTGAGGAGGTAACAAGAGAGGAGGAGAGTAGGAGATCATGAGTGGAGCGAAGGGGAAGGGAGGAAGAGTATCTGGAGACAAGGTCTGAGATGTAGGGGGGAGCAGTGCAATTGAGGCCTTTGTGTGTCAGAGTGAGAATTTTGTGTTTAATCCTGGAGGCAAGTGGAAGCTAGTGAAGGGATTAGCAGAGAGGTGCGCCAGATGAAGAGCGACATGCAAGGAAGATAGATAGATAGATAGAAAATAGATGGATAGATAGATAGATAGATAGATAGATAGATAGATAGATAGATAGATAGATAGAAAATAGATGGATAGATAGATGATAGATAGATAGATAGATAGATAGATAGATAGATAGATAGATAGATAGATAGATAGATAGATAGATAGATAGATAGATAGATAGATAGATAGACTAATTGGACTAATCATAACACTGCCTATGGGAGTTATATAATCCAGAGCAAACTATTGCTACTGATTTTTTGGACTATAAAACAGATATATCAAAACCACCAGGTCCCCCATTATTGTATATTTGTGCTGTCC